>NC_139004.1:103904058-104339167 GCF_964374135.1 Grampus griseus | reverse complement strand
CCCCGTCCCCTAACCCTAACCCTAGACCCAACCCGAACCGTAACCCTTCCCCAAAGCCTGACCCTCACCCGTCCCCTAATCCTAACCCGCACGCTGACACTAACCCGCGCCCTCACACGTACGCTCCCCCTAAAGCATTGTCGTACCCTCACCTGGACCCTAAACCGTCCCCGTCCCCTAACCCTAACCCTAGACCGAACCCGAACCGTAACCCTTCCCCAAAGCCTGACCCTCACCCGTCCCCTAATCCTAACCCGTACGCTGACACTAACCCGCGCCCTCACACGTACGCTCCCCCTAAAGCGTTGTCGTACCCTCACCTGGACCCTAAACCGTCCCCGTCCCCTAACCCTAACCCTAGCCCGAACCCGAACCCTAACCCTTCCCCGAAGCCTGACCCTCACCCGTCCCCTAATCCTAACCCGTACGCTGACACTAACCCGCGCCCTCACACGTACGCTCCCCCTAAAGCGTTGTCGTACCCTCACCTGGACCCTAAACCGTCCCCGTCCCCTAACCCTAACCCTAGCCCGAACCCTAACCCTAACCCTTCCCCGAAGCCTGACCCTCACCCGTCCCCTAATCCTAACCCGTACGCTGACACTAACCCGCGCCCTCACACGTACGCTCCCCCTAAAGCGTTGTCGTACCCTCACCTGGACCCTAAACCGTCCCCGTCCCCTAACCCTAACCCTAGCCCAAACCCCTATACCTAACCCTTCCCCGAAGCCTGACCCTCACCCATCCCTAATCCTAACCCGTACGCTGACACTAACCCACGCCCTCACACGTACGCTCCCCCTAAAGTGTTGTCGTACCCTCACCTGGACCCTAAACCGTCCCCGTCCCCTAACCCTAACCCTAGCCCCAACCCTAACCCTAACCCTTCCCCGAAGCCTGACCCTCACCCGTCCCCTAATCCTAACCCGTACGCTGACACTAACCCGCGCCCTCACACGTACGCTCCCCCTAAAGTGTTGTCGTACCCTCACCTGGACCCTAAACCGTCCCCGTCCCCTAACCCTAACCCTAGCCCGAACCCTAACCCTAACCCTTCCCCGAAGCCTGACCCTCACCCGTCCCCTAATCCTAACCCGTACGCTGACACTAACCCGCGCCCTCACACCGTACGCTCCCCTAAAGCGTTGTCGTACCCTCACCTGGACCCTAAACCGTCCCCGTCCCCTAAACCTAACCCTAGCCCCAACCCTAACCCTAACCCTTCCCCGAAGCCTGACCCTCACCCGTCCCCTAATCCTAACCCGTACGCTGACAATAACCCGCGCCCTCACACGTACGCTCCCCCTAAAGCGTTGTCGTACCCTCACCTGGACCCTAAACTGTCCCCGTCCCCTAACCCTAACCCTAGCCCCAGCCCTAACCCTAAACCTTCCCCGAAGCCTGACCCTCACCCGTCCCCTAATCCTAACCCGTACGCTGACACTAACCCGCGCCCTCACACGTACGCTCCCCCTAAAGCGTTGTCGTACCCTCACCTGGACCCTAAACCTTCCCCGTCCCCTAACCCTAACCCTAGCCCCAACCCTAACCCTAACCCTTCCCCGAAGCCTGACCCTCACCCGTCCCCTAATCCTAACCCGTACGCTGACACTAACCCGCGCCCTCACACGTACGCTCCCCCTAAAGCGTTGTCGTACCCTCACCTGGACCCTAAACCGTCCCCGTCCCCTAACCCTAACCCTAGCCCCAACCCTAACCCTAAACCTTCCCCGAAGCCTGACCCTCACCCGTCCCCTAATCCTAACCCGTACGCTGACACTAACCCGCGCCCTCACACGTACCCTCCCCCTAAAGCGTTGTCGTACCCTCACCTGGACCCTAAACCGTCCCGTCCCCTAACCCTAACCCTAGCCCGAGCACTAACCCTAACCCTTCTCCGAAGCCTGACCCTCACCCGTCCCCTAATCCTAACCCGTACGCTGACACTAACCCGCGCCCTCACACGTACGCTCCCCCTAAAGCGTTGTCGTACCCTCACCTGGACCCTAAACCGTCCCCGTCCCCTAACGCTAACCCTAGCCCGAATCCTAACCCTAACCCTTCCCCGAAGCCTGACCCTCACCCGTCCCCTAATCCTAACCCATACGCTGACACTAACCCACGCGCTCACACGTACACTCCCCCTAAAGCGTTGTCGTACCCTCACCTGGACCCTAAACCGTCCCCGTCCCCTAACCCTAACCCGAACCCTAACCCTAACGGTTCCCCGAAGCCTGACCCTCACCCGTCCCCTAATCCTAACCCATACGCTGACACTAACCCGCGCCCTCACACGTACGCTCCCCCTAAAGCGTTGTCGTACCCTCACCTGGACCCTAAACCGTCTCCGTCCCCTAACCCTAACCCTAGCCCCAAACCAAAACCTAACCCTTCCCCGAAGCCTGACCCTCACCCGTCCCCTAACCCTAACCCGTACGCTGACACTAACCCGCGCCCTCACACGTACGCCCCCCCAAAAGCGTTGTCGTACCCTCACCTGGACACTAAACTGTCCCCGTCCCCTATCACTAACCCTAGCCCCAGCCCTAACCCTAACCCTTCCCCGTAGCCTGACCCTCACCCGTCCCCTAATCCTAACCCGTACGCTGACACTAACCCGCGCCCTCACACGTACGCTCCCCCTAAAGCGTTTTCGTACCCTCACCTGGACCCTAAACCGTCCCGGTCCCCTAACCCTAACCCTAGCCCCAACCCTAACCCTAACCCTTCCCCGAAGCCTGACCCTCACCGTCCCCTAATCCTAACCCGTACGCTGACACTAACCCGCGCCCTCACACGTACACTCCCCCTAAAGCGTTGTCGTACCCTCACCTGGACCCTAAACTGTCCCCGTCCCCTAACCCTAACCCTAGCTCGAACCCGAACCCTAACACTTCCCCGAAGCCTGACCCTCACCCGTCCCCTAATCCTAACCCGTACGCTGACACTAACCCACGCCCTCACACGTACGCTCCCCCTAAAGCGTTGTCGTACCCTCACCTGGACCCTAAACCGTCCCCGTCCCCTAACCCTAACCCTAGCCCGAACCCTAACCCTAACCCTTCCCCGAAGCCTGACCCTCACCCGTCCCCTAATCCTAACCCGTACGCTGACACTAACCCGCGCCCTCACACGTACGCTCCCCCTAAAGCGTTGTCGTACCCTCACCTGGACCCTAAACCGTCCCCGTCCCCTAACCCTAACCCTAGCCCCAACCCTAACCCTAACCCTTCCCCGAAGCCTGACCCTCACCCGTCCCCTAATCCTAACCCGTACGCTGACACTAACCCGCACCCTCACACGTAGGCTCCCCCTAAAGCGTTGTCGTACCCTCACCTGGACCCTAAACCGTCCCCGTCCCCTAACCCTAACCCTAGCCCGAACCCGAACCCTAACCCTTCCCCGAAGCCTGACCCTCACCCGTCCCCTAATCCTAACCCGTACGCTGACACTGACCCGCGCCCTCACACGTACGCTCCCCCTAAATCGTTGTCGTACCCTCACCTGGACCCTAAGCCGTCCCCGTCCCCTAACCCTAACCCTAGCCCCAACCCTAACCCTAACCCTTCCCCGAAGCCTGACCCTCACCCGTCCCCTAATCCTAACCCGTACGCTGACACTAACCCGCGCCCTCACACGTACGCTCCCCCTAAAGCGTTGTCGTACCCTCACCTGGACCCTAAACTGTCCCCGTCCCCTAACCCTAACCCTAGCCCCAACCCTAACCCTAAACCTTCCCCGAAGCCTGACCCTCACCCGTCCCCTAATCCTAACCCGTATGCTGACACTAACCCGCGCCCTCACACGTACGCTCCCCCTAAAGCGTTGTCGTACCCTCACCTGGACCCTAAACCGTCCCGTCCCCTAACCCTAACCCTAGCCCGAACCCTAACCCTAACCCTTCCCCGAAGCCTGACCCTCACCCGTCCCCTAATCCTAACCCGTACGCTGACACTAACCCACGCCCTCACATGTACGCTCCCCCTAAAGCGTTGTCGTACCCTCACCTGGACCCTAAACCGTCCCCGTCCCCTAACCCTAACCCTAGCCCGAACCCTGACCCTAACCCTTCCCCGAAGCCTGACCCTCACCCGTCCCCTAATCCTAACCCGTACGCTGACACTAACCCGCGCCCTCACACGTACGCTCCCCCTAAAGCATTGTCGTACCCTCACCTGGACCCTAAACCGTCCCCGTCCCCTAACCCTAACCCTAGCCCCAACCCTAACCCTAAACCTTCCCCGAAGCCTGACCCTCACCCGTCCCCTAATCCTAACCCGTATGCTGACACTAACCCGCGCCCTCACACGTACGCTCCCCCTAAAGCGCTGTCGTACCCTCACCTGGACCCTAAACCGTCCCGTCCCCTAACCCTAACCCTAGGCCGAACCCTAACCCTAACCCTTCCCCGAAGCCTGACCCTCACCCGTCCCCTAATCCTAACCCGTACGCTGACACTAACCCGCGCCCTCACACGTACGCTCCCCCTAAAGCGTTGTCGTACCCTCACCTGGACCCTAAACCGTCCCCGTCCCCTAACCCTAACCCTAGACCGAACCCGAACCGTAACCCTTCCCCAAAGCCTGACCCTCACCCGTCCCCTAATCCTAACCCGTACGCTGACACTAACCCGCGCCCTCACACGTACGCTCCCCCTAAAGCGTTGTCGTACCCTCACCTGGACCCTAAACCGTCCCCGACCCCTAACCCTAACCCTAGCCCGAACCCGAACCCAAACCCTTCCCCGAAGCCTGACCCTCACCCGTCCCCTAATCCTAACCCGTACGCTGACACTAACCCGCGCCCTCACACGTACGCTCCCCCTAAAGCGTTGTCGTACCCTCACCTGGACCCTAAACCGTCCCCGTCCCCTAACCCTAACCCTAGCCCGAACCCTAACCCTAACCCTTCCCCGAAGCCTGACCCTCACCCGTCCCCTAATCCTAACCCGTACGCTGACACTAACCCGCGCCCTCACACGTACGCTCCCCCTAAAGCGTTGTCGTACCCTCACCTGGACCCTAAACCGTCCCCGTCCCCTAACCCTAACCCTAGCCTCAACCCTAACCCTAACCCTTCCCCGAAGCCTGACCCTCACCCGTCCCCTAATCCTAACCCGTACGCTGACACTAACCCGTGCCCTCTCACGTACGCTCCCCCTAAAGCGTTGTCGTACCATCACCTGGACCCTAAACCGTCCCCGTCCCCTAACCCTAACCCTAGCCCGAACCCTAACCCTAATCCTTCCCCGAAGCCTGACCCTCACCCGTCCCCTAATCCTATCCCGTACGCTGACACTAACCCGCGCCCTCACACGTACGCACCCCCTAAAGCGTTGTCGTACCCTCACCTGGACCCTAAACCGTCCCCGTCCCCTAACCCTAACCCTAGCCCGAACCCTAACCCTAACCCTTCCCCGAAGCCTGACCCTCACCCGTCCCCTAATCCTAACCCGTACGCTGACACTAACCCGCGCCCTCACACGTACGCTCCCCCTAAAGCGTTGTCGTACCCTCACCTGGACCCTAAACCGTCCCCGTCCCCTAACCCTAACCCTAGCCCGAACCCTAACCCTAACACTTCCCCGAAGCCTGACCCTCACCCATCCCCTAATCCTAACCCGTAGGCTGACACTAACCCGCGCCCTCACACGTACGCTCCCCCTAAAGCGTTGTCGTACCCTCATCTGGACCCTAAACCGTCCCCGTCCCCTAACCCTAACCCTAGCCTGAACCCTAACCCTAACCCTTCCCCGAAGCCTGACCCTCACCCGTCCCCTAATCCTAACCCGTACGCTGACACTAACCCGCGCCCTCACACGTACGCTCCCCCTAAAGCGTTGTCGTACCCTCACCTGGACCCTAAACCGTCCCCGTCCCCTAACCCTAACCCTAGACCCAACCCGAACCGTAACCCTTCCCCAAAGCCTGACCCTCACCCGTCCCCTAATCCTAACCCGCACGCTGACACTAACCCGCGCCCTCACACGTACGCTCCCCCTAAAGCATTGTCGTACCCTCACCTGGACCCTAAACCGTCCCCGTCCCCTAACCCTAACCCTAGACCGAACCCGAACCGTAACCCTTCCCCAAAGCCTGACCCTCACCCGTCCCCTAATCCTAACCCGTACGCTGACACTAACCCGCGCCCTCACACGTACGCTCCCCCTAAAGCGTTGTCGTACCCTCACCTGGACCCTAAACCGTCCCCGTCCCCTAACCCTAACCCTAGCCCGAACCCGAACCCTAACCCTTCCCCGAAGCCTGACCCTCACCCGTCCCCTAATCCTAACCCGTACGCTGACACTAACCCGCGCCCTCACACGTACGCTCCCCCTAAAGCGTTGTCGTACCCTCACCTGGACCCTAAACCGTCCCCGTCCCCTAACCCTAACCCTAGCCCGAACCCTAACCCTAACCCTTCCCCGAAGCCTGACCCTCACCCGTCCCCTAATCCTAACCCGTACGCTGACACTAACCCGCGCCCTCACACGTACGCTCCCCCTAAAGCGTTGTCGTACCCTCACCTGGACCCTAAACCGTCCCCGTCCCCTAACCCTAACCCTAGCCCAAACCCTATACCTAACCCTTCCCCGAAGCCTGACCCTCACCCATCCCCTAATCCTAACCCGTACGCTGACACTAACCCACGCCCTCACACGTACGCTCCCCCTAAAGTGTTGTCGTACCCTCACCTGGACCCTAAACCGTCCCCGTCCCCTAACCCTAACCCTAGCCCCAACCCTAACCCTAACCCTTCCCCGAAGCCTGACCCTCACCCGTCCCCTAATCCTAACCCGTACGCTGACACTAACCCGCGCCCTCACACGTACGCTCCCCCTAAAGCGTTGTCGTACCCTCACCTGGACCCTAAACCGTCCCCGTCCCCTAACCCTAACCCTAGCCCGAACCCTAACCCTAACCCTTCCCCGAAGCCTGACCCTCACCCGTCCCCTAATCCTAACCCGTACGCTGACACTAACCCGCGCCCTCACACGTACGCTCCCCCTAAAGCGTTGTCGTACCCTCACCTGGACCCTAAACCGTCCCCGTCCCCTAACCCTAACCCTAGCCCCAACCCTAACCCTAACCCTTCCCCGAAGCCTGACCCTCACCCGTCCCCTAATCCTAACCCGTACGCTGACAATAACCCGCGCCCTCACACGTACGCTCCCCCTAAAGCGTTGTCGTACCCTCACCTGGACCCTAAACTGTCCCCGTCCCCTAACCCTAACCCTAGCCCCAGCCCTAACCCTAAACCTTCCCCGAAGCCTGACCCTCACCCGTCCCCTAATCCTAACCCGTACGCTGACACTAACCCGCGCCCTCACACGTACGCTCCCCCTAAAGCGTTGTCGTACCCTCACCTGGACCCTAAACCTTCCCCGTCCCCTAACCCTAACCCTAGCCCCAACCCTAACCCTAACCCTTCCCCGAAGCCTGACCCTCACCCGTCCCCTAATCCTAACCCGTACGCTGACACTAACCCGCGCCCTCACACGTACGCTCCCCCTAAAGCGTTGTCGTACCCTCACCTGGACCCTAAACCGTCCCCGTCCCCTAACCCTAACCCTAGCCCCAACCCTAACCCTAAACCTTCCCCGAAGCCTGACCCTCACCCGTCCCCTAATCCTAACCCGTACGCTGACACTAACCCGCGCCCTCACACGTACCCTCCCCCTAAAGCGTTGTCGTACCCTCACCTGGACCCTAAACCGTCCCGTCCCCTAACCCTAACCCTAGCCCGAGCACTAACCCTAACCCTTCTCCGAAGCCTGACCCTCACCCGTCCCCTAATCCTAACCCGTACGCTGACACTAACCCGCGCCCTCACACGTACGCTCCCCCTAAAGCGTTGTCGTACCCTCACCTGGACCCTAAACCGTCCCCGTCCCCTAACGCTAACCCTAGCCCGAATCCTAACCCTAACCCTTCCCCGAAGCCTGACCCTCACCCGTCCCCTAATCCTAACCCATACGCTGACACTAACCCACGCGCTCACACGTACACTCCCCCTAAAGCGTTGTCGTACCCTCACCTGGACCCTAAACCGTCCCCGTCCCCTAACCCTAACCCGAACCCTAACCCTAACGGTTCCCCGAAGCCTGACCCTCACCCGTCCCCTAATCCTAACCCATACGCTGACACTAACCCGCGCCCTCACACGTACGCTCCCCCTAAAGCGTTGTCGTACCCTCACCTGGACCCTAAACCGTCTCCGTCCCCTAACCCTAACCCTAGCCCCAAACCAAAACCTAACCCTTCCCCGAAGCCTGACCCTCACCCGTCCCCTAACCCTAACCCGTACGCTGACACTAACCCGCGCCCTCACACGTACGCCCCCCCAAAAGCGTTGTCGTACCCTCACCTGGACACTAAACTGTCCCCGTCCCCTATCACTAACCCTAGCCCCAGCCCTAACCCTAACCCTTCCCGGTAGCCTGACCCTCACCCGTCCCCTAATCCTAACCCGTACGCTGACACTAACCCGCGCCCTCACACGTACGCTCCCCCTAAAGCGTTTTCGTACCCTCACCTGGACCCTAAACCGTCCCGGTCCCCTAACCCTAACCCTAGCCCCAACCCTAACCCTAACCCTTCCCCGAAGCCTGACCCTCACCGTCCCCTAATCCTAACCCGTACGCTGACACTAACCCGCGCCCTCACACGTACACTCCCCCTAAAGCGTTGTCGTACCCTCACCTGGACCCTAAACTGTCCCCGTCCCCTAACCCTAACCCTAGCTCGAACCCGAACCCTAACACTTCCCCGAAGCCTGACCCTCACCCGTCCCCTAATCCTAACCCGTACGCTGACACTAACCCACGCCCTCACACGTACGCTCCCCCTAAAGCGTTGTCGTACCCTCACCTGGACCCTAAACCGTCCCCGTCCCCTAACCCTAACCCTAGCCCGAACCCTAACCCTAACCCTTCCCCGAAGCCTGACCCTCACCCGTCCCCTAATCCTAACCCGTACGCTGACACTAACCCGCGCCCTCACACGTACGCTCCCCCTAAAGCGTTGTCGTACCCTCACCTGGACCCTAAACCGTCCCCGTCCCCTAACCCTAACCCTAGCCCCAACCCTAACCCTAACCCTTCCCCGAAGCCTGACCCTCACCCGTCCCCTAATCCTAACCCGTACGCTGACACTAACCCGCACCCTCACACGTAGGCTCCCCCTAAAGCGTTGTCGTACCCTCACCTGGACCCTAAACCGTCCCCGTCCCCTAACCCTAACCCTAGCCCGAACCCGAACCCTAACCCTTCCCCGAAGCCTGACCCTCACCCGTCCCCTAATCCTAACCCGTACGCTGACACTGACCCGCGCCCTCACACGTACGCTCCCCCTAAATCGTTGTCGTACCCTCACCTGGACCCTAAGCCGTCCCCGTCCCCTAACCCTAACCCTAGCCCCAACCCTAACCCTAACCCTTCCCCGAAGCCTGACCCTCACCCGTCCCCTAATCCTAACCCGTACGCTGACACTAACCCGCGCCCTCACACGTACGCTCCCCCTAAAGCGTTGTCGTACCCTCACCTGGACCCTAAACTGTCCCCGTCCCCTAACCCTAACCCTAGCCCCAACCCTAACCCTAAACCTTCCCCGAAGCCTGACCCTCACCCGTCCCCTAATCCTAACCCGTATGCTGACACTAACCCGCGCCCTCACACGTACGCTCCCCCTAAAGCGTTGTCGTACCCTCACCTGGACCCTAAACCGTCCCGTCCCCTAACCCTAACCCTAGCCCGAACCCTAACCCTAACCCTTCCCCGAAGCCTGACCCTCACCCGTCCCCTAATCCTAACCCGTACGCTGACACTAACCCACGCCCTCACATGTACGCTCCCCCTAAAGCGTTGTCGTACCCTCACCTGGACCCTAAACCGTCCCCGTCCCCTAACCCTAACCCTAGCCCGAACCCTGACCCTAACCCTTCCCCGAAGCCTGACCCTCACCCGTCCCCTAATCCTAACCCGTACGCTGACACTAACCCGCGCCCTCACACGTACGCTCCCCCTAAAGCATTGTCGTACCCTCACCTGGACCCTAAACCGTCCCCGTCCCCTAACCCTAACCCTAGCCCCAACCCTAACCCTAAACCTTCCCCGAAGCCTGACCCTCACCCGTCCCCTAATCCTAACCCGTATGCTGACACTAACCCGCGCCCTCACACGTACGCTCCCCCTAAAGCGCTGTCGTACCCTCACCTGGACCCTAAACCGTCCCGTCCCCTAACCCTAACCCTAGGCCGAACCCTAACCCTAACCCTTCCCCGAAGCCTGACCCTCACCCGTCCCCTAATCCTAACCCGTACGCTGACACTAACCCGCGCCCTCACACGTACGCTCCCCCTAAAGCGTTGTCGTACCCTCACCTGGACCCTAAACCGTCCCCGTCCCCTAACCCTAACCCTAGACCGAACCCGAACCGTAACCCTTCCCCAAAGCCTGACCCTCACCCGTCCCCTAATCCTAACCCGTACGCTGACACTAACCCGCGCCCTCACACGTACGCTCCCCCTAAAGCGTTGTCGTACCCTCACCTGGACCCTAAACCGTCCCCGACCCCTAACCCTAACCCTAGCCCGAACCCGAACCCAAACCCTTCCCCGAAGCCTGACCCTCACCCGTCCCCTAATCCTAACCCGTACGCTGACACTAACCCGCGCCCTCACACGTACGCTCCCCCTAAAGCGTTGTCGTACCCTCACCTGGACCCTAAACCGTCCCCGTCCCCTAACCCTAACCCTAGCCCGAACCCTAACCCTAACCCTTCCCCGAAGCCTGACCCTCACCCGTCCCCTAATCCTAACCCGTACGCTGACACTAACCCGCGCCCTCACACGTACGCTCCCCCTAAAGCGTTGTCGTACCCTCACCTGGACCCTAAACCGTCCCCGTCCCCTAACCCTAACCCTAGCCTCAACCCTAACCCTAACCCTTCCCCGAAGCCTGACCCTCACCCGTCCCCTAATCCTAACCCGTACGCTGACACTAACCCGTGCCCTCTCACGTACGCTCCCCCTAAAGCGTTGTCGTACCATCACCTGGACCCTAAACCGTCCCCGTCCCCTAACCCTAACCCTAGCCCGAACCCTAACCCTAATCCTTCCCCGAAGCCTGACCCTCACCCGTCCCCTAATCCTATCCCGTACGCTGACACTAACCCGCGCCCTCACACGTACGCACCCCCTAAAGCGTTGTCGTACCCTCACCTGGACCCTAAACCGTCCCCGTCCCCTAACCCTAACCCTAGCCCGAACCCTAACCCTAACCCTTCCCCGAAGCCTGACCCTCACCCGTCCCCTAATCCTAACCCGTACGCTGACACTAACCCGCGCCCTCACACGTACGCTCCCCTAAAGCGTTGTCGTACCCTCACCTGGACCCTAAACCGTCCCCGTCCCCTAACCCTAACCCTAGCCCGAACCCTAACCCTAACACTTCCCCGAAGCCTGACCCTCACCCATCCCCTAATCCTAACCCGTAGGCTGACACTAACCCGCGCCCTCACACGTACGCTCCCCCTAAAGCGTTGTCGTACCCTCATCTGGACCCTAAACCGTCCCCGTCCCCTAACCCTAACCCTAGCCTGAACCCTAACCCTAACCCTTCCCCGAAGCCTGACCCTCACCCGTCCCCTAATCCTAACCCGTACGCTGACACCTAACCCGCGCCCTCACACGTACGCTCCCCCTAAAGCGTTGTCGTACCCTCACCTGGACCCTAAACCGTCCCCGTCCCCTAACCCTAACCCTAGACCCAACCCGAACCGTAACCCTTCCCCAAAGCCTGACCCTCACCCGTCCCCTAATCCTAACCCGCACGCTGACACTAACCCGCGCCCTCACACGTACGCTCCCCCTAAAGCATTGTCGTACCCTCACCTGGACCCTAAACCGTCCCTGTCCCCTAACCCTAACCCTAGACCGAACCCGAACCGTAACCCTTCCCCAAAGCCTGACCCTCACCCGTCCCCTAATCCTAACCCGTACGCTGACACTAACCCGCGCCCTCACACGTACGCTCCCCCTAAAGCGTTGTCGTACCCTCACCTGGACCCTAAACCGTCCCCGTCCCCTAACCCTAACCCTAGCCCGAACCCGAACCCTAACCCTTCCCCGAAGCCTGACCCTCACCCGTCCCCTAATCCTAACCCGTACGCTGACACTAACCCGCGCCCTCACACGTACGCTCCCCCTAAAGCGTTGTCGTACCCTCACCTGGACCCTAAACCGTCCCCGTCCCCTAACTCTAACCCTAGCCCGAACCCTAACCCTAACCCTTCCCCGAAGCCTGACCCTCACCCGTCCCCTAATCCTAACCCGTACGCTGACACTAACCCGCGCCCTCACACGTACGCTCCCCCTAAAGCGTTGTCGTACCCTCACCTGGACCCTAAACCGTCCCCGTCCCCTAACCCTAACCCTAGCCCCAACCCTAACCCTAACCCTTCCCCGAAGCCTGACCCTCACCCGTCCCCTAATCCTAACCCGTACGCTGACAATAACCCGCGCCCTCACACGTACGCTCCCCCTAAAGCGTTGTCGTACCCTCACCTGGACCCTAAACTGTCCCCGTCCCCTAACCCTAACCCTAGCCCCAGCCCTAACCCTAAACCTTCCCCGAAGCCTGACCCTCACCCGTCCCCTAATCCTAACCCGTACGCTGACACTAACCCGCGCCCTCACACGTACGCTCCCCCTAAAGCGTTGTCGTACCCTCACCTGGACCCTAAACCTTCCCCGTCCCCTAACCCTAACCCTAGCCCCAACCCTAACCCTAACCCTTCCCCGAAGCCTGACCCTCACCCGTCCCCTAATCCTAACCCGTACGCTGACACTAACCCGCGCCCTCACACGTACGCTCCCCCTAAAGCGTTGTCGTACCCTCACCTGGACCCTAAACCGTCCCCGTCCCCTAACCCTAACCCTAGCCCCAACCCTAACCCTAAACCTTCCCCGAAGCCTGACCCTCACCCGTCCCCTAATCCTAACCCGTACGCTGACACTAACCCGCGCCCTCACACGTACCCTCCCCCTAAAGCGTTGTCGTACCCTCACCTGGACCCTAAACCGTCCCGTCCCCTAACCCTAACCCTAGCCCGAGCACTAACCCTAACCCTTCTCCGAAGCCTGACCCTCACCCGTCCCCTAATCCTAACCCGTACGCTGACACTAACCCGCGCCCTCACACGTACGCTCCCCCTAAAGCGTTGTCGTACCCTCACCTGGACCCTAAACCGTCCCCGTCCCCTAACGCTAACCCTAGCCCGAATCCTAACCCTAACCCTTCCCCGAAGCCTGACCCTCACCCGTCCCCTAATCCTAACCCATACGCTGACACTAACCCACGCGCTCACACGTACACTCCCCCTAAAGCGTTGTCGTACCCTCACCTGGACCCTAAACCGTCCCCGTCCCCTAACCCTAACCCGAACCCTAACCCTAACGGTTCCCCGAAGCCTGACCCTCACCCGTCCCCTAATCCTAACCCATACGCTGACACTAACCCGCGCCCTCACACGTACGCTCCCCCTAAAGCGTTGTCGTACCCTCACCTGGACCCTAAACCGTCTCCGTCCCCTAACCCTAACCCTAGCCCCAAACCAAAACCTAACCCTTCCCCGAAGCCTGACCCTCACCCGTCCCCTAACCCTAACCCGTACGCTGACACTAACCCGCGCCCTCACACGTACGCCCCCCCAAAAGCGTTGTCGTACCCTCACCTGGACACTAAACTGTCCCCGTCCCCTATCACTAACCCTAGCCCCAGCCCTAACCCTAACCCTTCCCCGTAGCCTGACCCTCACCCGTCCCCTAATCCTAACCCGTACGCTGACACTAACCCGCGCCCTCACACGTACGCTCCCCCTAAAGCGTTTTCGTACCCTCACCTGGACCCTAAACCGTCCCGGTCCCCTAACCCTAACCCTAGCCCCAACCCTAACCCTAACCCTTCCCCGAAGCCTGACCCTCACCGTCCCCTAATCCTAACCCGTACGCTGACACTAACCCGCGCCCTCACACGTACACTCCCCCTAAAGCGTTGTCGTACCCTCACCTGGACCCTAAACTGTCCCCGTCCCCTAACCCTAACCCTAGCTCGAACCCGAACCCTAACACTTCCCCGAAGCCTGACCCTCACCCGTCCCCTAATCCTAACCCGTACGCTGACACTAACCCACGCCCTCACACGTACGCTCCCCCTAAAGCGTTGTCGTACCCTCACCTGGACCCTAAACCGTCCCCGTCCCCTAACCCTAACCCTAGCCCGAACCCTAACCCTAACCCTTCCCCGAAGCCTGACCCTCACCCGTCCCCTAATCCTAACCCGTACGCTGACACTAACCCGCGCCCTCACACGTACGCTCCCCCTAAAGCGTTGTCGTACCCTCACCTGGACCCTAAACCGTCCCCGTCCCCTAACCCTAACCCTAGCCCCAACCCTAACCCTAACCCTTCCCCGAAGCCTGACCCTCACCCGTCCCCTAATCCTAACCCGTACGCTGACACTAACCCGCACCCTCACACGTAGGCTCCCCCTAAAGCGTTGTCGTACCCTCACCTGGACCCTAAACCGTCCCCGTCCCCTAACCCTAACCCTAGCCCGAACCCGAACCCTAACCCTTCCCCGAAGCCTGACCCTCACCCGTCCCCTAATCCTAACCCGTACGCTGACACTGACCCGCGCCCTCACACGTACGCTCCCCCTAAATCGTTGTCGTACCCTCACCTGGACCCTAAGCCGTCCCCGTCCCCTAACCCTAACCCTAGCCCCAACCCTAACCCTAACCCTTCCCCGAAGCCTGACCCTCACCCGTCCCCTAATCCTAACCCGTACGCTGACACTAACCCGCGCCCTCACACGTACGCTCCCCCTAAAGCGTTGTCGTACCCTCACCTGGACCCTAAACTGTCCCCGTCCCCTAACCCTAACCCTAGCCCCAACCCTAACCCTAAACCTTCCCCGAAGCCTGACCCTCACCCGTCCCCTAATCCTAACCCGTATGCTGACACTAACCCGCGCCCTCACACGTACGCTCCCCCTAAAGCGTTGTCGTACCCTCACCTGGACCCTAAACCGTCCCGTCCCCTAACCCTAACCCTAGCCCGAACCCTAACCCTAACCCTTCCCCGAAGCCTGACCCTCACCCGTCCCCTAATCCTAACCCGTACGCTGACACTAACCCACGCCCTCACATGTACGCTCCCCCTAAAGCGTTGTCGTACCCTCACCTGGACCCTAAACCGTCCCCGTCCCCTAACCCTAACCCTAGCCCGAACCCTGACCCTAACCCTTCCCCGAAGCCTGACCCTCACCCGTCCCCTAATCCTAACCCGTACGCTGACACTAACCCGCGCCCTCACACGTACGCTCCCCCTAAAGCATTGTCGTACCCTCACCTGGACCCTAAACCGTCCCCGTCCCCTAACCCTAACCCTAGCCCCAACCCTAACCCTAAACCTTCCCCGAAGCCTGACCCTCACCCGTCCCCTAATCCTAACCCGTATGCTGACACTAACCCGCGCCCTCACACGTACGCTCCCCCTAAAGCGCTGTCGTACCCTCACCTGGACCCTAAACCGTCCCGTCCCCTAACCCTAACCCTAGGCCGAACCCTAACCCTAACCCTTCCCCGAAGCCTGACCCTCACCCGTCCCCTAATCCTAACCCGTACGCTGACACTAACCCGCGCCCTCACACGTACGCTCCCCCTAAAGCGTTGTCGTACCCTCACCTGGACCCTAAACCGTCCCCGTCCCCTAACCCTAACCCTAGACTGAACCCGAACCGTAAACCTTCCCCAAAGCCTGACCCTCACCCGTCCCCTAATCCTAACCCGTACGCTGACACTAACCCGCGCCCTCACACGTACGCTCCCCATAAAGCGTTGTCGTACCCTCACCTGGACCCTAAACCGTCCCCGTCCCCTAACCCTAACCCTAGCCCGAACCCGAACCCTAACCCTTCCCCGAAGCCTGACCCTCACCCGTCCCCTAATCCTAACCCGTACGCTGACACTAACCCGCGCCCTCACACGTACGCTCCCCCTAAAGCGTTGTCGTACCCTCACCTGGACCCTAAACCGTCCCCGTCCCCTAACCCTAACCCTAGCCCGAACCCTAACCCTAACGCTTCCCCGAAGAATGACCCTCACCCGTCCCATAATCCTAACCCGTACGCTGACACTAACCCGCGCCCTCACACGTACGCTCCCCCTAAAGCGTTGTCGTACCCTCACCTGGACCCTAAACCGTCCCCATCCCCTAACCCTAACCCTAGCCCAAACCCTATCCCTAACCCTTCCCCGAAGCCTGACACTCACCCGTCCTCTAATCCTAACCCGTACGCTGACACTAACCCGCGCCCTCACACGTACGCTCCCCCTAAAGTGTTGTCGTACCCTCACCTGGACCCTAAACCGTCCCCGTCCCCTAACCCTAACCCTAGCCCGAACCCTAACCCTAACCCTTCCCCGAAGCCTGACCCTCACCCGTCCCCTAATCCTAACCCGTACGCTGACACTAACCCGCGCCCTCACACGTACGCTCCCGCTAAAGCGTTGTCGTACCCTCACCTGGACCCTAAACCGTCCCCGTCCCCTAACCCTAACCCTAGCCCGAACCCTAACCCTAACCCTTCTCCGAAGACTGGCCCTCACCCGTCCCCTAATCCTAACCCGTACGCTGACACTAACCCGCGCCCTCACACGTACGCTCCCCCTAAAGCGTTGTCGTACCCTCACCTGGACCCTAAACCTTCCCCGTCCCCTAACCCTAACCCTAGCCCGAACCCGAACCCTAACCCTTCCCCGAAGCCTGACCCTCACCCGTCCCCTAATCCTAACCCGTACGCTGACACTAACCCGCGCCCTCACACGTACGCTCCCCCTAAAGCGTTGTCGTACCCTCACCTGGACCCTAAACCGTCCCCGTCCCCTAACCCTAACCCTAGCCCGAACCCTAACCCTAACCCTTCCCCGAAGCCTGACCCTCACCCGTCCCCTAATCCTAACCCGTACGCTGACACTAACCCGCGCCCTCACACGTACGCTCCCCCTAAAGCGTTGTCGTACCCTCACCTGGACCCTAAACCGTCCCCATCCCCTAACCCTAACCCTAGCCCCAACCCTAACCCTAACACTTCCCCGAAGCCTGACCCTCACCCGTCCCCTAATCCTAACCCGTACGCTGACACTAACCCGCGCCCTCACACGTACGCTCCCCCTAAAGCGTTGTCGTACCCTCACCTGGACCCTAAACCGTCCCCGTCCCCTAACCCTAACCCTAGACCGAACCCGAACCGTAACCCTTCCCCAAAGCCTGACCCTCACCCGTCCCCTAATCCTAACCCGTACGCTGACACTAACCCGCGCCCTCACACGTACGCTCCCCCTAAAGCGTTGTCATACCCTCACCTGGACCCTAAACCGTCCCCGTCCCCTAACCCTAGCCCGAACCCGAACCCTAACCCTTCCCCGAAGCCTGACCCTCACCCGTCCCCTAATCCTAACCCGTACGCTGACACTAACCCGCGCCCTCACACGTACGCTCCCCCTAAAGCGTTGTCGTACCCTCACCTGGACCCTAAACCGTCCCCGTCCCCTAACCCTAACCCTAGACTGAACCCGAACCGTAACCCTTCCCCAAAGCCTGACCCTCACCCGTCCCCTAATCCTAACCCGTACGCTGACACTAACCCGCGCCCTCACACGTACGCTCCCCATAAAGCGTTGTCGTACCCTCACCTGGACCCTAAACCGTCCCCGTCCCCTAACCCTAACCCTAGCCCGAAACCGAACCCTAACCCTTCCCCGAAGCCTGACCCTCACCCGTCCCCTAATCCTAACCCGTACGCTGACACTAACCCGCGCCCTCACACGTACGCTCCCCCTAAAGCGTTGTCGTACCCTCACCTGGACCCTAAATCGTCCCCGTCCCCTAACCCTAACCCTAGCCCGAACCCTAACCCTAACGCTTCCCCGAAGAATGACCCTCACCCGTCCCCTAATCCTAACCCGTACGCTGACACTAACCCGCGCCCTCACACGTACGCTCCCCCTAAAGCGTTGTCGTACCCTCACCTGGACCCTAAACCGTCCCCATCCCCTAACCCTAACCCTAGCCCAAACCCTATCCCTAACCCTTCCCCGAAGCCTGACACTCACCCGTCCCCTAATCCTAACCCGTACGCTGACACTAACCCGCGCCCTCACACGTACGCTCCCCCTAAAGTGTTGTCGTACCCTCACCTGGACCCTAAACCGTCCCCGTCCCCTAACGCTAACCCTAGCCCGAATCCTAACCCTAACCCTTCCCCGAAGCCTGACCCTCACCCGTCCCCTAATCCTAACCCGTACGCTGACACTAACCCGCGCCCTCACACGTACGCTCCCCCTAAAGCGTTGTCGTACCCTCACCTGGACCCTAAACCGTCCCCGTCCCCTAACCCTAACCGTAGCCCGAACCCTAACCCTAACCCTTCTCCGAAGACTGGCCCTCACCCGTCCCCTAATCCTAACCCGTACGCTGACACTAACCCGCGCCCTCACACGTACGCTCCCCCTAAAGCGTTGTCGTACCCTCACCTGGACCCTAAACCTTCCTCGTCCCCTAACCCTAACCCTAGCCCGAACCCGAACCCTAACCCTTCCCCGAAGCCTGACCCTCACCCGTCCCCTAATCCTAACCCGTACGCTGACACTAACCCGCGCCCTCACACGTACGCTCCCCCTAAAGCGTTGTCGTACCCTCACCTGGACCCTAAACCGTCCCCGTCCCCTAACCCTAACCCTAGACCGAACCCTAACCCTAACCCTTCCCCGAAGCCTGACCCTCACCCGTCCCCTAATCCTAACCCGTACGCTGACACTAACCCGCGCCCTCACACGTACGCTCCCCCTAAAGCGTTGTCGTACCCTCACCTGGACCCTAAACCGTCCCCGTCCCCTAACCCTAACCCTAGCCCCAACCCTAACCCTAACCCTTCCCCGAAGCCTGACCCTCACCCGTCCCCTAATCCTAACCCGTACGCTGACACTAACCCGCGCCCTCACACGTACGCTCCCCCTAAAGCGTTGTCGTACCCTCACCTGGACCCTAAACCGTCCCCGTCCCCTAACCCTAACCCTAGACCCAACCCGAACCGTAACCCTTCCCCAAAGCCTGACCCTCACCCGTCCCCTAATCCTAACCCGCACGCTGACACTAACCCGCGCCCTCACACGTACGCTCCCCCTAAAGCGTTGTCGTACCCTCACCTGGACCCTAAACCGTCCCCGTCCCCTAACCCTAACCCTAGACCGAACCCGAACCGTAACCCTTCCCCAAAGCCTGACCCTCACCCGTCCCCTAATCCTAACCCGTACGCTGACACTAACCCGCGCCCTCACACGTACGCTCCCCCTAAAGCGTTGTCGTACCCTCACCTGGACCCTAAACCGTCCCCGTCCCCTAACCCTAACCCTAGCCCGAACCCGAACCCTAACCCTTCCCCGAAGCCTGACCCTCACCCGTCCCCTAATCCTAACCCGTACGCTGACACTAACCCGCGCCCTCCCACGTACGCTCCCCCTAAAGCGTTGTCGTACCCTCACCTGGACCCTAAACCGTCCCCGTCCCCAAACCCTAACCCTAGCCCGAACCCTAACCCTAACCCTTCCCCGAAGCCTGACCCTCACCCGTCCCCTAATCCTAACCCGTACGCTGACACTAACCCGCGCCCTCACACGTACGCTCCCCCTAAAGCGTTGTCGTACCCTCACCTGGACCCTAAACCGTCCCCGTCCCCTAACCCTAACCCTAGCCCGAACCCTAACCCTAACCCTTCCCCGAAGCCTGACCCTCACCCGTCCCCTAATCCTAACCCGTACGCTGACACTAACCCGCGCCCTCACACGTACGCTCCCCCTAAAGCGTTGTCGTACCCTCACCTGGACCCTAAACCGTCCCCGTCCCCTAACCCTAACCCTAGCCCAAACCCTATACCTAACCCTTCCCCGAAGCCTGACCCTCACCCATCCCCTAATCCTAACCCGTACGCTGACACTAACCCGCGCCCTCACACGTACGCTCCCCCTAAAGTGTTGTCGTACCCTCACCTGGACCCTAAACCGTCCCCGTCCCCTAACCCTAACCCTAGCCCCAACCCTAACCCTAACCCTTCCCCGAAGCCTGACCCTCACCCGTCCCCTAATCCTAACCCGTACGCTGACACTAACCCGCGCCCTCACACGTACGCTCCCCCTAAAGCGTTGTCGTACCCTCACCTGGACCCTAAACCGTCCCCGTCCCCTAACCCTAACCCTAGCCCGAACCCTAACCCTAACCCTTCCCCGAAGACTGACCCTCACCCGTCCCCTAATCCTAACCCGTACGCTGACACTAACCCGCGCCCTCACACGTACGCTCCCCCTAAAGCGTTGTCGTACCCTCACCTGGACCCTAAACCTTCCCCATCCCCTAACCCTAACCCTAGCCCGAACCCTAACCCTAACCCTTCCCCGAAGCCTGACCCTCACCCGTCCCCTAATCCTAACCCGTACGCTGACACTAACCCGTGCCCTCACACGTACGCTCCCCCTAAAGCGTTGTCGTACCCTCACCTGGACCCTAAACCGTCCCCGTCCCCTAACCCTAACCCTAGCCCGAACCCTAACCCTAACCCTTCCCCGAAGCCTGACCCTCACCCGTCCCCTAATCCTAACCCGTACGCTGACACTAATCCGCGCCCTCACACGTACGCTCCCCCTAAAGCGTTGTCGTACCCTCACCTGGACCCTAAACCGTCCCCGTCCCCTAACCCTAACCCTAGCCCCAACCCTAACCCTAACCCTTCCCCGAAGCCTGACCCTCACCCGTCCCCTAATCCTAACCCGTACGCTGACAATAACCCGCGCCCTCACACGTACGCTCCCCCTAAAGCGTTGTCGTACCCTCACCTGGACCCTAAACTGTCCCCGTCCCCTAACCCTAACCCTAGCCCCAACCCTAACCCTAAACCTTCCCCGAAGCCTGACCCTCACCCGTCCCCTAATCCTAACCCGTACGCTGACACTAACCCGCGCCCTCACACGTACGCTCCCCCTAAAGCGTTGTCGTACCCTCACCTGGACCCTAAACCTTCCCCGTCCCCTAAACCTAACCCTAGCCCCAACCCTACCCCTAACCCTTCCCCGAAGCCTGACCCTCACCCGTCCCCTAATCCTAAACCGTACGCTGACACTAACCCGCGCCCTCACACGTACGCTCCCCCTAAAGCGTTGTCGTACCCTCACCTGGACCCTAAACCGTCCCCGTCCCCTAACCCTAACCCTAGCCCCAACCCTAACCCTAAACCTTCCCCGAAGCCTGACCCTCACCCGTCCCCTAATCCTAACCCGTACGCTGACACTAACCCGCGCCCTCACACGTACCCTCCCCCTAAAGCGTTGTCGTACCCTCACCTGGACCCTAAACCGTCCCGTCCCCTAACCCTAACCCTAGCCCGAGCACTAACCCTAACCCTTCTCCGAAGCCTGACCCTCACCCGTCCCCTAATCCTAACCCGTACGCTGACACTAACCCGCGCCCTCACACGTACGCTCCCCCTAAAGCGTTGTCGTACCCTCACCTGGACCCTAAACCGTCCCCGTCCCCTAACGCTAACCCTAGCCCGAATCCTAACCCTAACCCTTCCCCGAAGCCTGACCCTCACCCGTCCCCTAATCCTAACCCATACGCTGACACTAACCCACGCGCTCACACGTACGCTCCCCCTAAAGCGTTGTCGTACCCTCACCTGGACCCTAAACCGTCCCCGTCCCCTAACCCTAACCCGAACCCTAACCCTAACGCTTCCCCGAAGCCTGACCCTCACCCGTCCCCTAATCCTAACCCATACGCTGACACTAACCCGCGCCCTCACACGTACGCTCCCCCTAAAGCGTTGTCGTACCCTCACCTGGACCCTAAACCGTCTCCGTCCCCTAACCCTAACCCTAGCCCCAACCCAAAACCTAACCCTTCCCCGAAGCCTGACCCTCACCCGTCCCCTAATCCTAACCCGTACGCTGACACTAACCCGCGCCCTCACACGTACGCCCCCCCAAAAGCGTTGTCGTACCCTCACCTGGACACTAAACTGTCCCCGTCCCCTAACACTAACCCTAGCCCCAGCCCTAACCCTAACCCTTCCCCATAGCCTGACCCTCACCCGTCCCCTAATCCTAACCCGTACTCTGACACTAACCCGCGCCCTCACACGTACGCTCCCCCTAAAGCGTTTTCGTACCCTCACCTGGACCCTAAACCGTCCCGGTCCCGTAACCCTAACCCTAGCCCCAACCCTAACCCTAACCCTTCCCCGAAGCCTGACCCTCACCGTCCCCTAATCCTAACCCGTACGCTGACACTAACCCGCGCCCTCACACGTACACTCCCCCTAAAGCGTTGTCGTACCCTCACCTGGACCCTAAACTGTCCCCGTCCCCTAACCCTAACCCTAGCTCGAACCCGAACCCTAAACCTTCCCCGAAGCCTGACCCTCACCCGTCCCCTAATCCTAACCCGTATGCTGACACTAACCCGCGCCCTCACACGTACGCTCCCCCTAAAGCGTTGTCGTACCCTCACCTGGACCCTAAACCGTCCCGTCCCCTAACCCTAACCCTAGCCCGAACCCTAACCCTAACCCTTCCCCGTAGCCTGACCCTCACCCGTCCCCTAATCCTAACCCGTACGCTGACACTAACCCACACCCTCACATGTACGCTCCCCCTAAAGCGTTGTCGTACACTCACCTGGACCCTAAACCGTCCCCGTCCCCTAACCCTAACCCTAGCCCGAACCCTGACCCTAACCCTTCCCCGAAGCCTGACACTCACCCGTCCCCTAATCCTAACCCGTACGCTGACACTAACCCGCGCCCTCACACGTACGCTCCCCCTAAAGCGTTGTCGTACCCTCACCTGGACCCTAAACCGTCCCCGTCCCCTAACCCTAACCCTAGCCCCAACCCTAACCCTAAACCTTCCCCGAAGCCTGACCCTCACCCGTCCCCTAATCCTAACCCGTATGCTGACACTAACCCGCGCCCTCACACGTACGCTCCCCCTAAAGCGCTGTCGTACCCTCACCTGGACCCTAAACCGTCCCGTCCCCTAACCCTAACCCTAGCCCGAACCCTAACCCTAACCCTTCCCCGAAGCCTGACCCTCACCCGTCCCCTAATCCTAACCCGTACGCTGACACTAACCCGCGCCCTCACACGTACGCTCCCCCTAAAGCGTTGTCGTACCCTCACCTGGACCCTAAACCGTCCCCGTCCCCTAACCCTAACCCTAGCCCCAATCCTAACCCTAACCCTTCCCCGAAGCCTGACCCTCACCCGTCCCCTAATCCTAACCCGTACGCTGACACTAACCCGCGCCCTCACACGTACGCTCCCCCTAAAGCATTGTCGTACCCTCACCTGGACCCTAAACCGTCCCCGTCCCCTAACCCTAACCCTAGACTGAACCCGAACCGTAACCCTTCCCCAAAGCCTGACCCTCACCCGTCCCCTAATCCTAACCCGTACGCTGACACTAACCCGCGCCCTCACACGTACGCTCCCCATAAAGCGTTGTCGTACCCTCACCTGGACCCTAAACCGTCCCCGTCCCCTAACCCTAACCCTAGCCCGAACCCGAACCCTAACCCTTCCCCGAGGCCTGACCCTCACCCGTCCCCTAATCCTAACCCGTACGCTGACACTAACCCGCGCCCTCACACGTACGCTCCCCCTAAAGCGTTGTCGTACCCTCACCTGGACCCTAAACCGTCCCCGTCCCCTAACCCTAACCCTAGCCCGAACCCTAACCCTAACGCTTCCCCGAAGAATGACCCTCACCCGTCCCCTAATCCTAACCCGTACGCTGACACTAACCCGCGCCCTCACACGTACGCTCCCCCTAAAGCGTTGTCGTACCCTCACCTGGACCCTAAACCGTCCCCATCCCCTAACCCTAACCCTAGCCCAAACCCTATCCCTAACCCTTCCCCGAAGCCTGACACTCACCCGTCCCCTAATCCTAACCCGTACGCTGACACTAACCCGCGCCCTCACTCGTACGCTCCCCCTAAAGTGTTGTCGTACCCTCACCTGGACCCTAAACCTTCCCCGTCCCCTAACCCTAACCCTAGCCCGAACCCGAACCCTAACCCTTCCCCGAAGCCTGACCCTCACCCGTCCCCTAATCCTAACCCGTACGCTGACACTAACCCGCGCCCTCACACGTACGCTCCCCCTAAAGCGTTGTCGTACCCTCACCTGGACCCTAAACCGTCCCCGTCCCCTAACCCTAACCCTAGCCCGAACCCTAACCCTAACCCTTCCCCGAAGCCTGACCCTCACCCGTCCCCTAATCCTAACCCGTACGCTGACACTAACCCGCGCCCTCACACGTACTCCCCCCCAAAAGCGTTGTCGTACCCTCACCTGGACACTAAACTGTCCCCGTCCCCTAACACTAACCCTAGCCCCAGCCCTAACCCTAACCTTTCCCCGTAGCCTGACCCTCACCCGGCCCCTAATCCTAACCCGTACGCTGACACTAACCCGCGCCCTCACACGTACGCTCCCCCTAAAGCGTTTTCGTACCCTCACCTGGACCCTAAACCGTCCCGGTCCTCTAACCCTAACCCTAGCCCCAACCCTAACCCTAACCCTTCCCCGAAGCCTGACCCTCACCGTCCCCTAATCCTAACCCGTACGCTGACACTAACCCGCGCCCTCACACGTACACTCCCCCTAAAGCGTTGTCGTACCCTCACCTGGACCCTAAACTGTCCCCGTCCCCTAACCCTAACCCTAGCCCCAACCCTAACCCTAAACCTTCCCCGAAGCCTGACCCTCACCCGTCCCCTAATCCTAACCCGTATGCTGACACTAACCCGCGCCCTCACACGTACGCTCCCCCTAAAGCGCTGTCGTACCCTCACCTGGACCCTAAACCGTCCCGTCCCCTAACCCTAACCCTAACCCGAACCCTAACCCTAACCCTTCCCCGAAGCCTGACCCTCACCCGTCCCCTAATTCTAACCCGTACGCTGACACTAACCCGCGCCCTCACACGTACGCTCCCCCTAAAGCGTTGTCGTACCCTCACCTGGACCCTAAACCGTCCCCGTCCCCTAACCCTAACCCTAGCCCGAACCCTAACCCTAACCCTTCCCCGAAGCCTGCCCCTCACCCATCCCCTAATCCTAACCCGTACACTGACACTAACCCGCGCCCTCACACGTACGCTCCCCCTAATGCGTTGTCGTACCCTCACCTGGACCCTAAACCGTCCCCGTCCCCTAACCCTAACCATAGTCCCAACCCTAACCCTAACCCTTCCCCGAAGCCTGACCCTCATGCGTCCCCTAATCCTAACCCGTACGCTGACACTAACCTGCGCCCTCACACGTACGCTCCCCCTAAAGCGTTGTCGTACCCTCACCTGGACCCTAAACCGTCCCCGTCCCCTAACCCTAACCCAAGCCCGAACCCTAACCCTAACCCTTCCCCGAAGCCTGACCCTCACCCGTCCCCTAATCCTAACCCGTACGATGACACTAACCCGCGCCCTCACACGTACGCTCCCCCTAAAGCGTTGTCGTACCCTCACCTGGACCCTAAACCGTCCCCGTCCCCTAACCCTAACCCTAGCCCCAACCCTAACCCTAAAACTTCCCTGAAGTCTGACCCTCACCCGTCCCCTAATCCTAACCCGTACGCTGACACTAACCCCGCCCTCACACGTACACTCCCCCTAAAGCGTTGTTGTACCCTCACCTGGACCCTACACCGTCCCCGTCCCCTAACCCTAACCCTAGCCCCAACCCTAACCCTAACCCTTCCCCGAAGCCTGACCCTCACCCGTCCAATAATCCTAACCCGTACGCTGACACTAACCCGCGCCCTCACACGTACGCTCCCCCTAAAGCGTTGTCGTACCCTCACCTGGACCTTAAACCGTCCCCGTCCCCTAACCCTAACCCTAGCCCGAACCCTTACCCTAACCCTTCCCCGAAGCCTGACCCTCTCCCGTCCCCTAATCCTAACCCGTACGCTGACACTAAACCGCGCCCTCACACGTACGCTCCCCCTAAAGCGTTGTCGTACCCTCACCTGGACCCTAAACCGTCCCCGTCCCCTAACCCTAACCCTAGCCCGAACCCTAACCCTAACCCTTCCCCGAAGCCTGACACTCACCCGTCCCCTAATCCTAACCCGTACGCTGACACTAACCCGCGCCCTCACACGTACGCTCACCCTAAAGCGTTGTCGTACCCTCACCTGGACCCTAAACCGTCCCCGTCCCCTAACCCTAACCCTAGCCCGAACCCTAACCCTAACCCTTCCCAGAAGCCTGACCCTCACCCGTCCCATAATCCTAACCCGTACGCTGACACTAACCCGCGCCCTCACACGTACGCTCCCCCTAAAGCGTTGTCGTACCCTCACCTGGACCCTAAACCGTCCCCGTCTCCTAACCCTAACTCTAGCCCGAACCCTAACCCTAACCCTTCCCCGAAGCCTGACCCTCACCCGTCCCCTAATCCTAACCCGTACGCTGACACTAACCCGCGCCCTCACACGTACGCTTCCCCTAAAGCGTTGTCGTACCCTCACCTGGACCCTAAACCGTCCCCGTCCCCTAACCCTAACCCAAGCCCGAACCCTAACCCTAACCCTTCCCCGAAGCCTGACCATCACCCGTCCCCTAATCCTAAGCCGTACGATGACACTAACCCGCGCCCTCACACGTACGCTGCCCCTAAAGCGTTGTCGTACCCTCACCTGGACCCTAAACCGTCCCCGTCCCCTAACCCTAACCCTAGCCCCAACGCTAACCCTAACCCTTCCCCGAAGCCTGACCCTCACCCGTCCCCTAATCCTAACCCGTACGCTGACACTAACCCACGCCCTCACACGTACGCTCCCCCTAAAGCGTTGTCGTACCCTCACCTGGACCCTAAACTGTCCCCGTCCCCTAACCCTAACCCTAGCCCCAACCCTAACCCTAAACCTTCCCCGAAGCCTGACCCTCACCCGTCCCCTAATCCTAACCCGTACGCTGACACTAACCCGCGCCCTCACACATACGCTCCCCCTAAAGCGTTGTCGTACCCTCACCTGGACCCTAAACCGTCCCCGTCCCCTAACCCTAACCCAAGCCCCAACCCTAACCCTAACCCTTCCCCGAAGCCTGATCCTCAGCCGTCCCCTAATCCTAACCCGTACGCTGACACTAACCCGCGCCCTCACACATACGCTCCCCCTAAAGCGTTGTCGTACCCTCACCTGGACCCTAAACTGTCCCCGTCCCCTAACCCTAGCCCCAACCCTAACCCTAAACCTTCCCCGAAGCCTGACCCTCACCCGTCCCCTAATCCTAACCCGTACGCTGACACTAACCCACGCCCTCACACGTACGCTCCCCCTAAAGCGTTGTCGTACCCTCACCTGGACCCTAAACCGTCCCGTCCCCTAACCCTAACCCTAGCCCGAACACTAACCCTAACCCTTCCCCGAAGCCTGACCCTCACCCGTCCCCTAATCCTAACCCGTACGCTGACACTAACCCGCGCCCTCACACGTACGCTCCCCCTAAAGCGTTGTCGTACCCTCACCTGGACCCTAAACCGTCCCCGTCCCCTAACCCTAACCCTAGCCCGAACCCTAACCCTAACCCTTCCCCGAAGCCTGACCCTCACCCTTCCCCTAATCCTAAACCGTACGCTGACACTAACCCGCGCCGTCACACGTACGCTCCCCCTAAAGCGTTGTCGTACCCTCACCTGGACCCTAAACCGTCCCCGTCCCCTAACCCTAACCCTAGCCCGAACCCGAACCCTAACCCTTCCCCGAAGCCTGACCCTCACCCGTCCCCTAATCCTAACCCGTACGCTGACACTAACCCGCGCCCTCACACGTACGCTCCCCCTAAAGCGTTGTCGTACCCTCACCTGGACCCTCAACCTTCCCCGTCCCCTAACCCTAACCCTAGCCCGAACCCTAACCCTAACCCTTCCCCGAAGCCTGACCCTCACCCGTCCCCTAATCCTAACCCGTACGCTGACACTAACCCACGCCCTCACACGTACGCTCCCCCTAAAGCGTTGTCGTACCCTCACCTGGACCCTAAACCGTCCCCGTCCCCTAACCCTAACCCTAGCCCGAACCCTAACCCTAACCCTTCCCCGAAGCCTGACCCTCACCCGTCCCCTAATCCTAACCCGTACGCTGACACTAACCCGCGCCCTCACACGTACGCTGCCCCTAAAACGTTGTCGTACCCTCACCTGGACCCTAAACCGTCCCCGTCCCCTAACCATAACCCTAGCCCGAACCCTAACCCTAACCCTTCCCCGAAGCCTGACCCTCACCCGTCCCCTAATCCTAACCCGTACGCTGACACTAACCCGCGCCCTCACACGTACGCTCCCCCTAAAGCGTTGTCGTACCCTCACCTGGACCCTAAACCGTCCCCGTCCCCTAACCCTAACCCAAGCCCGAACCCTAACCCTAACCCTTCCCCGAAGCCTGACCCTCACCCGTCCCCTAATCCTAACCCGTACGATGACACTAACCCGCGCCCTCACACGTACGCTGCCCCTAAAGCGTTGTCGTACCCTCACCTGGAACCTAAACCGTCCCCGTCCCCTAACCCTAACCCTAGCCCCAACCCTAACCCTAACCCTTCCCCGAAGCCTGACCCTCACCCGTCCCCTAATCCTAACCCGTACGCTGACACTAACCCGCGCCCTCACATGTACCCTCCCCCTAAAGCGTTGTCGTACCCTCACCTGGACCCTAAACTGTCCCCGTCCCCTAACCCTAACCCTAGCCCCAACCCTAACCCTAAACCTTCCCCGAAGCCTGACCCTCACCCATCACCTAATCCTAACCCGTACGCTAACTCTATCCCGTGCCCTCACACGTACGCTCACCCTAAAGCGTTGTCGTACCCTCACCTGGACCCTAAACCGTCCCCGTCCTCTAACCCTAACCCTAACCCTTACCCGAAGCCTTACCCTAACCCGTCCCCTAATCCTAACCCGTACGCTAACATTAACCCATGCCCTCACACGTACGCTCACCCTAATCCATTGTCGTACCCTAATCAGTCCCCTAAACTGTCCCCGTCCCCTAACCCTAACCTTATCCCTTACCCCAAGTCTTACCGTAGCCCGTCCCCTTATCCTAACCCGTACGCTAACACTAACCCGTGCCCTCACACTTACGTCACCCTAAACCTTGTCGTACCCTAACCTGTCCCCTAAACCGTCCCCGTCCCCTAACCCTAACCCTAACCTGTCCCCTATACCGTCCCCGTCCCCTAACCCTAACCCTTCCGCTAACCCGTCCCCTAACCCGTCCCCTAATCCTAACCCATCCGCTAACACTAACCCGTGCCCTCACACGTACGCTCACCCTAAACCGTTGTCTTACCCTAACCTGTACCCTAAACCGTCCCCGTCCCCTAACCCTAACCCTAACCCTATCCCTTACCTGAAGCCTTACCCTAACCCGTCCCCTAATCCTAACCCGTACGCTGACACTAACCCATGCCCTCTCACGTACGCTCACACTATACCCTTGTCGTACCCTAACCTGTACCCTAAATCGTCCCCTAACCCTAACCCTAACCCTTACCCGAAGCCTTACCCTAACCCCTCTCCTAATCCTAACCCGTACGCTAACACTAACCCGTGCCCTCACACGTATGCTCACTCTAAACTGTTTTTGTACCCTAACCTGTACCCTAAACCGTCCCCGTCCCTTAACCCTAACCCTAACCCTTACCCGAAGCCTTACCCTAACCCGTCACCTAATCCTAGCCCATACACTAACACTAACCCATTCCCTAACAGGTACGCTCATCCTAAACCATTGTCGCACCCTAACCTGTACCCTAAACTGTCCCTCTCCCCTAACCCTAACCCTAACCCTTACCTGAAGCCTTACCCTAACCCCTCCCCTAATCCTAACCCGTACGCTAACACTAAACCTTACCCTTACATGTACGCTATCCCTAAACCGTTGTCTTACCCTAACCTGTACCCTAAACCGTCCCCATTCCCTAACCGTAACCCTAACCCGAAGCATTACCCTAACACTTACCCTAATCCTAAACGGTACACTAACACTGACCTGTACCCTAACACTTTCGCTCACCCTAAACCATTGTCGCATCCTAAACCATACCCGTTCCCTAACCCTAACCTTAACCCTAACCCTAAACCCACTTATAGCACTATAGCTCAGGAAAATTAAAATAACAAGAAACAACCACCGCAAAGTTTAGGGCTGCTCTGTTTACAAGAGCCTCGACTACGGTACAAATTAAATATCCTTGAAAGAGAGAAATGGATAAAGAAGTTTTCGTACTTACGTACAATGGAATATCACTCAACAATGAAATCAATGTCGTCAGGCCCGTACAAGCATAATGAATGGATTTAGGTACGATGATTCAAAGGAAATAAGTCACACAGAAAAAGAAACTTATCATAAGATATCACTTATAGAGGGAATGTAAACTTGGCTACACATGAACTGAATTACAAAACAGAACAGAGTCTCACATTTAGAAAACAAACTTATGCTTTCTTACGGGGAATGGTGAGTTGGGGTGCTGCGTAAAACCAGAGATTGAAATTAGCACAGATACTATTCCATAAGCCAAATATATAATAGACAAGATATACTCCTTGCTCAACGAATTAGACTCAACACCGCCTATTCACTGCAGAGGAATATATCTGACAATAAGAATATTAAAACATATGTATTTATATGTCTCCGTAAGAGAATCAAGTGTGTGTAGAGCAGTATACACAGCCGTGAAAATCAACTAAACCCCATTATTAAAATAAATTTCAAAAACAAAGACAGTGAAGGAGAGAAAGTTCTTAAATAATTCGTTCAGGGCTTGTGATGAAACTTGGATTTACCACATCTACACCCACAGCTGGGTGAGACATAAGGCAAGACATTTGGGGCTGAGAGGATTGGTGAGGTTCGGTGAGCAAATGCAGACCCTTTGAAGTAATACTGTATGCTACCCATTCCCTGGGTCCCAACTCTCCTGGTTTAAGGGATTCTTCCTACAGCTAAAACATGCATGGGAAATCCAGAGGATTGTACACCATGTGATCGGGCAACGTTTCTAAAACCCATCTCATTTTTTGTCCCCTGGTACACGGGTTCGCCATTCCAGACGCTTTACTAAAAATCTCCCCACGTGGAGAGTCAGTGCCTTAAAACTCCTGTTTGGCACAGTTAGCAATTTCTGCGGAGGTTGAACGGGAATAGGGAGAACCAATGAGAGACTAGCTGTAGGTGTTTGGACGGTCACATTTCACTCTAATTTCCCACCAGGAAGAGGAATTAACAAAAGGCTCAGCGTGCCGTGATGAAACAAGATTAGGGCCTGAAGCAATCCTGCAGTTCTGCGGCCAGCCCACAAGAAAGCGAGTTGAAGAAAGGACCTCAGGGGCACTGTAATTCATAAACCTGCAGAGTTATAAATGACAGCTATCGTCCAAAAATATATTGAGGTAAGGCTGCGAAGAGGACTTGAAAGCATGGCACAATTGCAGGAAATATATTTCAGGAGGTAGATGGAAACTGCATTTAAAGCATATGAAAAGCGGCAGAACTTTGACAATGATGCACTTGGCCAAAAAGGGCGTATGCGTTTTTTTCCTGAATACATGCAGGAAAAAACGCATACGCTCTTTTTGTCCAAATAAGCAAGCCTGCAACGGAGATCTGCACTACAATGAAGTCTCACTTCCCACCGGTCAAAAGGGCCATCTGAAAAAAGTGTAAAAACCAGAAAGGCAGGACAGACCATGGAGAACAGGGAGCCTTGTTATGCTGATGGGCGGGATGTAAATGGCCAACAGGCACTCTGGAGAAGTGTATGGTGTTTCCTGAAACCTCTAAAAAACAAAGCTACAGAGCCTAGGTTGCTTCCACTTATGGCCTATAGCTTAGGAAAATTAAAATCAACAAGACACAGCCACCCCAAAGTTTAGGGCTGCTGTGTTTACAAGAACCTCGACTACGGTACAATTTAAATATCCCAGAAAGAGGAAAATGGATAAAGAAGTTGTGGTACTTATGTACAATGGAATATCACTCAGCAATGAAATCAATATCATCAGGCCCGTAGGAGCATAATGAGTGGATTTAGGTACGATGATTCTAAGGAAATAAGTCACACAGATAAAGAAACTTATCATAAGATATCACTTATAGAGGGAATGTAAACTTGGCTACACATGAACTGAATTACAAAACAGAACAGAGTCTCACATTTAGAAAACAAACATGTTTGCTTAAGGGGAAAGGTGAGTTGGGGTGCTGCATAAATCCAGAGATTGAAATTAGCAGAGATACCGTTCCATAAGCCAGTAATAGACAAGATATACTCCTTGTTCAACGAAGTGGACTCAACACCCCCTATTCACCGCAGAGGAATATATCTGACTAGTAAGAATCTTAAAACCTATGTATTTATATGTCTCCGTAAGAGAATCAAGTGTGCATCGAGCGGCATAAACACAGCAGTGCAAATCAGCTAAACCCCATTATAAAAATAAATTTCAAAATCAAAACACAAAGACAGTGAAAGAGAGAGAAATTCTTAAATAACTCGTTCAGGGCTTGTGATGAAACCTGGATTTACCACATCTACACCCACAGCTGAGTGAGGCATAAGGCTGGACACTTGGGGCTGTGAGGATTGGTGAGGTTCGGTGAGCAAATGCAGACCCTTTGAAGTAGTACTGCGTGCTACCCATTCCATGGGTCCCAACCCTCCAGGTTTAAGAGATTCTTCCTACAGCTAAAACATGCGTGGGAAACCCAGAGGATGGTCCACAGTGTGATCGGGCAAGGTTTCTAAAACGCATCTCATTATTCGTCCTCTGGTACTCGGGTTCGCCATTCCAGACGCTTTACTAACAATCTCCCCACTTGGAGAGTCAGTGCTTGTAACCTCCTGTTTGGCACATCGTTTGGCAGCGATGTACTTGGCCAAAAAGGGCGTATGCGTTTTTTCCTGAGTATATTCAGGATAAAACGCATACACACTTTTTGGCCAACCAAGCAAGCGGGAAATTCAAATCTGCACTACAAAGAAGTCTCATCCTAACACGTACCCTAACCCTATCCCGCTACCGTACCCTAACCTGTACCTGAGACCGTACCCGTTCCCTAACCCTAACCCTTACCCTAAGCTGTACACGAACACTAACCCGTACGCTAACATGTACCCTAACAGTAACACATAGCCATACACTAAACTTTATCTTAACCCTACCCCGTATCCTAACCCTTTCCCTAAACCGTACCATAACCCGTATCCTAATCCTAACCCATCCCCTAACACTAACCCATAACCTAACCCGTACCCTAATCCTAACCCATACACTAACACGTACCCTAACCCTAACCCGTTGTCATACCCTAACCTGTAACCTAATCCGTACCCATTCCCTAACCCTAACCCTTACACTATCCCGTACCATAATCCTAACCTGTACACTAACACTAAACCGTACCCTAACACTTACCCTACTCCTAACCCGTGGTCATACCCTAAACTGTACCCCAAACCATACCCGTCCCCTAACCCTAACCCTAAACCTTACCCTAAACCATACCCTAATCCTAACCCGTACACTAACACTAAACTGTACCCTAACACGTACCCTAACCCTAACCCTTTGTTGTTCCCTATCCTGTACCCTAAACTGTACCCCTTCCTTAACACTAAACCTAACCCTAACCCGTACCTAACACTAACCCATACACTAAACCTAACCATAACCCTGAACGTAAACCGTACCTGAATCCTAACCCATACCCTAACACTAACCCATACCTTAACCCGTACCCTAACACTAAACCATAGCCATACCCTAAACTGTACCCTAACACTAACCCGTACCATAACCATAACACTAAACCATACTCTAAGCCGTACAATAATCCTAACCCGTACCCTAACCCTAAACCTTACCCTAAACCCTAATCCTTACCCCTAGCTTAATTTTGTTTTTTTGTATTTAAAAAAATATTTTCTTGGGTTAAAACAAACTAGCAGAACAACAAAATAGGGGGCTTCGCTGGTGGTGCGGTGGTTAGAATCTGCCTGCTAATGCAGGGGACACAGGTTCGAGCCCTGGTCGGGGAGGATCCCACATGCCATGGAGCAACTAGGCCCATAAGCCACAACCACTGAGCCCTCGCATCTGGAGCCTGTGCTCTGCAACAAGAGAGGCCGCAATAGTGAGAGGCCCGCGCACCGAGATCAAGAGTGGCCCCCCACTTGCCACAACTAGAGAAAGCCCTCACACGGAAACTCAGACCCAACACAACAAAAATAAATAAATAAATAATAAACTCCTACCCCCCCCCAAAAAAAAAGAACAACAAAATAAAACAGAAAGTAACCTGAGTGTCCCTCAAAAAGCTAAGTCTGAAATAGTTGGTACTTCTGTTCTATGGACTGTTATGTAGCCTATAAAAAGTGTGAGAGCTAAATCTGTTTTTCTACAGTGAGAAGCATGATATTCCAGATGTATAGAACACCTGGATAAAATGAGAAATCTACACATTATGCTGGTCGTTTCAGTAAATGGGAAAGGATGGCAAGTGGTAAAATATTATCTTTTCCTTTAATTTTTTAAATTTCACTTGTTACAAAGAACTTCAATTACAATTGTACTTTAAAAAAGTAACAATGGAAATTTAAAAGAAAAAATATATATTGTGTGTTCAGTTACGTTTCATAGAATTATGAAATGCTCCACCCTCTGGCCATTACCTGAAAAAGCAGCTTTAAAACCTATGCTAATTGTCACTTCATATGAACAAGTCCTGCAGAGCTGTAAAGGAAACCTGCCTTCATCATGTCTTGCGGGAGGTAAAGGCCAAAGTATTTCAAAATGTGGCACATATTTCAAGAAAACCATTTGAAGAACTAAGCTGTAATAACCGTTTGAAAAATAAAAGGACATGCCTGAAAGCTCAATTTCAAAGGATTATGAGACACATGCAAATCCAACCACACAGAGGTATCAGCTCACACCATTCAGAATAACCATCAGGAAAGAAACTACAAATGATCAATGCTGAAGAGGTTGTGGAGAAATGCATACCCTTAATTTGAAGTGGGACGTAACCTGGTAAGAGTCACTAATGGGAACAGGGTGGAGGTGCCTTTAAAAGGTAAACATTGAGCTACTATATGATCCAGCAGGCCCACTCCTGGGCCTATAACATAAGAAGACAGAATTGGAAAGACACAGGCAGGCAAATCTGCACTGCAGCAGTATTACAATAGCCAAGACATGGAAGCAACCAAAAGTCCATCAACAGATGAGTGGACAAAGAGGAACTGTTACATGTAGAGATGGAATATTAGCTCGGGAAAAAAATGAAACAATGCCATTTGCAGCACCATAGATGAGTCTAGAGGTAACCATGCAACTTGTAGTAAGTGAGAAAGCGAAAGACACCTAACGTATATCACTTATAGGTGTTACCTGAAAATTGAAAACAATGAAGATATTTCCACAGAGAAAGGCAATCACAGATTCATTGAACAAACTTATGGTTCCCCAAATCGAAAGGTGTGAGGATTGGATACATTACGATATTGGGGTTAACATAGATATAGAAACACATGTGAAATATATAATCACCAAAGACCTACGGAATACCAAGAGAAGACTACTCAACATTGTGTCATAACCTACCTGGGAAAAGGTTCCGAAGAAGAATAGATATATGTATGTGTGTGAAAGAACCACATCTTGCACACCTAGAACAAAAAAAAAAACATTGTAATCAAATTTGCTGCGATAAAAAATAAAAATTAAATTAAAAATATGAACAAGAAATAATGAGACATAAACTGAAAGGAATTTTTCCTGGCACATCCCATTCTAATTTTCAACCTAGAACAGGATTTCCATTAAGGCTCTGTTGCCCTGGTAACCAGATTTGGTAAAGGAGAAATGCTGCCGCCTTGTGACTGTTTCACACAACAGCAGCTTTAAACCAAGAGGTAATGGTCACTTAATATTCAAAATATGTGCAGCACTGTAAAGGACACCGGGCCTCAAAAATGTCCTGGGGTCGTAATCGAACAGAAAATTCAAAAGACGTCAACATTTCAAGAAGACAATGTCAAGAGGCATATTTTACGCACATTTTGTCTTTTCTTTTTTTTCTCTTTAAAATAAAAGGGAATTGAAAAATGCGCAACATCAGCAATGAATAAAGCCATGCAAATCCAATTACAGAAATGTTCACCTCACAGCCGTCAGAATGTTCTTCAGCAAAAAGTCTACAAAGAATAAATGCTGAAGGGGTTTCAGAGAACTGTGTACCCTCCAGCTGCTGGGGGGGATATAAACTGGTAACAGCCAGTAGTGAGAACATAATGGAGGTGCGTTTAAGGGTAAAAATTGAGCTACCATGTGATCTGGTAGGTCCTTTGATGTGCCTATCACCTGAGCAGAGCAGAATGGAAAAGACACAGGCTGGCAATCCTGCACTGCAGGAATATTTAACATAGCCAAGACTTGGAAGAAACCAAAATGTCCATCAACAGAAAAATGCACAAAGAGGAAGTGGTCCATGTAAACAATGGAATATAAGCCATGGAAAACAATGAAACAGTGCCGTTTGCACCACCATATAAGGACCTAGAGATAATCACTCAAATTAAAGAAAGAAAGTGAAAGACAGATATCCTATGACATCACTTCTAGGTGTTACCTAAAAGTTGATACTCATGAACTTATTTCCAAGAGAAGGAAAAGCATGGATTAAGAAAAAAAATTATGTTTAACCAATGGAAAAGTGTAAGGAATGTGTGAATTAGGATATGAGGGTTAACAGACATGTACTAATACATATGAAATATATAATCACAAAATACCTATGGAATACCAAGAGAGGTCTAGGCAACACTCTGTAATAACCTACACGGTAAAGAATGCAAAGATAAATGACAGATACATTGATATAATGAACCAGATTCTGTACACCTAGGAGAAACAAAATATTTTTATCAAGTTTGCTCTGATAATTAATAAAAATTAAATTTATAAAACAAACAAGAAGTAAGGAGATATAAGCTCTTGGGGATGTGCTCTGGCACATTCCACTCTAATTTGCAGCCTACTAACACGATTTCCAGGAAGGCTCTGCTGCCCAAAAACCCAGAGTTGGAAATGTAGAAATTCTGCTGCCTTGTGGCCGTTTTCCGCAAGAGCGGCGTTAAGCCCACAGCTAATGTTCTCTTAACATTCACAAGGACTCAGGGCTGCAAAGGACACCTGCCCTAAACAACTGTGCTGAGGTAGGGAATGGACAATAAAATTCAAAACTGGCAAATTTTTCAAGACGATAGTATGAAGAGGTAAGTTTGACTCACTCTCTTGTTTAAAAAAAGGAAAATGGGTGAAAGCTCAACCTCAGGAATTATTAGACTCATGCAAATCTAATGTACAAAAAGGTTTCAACTCACGCCAGTCGACTGACCATCAGCAAAAGGTCTACAAACAATAAATTCTGAAGGGGTTTTAGAGAACTGTGTACCCTCTAGCTGCTGGTGAGATGTAACGTGGTAAGAGCCAATAATGAGAACAGAAAGGAGCTACGATTAAAAGTAAAAGTTGAGGTACCATTCGATGCAGCAGTCACACCACTGGGCCTCTCACCTGAGAAGACCAGAATCGAGAAGACGCGGGCTGCAAAAGCTGCACTGCAGCCTTATTCACAATATCCAAGACAGTGAAGCCACCAAAATGTCCATCAACAGATGTATGGATGAAGAAGAAGTGGTCCACGTTCACAATAGAATATTAGCCATGGAAAACAATGAAACACTGCTATTTGAGGTGCCATAGATGAGCTTGGAGATAATCACAGAATATGAGGTAAGTCAGAAAGCAAAAGACCTATATCCTATGATATCACTTATAGGCGTTATCTAATAACTAACACAAATGAGCATATTTCCACAGAGAAAGACACTCACAGACTTAGAAATTAAGTATGCTTATCTAAAAGGAAAGGTGGGCAGAATGGATAAATTAAGATTAACGTTACCATACGTATACAAATACATATAATAAACATATATCAAAAAGACGGACCATATAGCAAGGGAGGTCTACGGAACACTGTAATATTTTACATGGGAAGAGGATCTGAACATGAATAGACATATATATTGTACAAATGAACCAGATTGTGTACATCTGGACAAACAATATCTAATCATTACCCAGATTAAATAAATTTTAAAAACCAAGATGTAATGAGACATAAACTTATGGGCGTTCCTCCTGGCACATTCCATTCTAACTTAAAACCTAGGACCACGACTTCCAGAAAGGCTCTGCTGCCCTATTACCCAGATTTGGGAAAGGACAAATGCTGCCTCCTTGTGGCCGTTTCCCACAACAGCAGCTTTAAACCCAGTGTTAATGGTCACTAAATATTCACCAAACTTGCAGTTCTGTAATGACATCCGCCCTCCAAAAAAATTCTGGGGTCGAATATCCACCAAAAATTCAAAAGAGGGCAACCTTCCAAGAAGACAGCTTCAAGAGATATATTGTACTCACACTTGATTTTTAACAGAAAGGAAAAAGGCGTGGAAAATGATGAATTTTAGGAATTTTTAAAGTCATGCAAACCCAAATTACAAAAACCTATCAGGTCACAGCAGTCAGATTGGCCATTAGCAAAAATGCTGCAAACTATAAATGCTGAAGGGATTGTGGAGAAGTTCGTACCCTCGGATCTAAGGGAGACATGGTAAGAGCCACTAATGAAAACACAATGGAGGTGCTTTGAAAAGGTAAACATTGAGCTACTAGTCAATCAGTCACACCCACTACTGGGCCTATCACCTGAGAAAATGAGAATCAAAAAGTCACAGGCTGGCAATCTTGCACTCCAGCAATATTTAATATAGCCAACACTTGGAAGCAACGAAAATGTCCCTCAACAGAGCAATGCACCAAGAAGTGATCCATATACACAATGGAATATTACTCCGATAAAAATATAAATTAAATTAAAAAAACAAACAAAAGTAAGGAGACATCAGCCTTTGGGGGTTTATCCGGGCACATTCCACTCTAATTTATAACCGAGGAAGACCACTGGCCGGAAGCTCTGTTTCCCTAGTACCAGCATGGGGAACAAAGAAAGGCTGCCGCAATCTGGCCGTTACCTGCAAAAGCAGCTTTAAAGCCTGTGCTAATGGTCACTTCATGTGAAGAAGTACTGTAGGGCTGTAAATGAAACATGCCCTCAAAATGTTTTGAGGGAGGTAATGGCCAATAAATTTCAAAATGTAACACATACTTTAGAAAACACTTAGAAGAGCTAAGCTATAATCACAGTTTGAAAAATAAAAAGGACATGCCTTAAAGCTCAATTTCAAAGGATTATGAGTCATATGCAAATTCAACCACAAAGAGGTATCAGCTCACACCAGTCAGAATATCCATCAGCAAGAAAACTACAAACAATAAATGCTGAAGCCATAAAAAGAAACGAAACTGAGCTATTTGTAATGAGGTGGATAGACCTAGAGTCTGTCATACACAGTGAAGTAAGTCAGAAAGAGAGAGACAAATACCGTATGCTAACACATATACCTGGAATTTAAGGGAAAAAAATGTCATGAAGAACCTAGGGGTAAAACAGGAATAAAGACAGAGACCTACTAGAGAATGGACTTGAGGATATGGGGAGGGGGAAGGGTAAGCTGTGACAAAGCAAGAGAGAGGCATGGACATATATACACTACCAAACGTAAGGTAGATAGCTAGTGGGAAGCAGCAGCATGGCACAGGGAGATCAGCTCGGTGCTTTGTGACCGCCTGGAGGGGAGGGAGGGTGGGAGGGAGGGAGACGCAAGAGGGAAATGATATGGAAACATAAGTATATGTATAACTGATTCATTTTGTTGTAAAGCACAAGCTAGCACACCATTGTAAAACAATTATAATCCAATAAAGATGTTTAAAACAAATAAATAAATAAATGCTGAAGGTGTTGTGGAGAAATGCATACCCTCAACTTTAAGTGGGATGTAACCTGGAAAGAGCCACTAATGAGCACAGAATCGTGGTGCATTTAAACGGTAAACCCCGAGATACCATATGATACAGGAGGCCCACTCCTGGGCCTATAACATAAGAAGACAGAATTGTAAAGACACAGGCAGGCAAATGTGCAGTGCAGCAGTATTACAATAGCCAAGACATGGAGGCAACCAAAAATTCCATCAAGAGGTGAGTGGACAAAGAAGAACTGGTACATGTACAGATGGAATGTTAGCTAGGGAAAAAAATGAAACAATGCCATTTGCAGCACCGTAGATGATTCTAGAGGTAATCAGGCAAATTGTACTAAGTCAGACAGCAAAAGACACATATCCTATAATATCACTTATAGGTGTTAGCTAAAAATTGATACCAATGAAGATATTTCCACAGAGAAAGACAATCACAGATTCATTAAACAAAGTTAAGGTTCACCAAATGGAAAGGTGTGAGGACTGGATACATTAGGATATTGGGGTTAACATAGATATAGAAACACATGTGAAATATATAATCACCAAAGACCTACGGAATACCAAGAGAAGACTACTCAACATTGTGTCACAAGCTACATGAGAAAACGATCTGAAGAAGTATAGATACATGTATATGTGTAAAAGAACCACATCTTACACACCTAGAACAAACAAAACATTTTAATCAAATTTGCTCTGATAAAAAATAAAAATTAAAAAAAGAACAAGAAAAAAGAGAGAGAAAAAAGGAAAAAAAAAGAACAAGAAGTAATGAGACATACACTTAAGGGACTTTTTGCTGGCACATTGCATTCTAATTTACAACCAGAACACGACTTCCATTAAAGCTCTGTCATCACTAATAAAGCAGCTTTATAAGCAATGTTGAAGGTAGCTTAAAAGAATTCTCACTAATTATTGACAGTAACAAGAAAACAAACAAAAGTAAAAATCTCACGGCAAAAAGTATACATAGAGTAAGGGTAGTAGATCAAACACTTATTAAACTTCTGTAAAGAATAAAAGACAACAGTAGTACTTTTTTTAAAAGAGAGGGCCCAAATAAATCAGAACTGAAAGAGATGATGTTACAAGAGCCACCACAGAAATACAAAGTATCCTAAGATACACACAGGGTAACTCAGGGCTCAGACTGGACAGAGCCCACTCTCCATTCCCCTGTACATGACTTACAGGAGCCTCAGGAACTGAGGAGGGGGTCCTTGAGGAGAGGCACAAGATAGAAGATGTTAGGCATTAACATGACTGCATTCATTTTAAACGTGCCTGAACTACATTCACATGAGATGATTTTGTCCTGTTTGTACATCAGCACCTCTAGTCGGAACTGCAGATCTTTGGTTTCACCACCTCTATGACAGCATTAGCTTCACCTGCTGTGGACCGTCTCCTACAGGATTTCTAGAACCACAAAACATCGAAGCTTCACAGGACCCAGAGTCTGTGCGACTCCACTCAGAGTCTCAACTGCATTCAGAGACTCAGAATCTCAACAGAGACTCCACTCTTGGAGGACACACACAAAGTAGTGTGCACATCAGGACCCAGGGGAAGGAGCAGTCACCCCGTAGGTGAATGATCATACCTAGCTGCTAGTTTTAGAGGGTCTCCTGCAGAGGTGGGGTGTGGCTGCGGCTCACCATGGGGACAACGACATTGACAGCAGAAGTTCTGGGAAATACTCCTTGGCGTGAACTCTCCCAGAGTCCACCATTAGCCCCACCAAGAGCAAGGTAGGCTCCAGTGCTGGGTCGCCTCAGTCCAAACAACCAACAGGGAGGGAACCCATCCCCATGCATCAGCAGACAAGTGGATTAAACTTTTTATTAAACTTTTATTTAATCCACAGACAAGCAGATTAAAGCTCTGCCCACCAGAACAACACCCAGCTCTACCCACCACCAGTCCCTCGCATAAGGAAGCTTGCACAAGCCTCTCAGATAGACTCAATCACTGGAGAGCAGACAGCAGAAGCAAGAAGAACTACAATTCTGCAGCCTGTGGAAGGAAAACCACATTCACAGAAAGATAGAGAAAATGAAAAGGCAGAGGACTTTATACCAGATCAAGGAACAAGATAAATCCTCAGAAAAACAACGAAATGAAGTGGGGATAGGTAACCTTCCAGTAAAAGAATTCAGAATAATGATAGTGAAGATGATCCAAGACCTTAGAAAAATAATGGAGGCAAAGATCGAGAAGATGCAAGAAATGCTTAACAAAGACCTAGAAGAATTAAGGAACAAACACCTAGAAGAATTAAAGAAAAAACAAACAGAGATGAACAATACAATAACTGAAATGAAAAATACACTAGAAGGAATCAGTAGCAGAATAACTGTGACAGAAGAACGGATAAGTGACCTGGAAGACAGAAAGGTGGAAATCACTGCCATGGAACAGAATAAAGAAAAAGAATGAAAATAAATGAAGACAACCTAAGAGACTTCTGGGACAACATTAAATGCAACAACATTCGCATTATAGGGGTCCCAGATGGAGAACAGAGAGAGAAAGGACTCGAGAAAATATCTGAAGAGATTATAGTTGAAAACTTCCCTAGCATGGGAAAAGAAATAGCCACCGAAGTCCACGAAGTGCAGAGAGTCCCAGGCAGAATAAACCAAAGGAGAAAAATGCCGAGACACGCAGTAATCAAATTGAAAAAATTAAAGACAAAGAAGAATTATTGAAAGCAACAAGGGAAAAATGACAACATACAACGGAACTCCCATAAGGTTAACAGCTGATTTCTCAGCAGAAAATCTACAAGCCAGAAGGGAGTGGCATGATAAATTTAACGTGACGAAAGGGAAGAACCAAGAGTACTCCACCCAGCAAGTATCTCATTCAGATTTGATGGAGAAATCAAAAGCTTTACAGACAAGCAAAAGCTAAGAGAATTCAGCACCACGAAACCAGCTCTACAACAAATGCTAAAGGAACTTCTCTAAGTGGGAAACACAAGAGAAGAAAAGGACCCACTAAGACAAACCCATAACAATTAAGAAAATAATAATAGGAACATACATATTGATAATTACCTTAAACGTGAATGGATTAAATGCTCCAACCAAATGACACAGGCTCACTGAATGGATACAAAAACAAGATCCATATATATGCTGTCTACAAGAGACCCATTTCAGACCTAGGGACACATACAGACTGAAAGTGAGGGGATGGAAAAATATATTCCATGCAAATGAAAATCAAAAGAAAGCTGGAGTAGCAATACTCATATCAGATAAAATAGATTTTAAAATAAAGAATGTTACAAGAGACAAGGAAGGACACTACATAATGATCAAGGGATCAATCCAAGATATAACAATTATAAATATATATGTACCCAACACAGGAACACCTCAATACATAAGGCAACTGCTAACAGCTATAAAGAGGAAATCAACAGTAACACAATAATAGCAAGGGACTTTAACACCTCACTTACACCAATGGAGATCATCCAGACAGAAAATTAATAAGGAAACACAAGCTTTAAATGACACAATAGACCAGATAGATTTAATGGATATTTATAGGACATTCCATCCAAAAACAGCAGACTACAAGTTCTTCTCAATGGCACACGGAACATTCTCCGGGATAGATCACATCTTGGGTCACAAATAAAGCCTCAGTAAATTTAAGAAAACTGAAATCATATCAAGCAGCTGTTCCGACCACAATGCTATGAGATTAGAAATCAATTACAGGGAAAATAACATAAAAAACAAACACATGGAGGCTAAACAATACGTTTCTAAATAACCAAGAGATCACTGAGGAAATCAAAGAGGAAATCAAAAAATACCTAGAGACAAATGACAACAAAAACACGATGATCCAAAACCTATGGGATGCAGCAAAAACAGTTCTAAGAGGGAAGTTTATAGCAATAAAAGCCTACCTTAAGAAACCAGAAAAATCTCAAATAAACAATCTAACCCTACACCTAAAGGAACTAGAGAATGAAGAACAAAACCCAAAGTTAATAGAAGGAAAGAAATCATAAAGATCAGAGCAGAAATAAATGAAATAAAAACAATAGCAAAGATCAATAAAACTAAAAGCTGGTTCTTTGAGAAGATAAACAAAAATGATAAACCTTTAGCCAGACTCAAGTAAAAGAGGGAGAGGACTCAAATCAATAAAATTAGAAATGAAAAAGGAGAAGTTGTAACAGACACCACAGAAATACAAAGCATCCTAAGAGATCTCTACAAGCAACTCTATGCCAATAAAATGGACAACCTGGAAGAAATGGACAAATTCTTAGAAAGGTATAACCTTCCAAGACTGAACCGGGAAGAAATAGAAAATATGAACAGACCAATCACAAGTAATGAAATTGAAAGTGTGATTAAAAATCTTCCAACAAACAAAAGTCCAGAACTAGATGGCATCAGAGGTGAATTCTATCAAACATTTAGACAAGAGCTAACACCCAATCTTCTCAAACTCTTCAGAACTTTTCAGGGGAAGGAACACTCCCAAACTCATTATATGAGGCCACAATCACCCTGATACCAAAACCAGACAAAGATACTACAGAAAAAGAAAATTAGAGACCAATATCACTGATTAATATAGATGTAAAAATCCTCAACAAAATACTAGGAAACAGAATTAAACAACACATTAAAAGGATCATGCACCATGATCAGGTGGGGTTTATCCCAGGGATGCAAGAATTCTTCAATATACACAAATCAATCAATGTGATACACCATATTAACAAATTGTAGAATAAAAATATGATCATCCCAATAGATGCAGGAAAAACTTTCGACAAAATTCAACACCAATTTATGATTAAAAGTCTCCAAAAAGTGGGCATAGAGGGAATCTACCTCAACATAATAAAGGCAGTATATGACAAACCCACAGCAAACATCATTCTCAATAGTGAAAAACTAAAAGCATTTCCTCTAAGATCAGGAACAAGACAAGGATGTCCACTCTCACCACTATTACTCAACATAGTTTTTGGAAGTCCTAGACACAGTAATCAGAGAAGAAAAAGAAATAAAAGGAATACAAATTGGAAAAGAAGAAGTAAAATTGTCACTGTTTGCAAATGACACGATACTGCACATAGTGAATCCTAAAGATGCCACCAGAAAACTACCAGAGCTAATCAATGAATTTGGTAAAGTTGCAGGATACAAAATTAATGCACAGAAATCTCTTGCATTCCTATACACTAACAATGAAAGATCAGAAAGAGAAATTAAGGAAACAATCTCATTCACCATTGCAACAAAAAGAATAAAATACGGAGGAATGAACCTACATAAGGAGGTAAAAGACCTGTACTCAGAAAACTATAAGACACTGCTGAAAGAAATCAAAGATGATATAAACATATGGAGGTATAAACCGTGTTCTTGGATTAGAAGAATCAATATTGTGAAAATGACTATAGTACCCAAAGCAAGCTACAGATTCAATGCAATCCCTATCAAATACCACTGGCATTTTCTACAGAACTGGAACAAAAAAATCTTAAAATTTGTATGGAGACACAAAAGACCCCGAATAGCCAAAGCAGTCTTGAGGGAAATTAAAAGAGCTGGAGGAATCAGACTTCCTGACTTCAGACTATACTACAAAGCTACATTAATCAAGACTATATGGTACTGGCACAAAAACAGAAATATAGATCAATTGAACAAGATAGAAAGCCCAGAGATAAACCTATGTACCTATGGCTAACTCATCTATGACAAAGGAGGCAAAGATATACAATGAAGAAAAGACAGTCTCTTCAGTAAGTGGTGCTGGGAAAACTGGACAACTACACGTAAAAGAATGAAATTAGAACACTCCATAACACCATACACAAAAATAAACTCAAAATGGATCAGAGATCTAAATGATAGACCAGACACTATAAAATTATTAGAGGAAAAGATAGGCAGAACACTCTATGACATAAATCACAGCAAGATCCTTTTTGACCCACCTCCTAGAGAAGTGGAAATAAAAACAAAAATAAACAAATGGGACCTAATGAAACTTCAAAGCCTTTGCACAGCAAAGGAAAACATAAACAAGACCAAACGACAACCCTCAGAATGGGAGAAAATGTTTTCAAATGAAGCAAATGACAAAAGATTAATCTCCAAAATTTACAAGCAGCTCGTGTAGCTCAATATCACAAAAACAAACAACCCAATCCAAAAATGGGCAGAAGACCTAAATAGACATTTCTCCAAAGAAGATATACAGATTGCCAACAAACACATGAAAGGATGCTGAACATCACTAATCATTAGAGAAACGTAAATCAAAACTACATTGAGGTATCACCTCCCAGCAGTCAGAATGGCAATCATCAAAACATCTACAAACAATAAATGCTGGAGAGGCATTTACTGGAGAAAAGGGAACGCTCTTGCACTGTTGCTGGGAATGTAAATTGCTATAGCCACTTTGGAGAACAGTATGGAGGTCCCTTAAAAAACTAAAAATAGAAGTACCATATGACCCAGCAATCCAACTACTGGGCATTTGCCTTGAGAAAACCATAATTCAAAAAGAGTTATATACAACAATGTTCATTGCAGTTCTACTTACAATAGTCAGGACATGGAAGCAACCTAAGTGTCCATCGACAGATGAATGGATAAAGAATATCTGGCACGTATATACAATGGAATATTACTCGCCATAAAAAGAAACAAAACTGAGTTATTTGTAGTGAGGGGGATGGACTTAGAGTCTGTCCTACACAGTGAAGTAAGTCAGAAAGAGAAAAATAAATATTGTATGCTAACAGAGATATATGGAATCTAAAGAAAAAAAGTTTATGAAGAACCTAGGGGCAGGACAGGATTAAGGACACAGACGTAGAGAAAGGACTTGAGGACACGGGGAGGGGGAAGGGTAAGCTGGGACGAAGTGAGAGAGTGGCACTGACATATATACACTACCAAATGTAAAATAGATACCTACTGGGAAGCAGCCACATAGCACAGGGAGATCAGCTCGGTGCTTTGTGACCACCTAAAGGGGTGTGATATGGAGGGTGGGAGGGAGATGCAAGAGGGAGGGGATATGGTGATATATGTATATGTATAATTGATTCACTTTGTTATAGAGCAGAAACTAACACTCCATTGTAAAGCAATTATACTCCAATAAAGGTGTAAAAGGAAAAAAGAAAAAAAAAAGAAAGAAAGCCCAGAGATAAACCTACACACCTATGGTCAACTAATCTATGACAAAGTAGGCAAGACTATACAATGGAGAAAAGACAGTGTCTTCAATCAGTGGTGCTGGGAAAAATGGACAGCTACATGTAAAAGAATGAAATTAGAACACCCCCTAACACCATACACAAAAATAAATTCAAAATGGATTAGAGACCTTAATGTAAGACCGGACAGTATAAAACTCTTAGAGGAAAACATAGGAAGAATACTCTAACATAAATCACAGCAAGATCTTTTTTGATCCACCTCCTAGAGTAATGCCATAAAAAAGAAAACTAAACAAATGGGACCTAATGAAACGTAAAAGCTTTTGCAAAACAATGGAAACTACAAACAAGACAAAAAGACAACCCTCAGAATGGGAGAATATATTTGCAAATGAATCAATGGACAAAGGATTAATCTCCAATATATATAAACAGCTCATGCAGCTCAATATTAAAAAAACAAACAACCCAATACAAAAATGGGCAGAAGATCTAAATAGACATTTCTTCCAAGAAGACATAGAGATGGCCAAGGAGCACATGAAAAGCTGCTCTACATCACTAATTATTAGAGAAATGCAAATCAAAACTACAATGAGGTATCACCTCACACCTGTTAGAATGGGCATCATCAGAAAATCTACAAACAAATGCTGGAGAGGGTGTGGAGAAAAGGAACCCTCTTCCACGATTGGTGGGAATGTAAATTGATACAGTCACTATGGAGAACAGTATGGAGGTTCCTTAAAAAACTAAAAATAGAATTACCATATGATCCAGCAACCCACTACTGGGCATATACCCAGAGAAAACCATAAATCAAAAAGACACATTCACCACAATGTTCATTGCAGCACTATTTACAATAGCCAGGTCATGGAAGCAACCTAAATGCCCACAGACAGACGAATGGATAAAGATGTGGTACATATATAAAATGGAATATTACTCAGCCATAAAAAGGAATGAAATTGGGTCATTTATAGAGACGTCGATGGATCTAGAGACTATCCTACAGAGTGAAGTCAGAAAGAGGAAAACAAATATTGTATATTAACGCATATATGTGGAACCTAGAGAAATGGTACAGATGAACCGGTTTGAAGGGCAGAAATAGAGACACAGATGTAGAGAACAAATGTATGGACACCAAGAGGGGAAAGCCGTGGGGGGTGGTGGTGGGAGGAGTTGGGAGATTGGGATTGACATGTATACATTTATATGTATAAAATAGATAACCAATAAGAACCTGCTGTATAAAAAATAAATAAAATAAAATGAAAAATAAAATTTTTTAAAAAATGGAAAAAAGTTATTCCCTTCACATACATGTATTTATATGAATGAATTATTTCCATGCTTATATCTATAAGTACAAAAAAGAGGAATAAAACCTACCTTGAACCAAAAAAGAAAAAAAAAAACAGAACCCACCAGTTATACAGATGAAAACCCTATCAGGGCACTTGCTCCAGTGGTAGACAATTCTGAAGTTGGTCAGAGGCGGGGAATCGTCTCCCATGCAGCCAGCAGCCCCCCCGCAAGGAGTGTCCTCATCGCAAGCCTGGGGGACGGTGCCGAGGCGTCTGTGAGTAAACGTGAGCTGAGCCCCAGGCCAGCTGCTGCTGAACTGTTCCCACCCTTCCCAGGTAAAACACCTGAATATGTACAAGGACTTGAAAGCCTACAGGAAGGGCCGTGGAGCCACCCCAGCGACAGCACGCTGGCCGACTTGGTGCCTGCAGGCCAGCAGGATTGTCCTGGCCCCGGGGGCTCTTCTGGAAGCTTTCCATTTCCCTGACTGAGATACCCCTCCTGTCCCTGCCCCCACTGCTTTTTTCCTTCCTCACCTCTGCCCAGGGAGAAATTCCAGCGGCAGTTACGGGTGACACATCCTCTTCTTTAGCAGGTAGCAGCTTGGCAACTCCTGCAGGAAGTCCAGCAGAGCCCACTCACACCAGGCCACCCACAAGGCCGTGGCCCCTCACTCCCTCCCACCAGCCCAGCCCCGACACTGCTGACGGGGCAGAGAATATGGCGTCAGGCCCAGCTGCAGGGGCTCTTGCTGCCTGGAGCGCTGTTTATATTGACCTCAACCCAGGCACACCTGGGGAGGGCTGGCCGGCACGGTAAGGCTGCCCAGGTCAGCCAATCATCACCCCTCAGGGGCTCACAGTTGCAGAAAATGGACCTTGCTGAACCGGCCAGGTCCAAGGAACAGGTGTGGGTTCCTGAGTCAGGATAGACAAGGGGCTGCAGCGCTGGCTTGTTTTATAATCATTTTATCTGGCCCATGAGTGGGAGACAACTTCAAGAAGACCCTCTCCTAATGAGAGGAACCCAGGAGTCAGGGAGAGGAGGGGTGGTGGGTGGAGACAGAGGCCTGGTGCCCCGGCTGCAGTGGAAGCCTCTGGAAGACCAGGCGGAAGGAGACCACACAGAGTGAAGCCCAGGGTCACAGACGTGTCCCGGAGCTGCTGTTTGTTAGTTCAGGTCCTGCTCTGAGGTGCTCTGTGTCAGCTCTGACCGACAGGTGGGCTGGGGGTGCTCTGCAATGAGGGCTACGTGCACGGTTCCTGTGTGTCCAGCCCTGCCACGGTACCTGCCCAGGGGAGTGCCGTATCCTGGGAGGGGCCGGACCACAACAGCCCCGTGGGCTGCTGGGTGCCGGCCCAGGTGAGCTCCATATCCTGGGAGGGGCTTGACCACGAGGGCCCCGGGGGCTGCTGGGGACCTGCTCAGGTGAGCTCCATATCCTGAGAGGGGCCTGGCCATGAGAGCCCTGTGTGCTGGGGGGGGGGGGGGGGCGGGGCGTGTGTATGAGCGTCCTCTCTGTGCAGCCGGCAGAGTTGCTTAGCAACTTCCCTGTGGGCAGTGCTGGGATGAAATGAGAACCGGGAGATGCCACAGGCCCCCTGAACCCCTGTCCATCTAGAGTGATGAGGTCAGTAGGCAGGTGCTGGCCACTGTGCTGCATGAGGGAGGCCCCACGGGTACCTCTTGTGTCTTCCACCTGACACCACGGAGGCCTCCCCAGGACAGAGCAGACAGCCTGTCTGGGGCAGGTGGGAGCTCCTGGTGACGCTGCAGGGGACATGAGAGGGACGGACCAGGCAGGAGGGGGTGGGAGCCCAGGCAGAGCCATGGGGCTCGGGGCCGAGGGGGCCTTTCTGGGTCTGAGCTGAGAGTGGACGTGCAGGTGGTGCGTGTGATCCAGGAAAGCTGTCCTGGTGACGTGAGGCTGATCCTGCTTCAGTGACAAGCTTCCGGGTGATCCCAGAACAGGCCAGTGAGACGGATCCTGTTAGAAGGTAAGTGAGTCCCCCCAGGAGGAGGCTCTGTGAGCTGGCCCCGGGAGGGGGTGAAGGGAACAGGCGTGGAAGCTGCGGGGAGTGGGCAGTCCCCCTGGGCGGGCGGCGGGTGCAGACCCCACTCCGTGTCCCACAGCTGTGCTTCCGGCTGGATTACTTGGCTTCTCGGAGCCTCAGCTTCCTGGTCTGCTCGTGGGGTGATGGTAGCATGGACTGACTAGTAATTTGCTCAGAACAGGGTAGCAAGGGGTCTAGTGGAAATTTCACAGAACACCGTCAGTGTGGGAATCGCAGGCCCTGTTTCCCGCAGGTCTGTCTTCAGGATCGGGAGAGCAAAGCCGAGCAGACTTGCAGCAGAGCCTGGGGACGGGCTCCGTTTCATGGGTCCCCCTGTTTCCTGAGTCTCGGAAGGAGCAGCTCCAGCGGGCAGTGGCAGGTTCATCCCACACCTGGGAGCATCCAGACCTCAAGGCCCAGCAGCCCCGAGCCCTGTGTCTGGGCCCCCGGGAGGCAGGCGGGACAGGCCGGCGTCCTCCTCGGCCCTCTTCCTGCTCAGAACATTCCGGGTCCAGGCCGTCATTAGGGATGGGGGTGTCCCATGTGGGAACAGGACACAGAGCAGCTTGTGCATGTGGACGTCCACACCGGGAATGTGGGTCGGTGGGACACGGGCACCGGGAGGGGCAGGCGGTGGGCCTGAGGAAGCAGGGCAGGGCCGGGGTTGCTGGGGGGGGGCGTGCAAGCTTCGCCTGTGCCGGGGTCTCAGACTCCACGGGGCTTCCCTCCCCTGTTCACTGGGCAGGAGGGGCCGAGCAGCGTTGGTGGAGGGACCCCTCGTGTCCCCAGGCCCTGGCAGCATCAGCCCTCCAGGCTCTGGGTCGGGGAGCCTGAGGGGTGCAGGCCCAGCTGTGCCCATAGGGAGGCCTGGAGGGGTCGGGAGGGAAGCACGGGTGTGGTCTCGCCTGTGCGGAAGCTCCTGAGCCACTGTCCAGTGGGAGCCCTCACCTCGCACGTGGGTTTCAAGTCCACGGCTCAGATCACCTTCTAGCCGCTTGGTTTGTTTTCTAGACACAAAGTCCTAATATCTCCTATGTCCCCTGCCCGTGAAAAGGCACGTCTCACCTGGCACCAGGTGCTGCCTCTGGTCCTGCCTGACTGGACGCCCAGCAGCCAGTGTCACCACGTCACGACTGTCAGGGTTGTCAGGTGTGGGGGGACGAGAGCACACGGTCCAGGCCCACGAGGGGCCGTGCCGTCCACGGAGCCGGTGCTGTGGCTGTAGGAGTTCCCTCCCCCACCCTGCGGGCAGAGACCACCGTCCCCTTACAGACTGTTACCAGGTGAAGTCATGTGGACCCTGCTCGGGCCCCAGCCTGCGAGGCGCTCTGCCTCAGCGGGGGAGGTTTCCTTTTCCCACGTGGGTTCAAGTAGGCAAATAACAGAACCAAAGCCGAGACCAACACAGCACAGGCTCCATTCAGTGACCAAAGAGTGGAGAAGCGGGAACTGAGTTCACAGATCACCTTCTCGCCCCCCTGGAGAGAGTGGTTTAATTTTAAAGAGTAAAGACAAAGGGAGGAGGAGGGAGGCTAGTGATGGGATGAAGAGGCCTTCCGGGGAAGGGGCGGGGCTTCTTCCAAGGGGCTGGGGTACCACCTCCTTTTACCCGTTTCTGGTCCTTCATGTCCAGCCATGGCCGCCGGTGGCTGTGTCACTTAATATGCTGATATAGTAAATTCAACACGTGATGAGACTCGGGGTTGGTTGGAGGTCACACTCATTGCCATCTTGGTCCCAGCTGGTTCCATCTGTTTGTTTCTGGCTTCCTTTCTTACCTCTGGACCCCTTCACTTAAATACTTAGGTGAACTGCTGCTGAAGGTGGGGGTGGAGGACAGCCCTGTGAAAGGTGGGTGCACGGGGCTTGAGCAGGGCCTGGAGTAGCTCTGACAACAAGAGGAGGCTGAGATGGGCGGTCAGTCTGACGCCCGTACTGGGGCCTGTGCTCGGCACGTGGAGGTGGTCAGCCGGGGGCACGTGGCAGGGAAGGCTCTCGGTGTTTACACAGAAGATGTGAACGTGGGCCCAGATGCAGAGCTGCCTGCAGACACTGCTACAGAAACCCCCGATTCTTTCCTGAGAAAACTGGTGGGCGGTCATTCAGGCAACAGGGCAAACTGCTTGCTCTGGAGGCTCTTGTGGGGAAGTGAGGGCGTAGCAACAGGGGCTCAGCCTGCATAACCCCAGAAGCCCTCCCAGGACAGCTCCAGAACCGCTTCTGGAATGGCAAGGAGAAGTGGGTCTTCCACCTACTAGACGTGCAGGAGAGGGCTGGGGTCTGCAGGGCCGCCCTCACCTTCAGGTATCGGCTGGGAGGCTCACAGGACACAGCACATGCTTGTGACTTGTGTCCTCACAGCTGAGATGGGTCACAGCACACAGTAGGGAGGCCCGGGGGGAGGGCCCCTGCTCCGGTCACCTCGTGACCCTTCATGCCCCCTCCTTCCCTCGAGGGTCTCTAGGGTGTCTCTTCCCCCAGCGACAAGGGCAGAACCATTACAGTTACCCCCACCCCCGTCCCCCCAGGGAAGCTCATTAGAGGCTTGGTACCCGGCTGGGGGCTGGTCACGTGGTGTGCTCTGCCCTCACCCTCCAAAATGCCGGTGCCCAGAAGGGGAGCCGGGGTTCAGTATGAACCACATGGTTTGTGCAAACAGCACAGGCGCAGCGGGCTGCCCCTAACGGGAGGCGGGAGGGTTTAGATCAGGCCAGGGAGCTGCTCACCAGCTGCGTTAGCTTCCCGGGGCAGCTGTGACAAACGACCACAAACGGAGGCTCAGAGCAACAGAAACCTGTCCTCTCTCAGTCCCGGAGACCAGACATCTGAGGTCAAGGTGTCCCAGGCCCGCGCTCCCTCCGGAGGCTCCAGGGGAGGGTCCTGCCTGCCTCTTCCAGCTTCTGGGGGCTCCAGGCGTCCCTGGGCTTGTGGCCTCATCCCTCCTGTCTCTGCCTCCATCTTCACATGGTGTCTCCTGTGTGCCTGTGTCTCTCTGCTTGTCTCTTAGAAGGACACTTCACTGATTCAGGGCCACCCGGATCCAGGATGACCTCATCTCCAGATCCGTAACTAACTATACCTGCAGAGACCCTACTTCCAAGTAAGGTTCTTTTCTCAGATTCTGGGAGCCATGACGTGGACATAACTTTTGGGGGGACCTCCCCATTCAACCCACCATAGCACCCAGTTCCCAGATGCCAGCTGACCTTCCTCAGGACAGCATCAGGCTGGTGATGTTCTGTCTTTCTGCACGGAGTTGTCTCTTGTTTCTTGTGGTAACAGTGAGGTTGGGTGGGGGGAGCTTCTGGCTGACCTCCCGGTCATTCCAGGGACCACGCTGATGTGTCCTTCCCGGGAGGGTGCGAGCACGGCCAGGCCTCCCTGGGAATACGCCACACAGACCACTCGGTGGTCAGACACCTGCATGGGCTGGACTGGTCCCCGGCACCTTCTACCACATCCACAGCCTGGTGGACTCTGTGCAGACCTATGACCAGGAGGTGTGGGCCGGCAGGATCGGTGGGAGCCCGCCTGCCTGCCACGTGGCCTCCAGCCCACCACAGACCCTCCAGTCCTGCCATGGACACCCCCATCGCATTAACCCCCAAGAGGGCTTCTGGGAGGGGTGAGAACTTGACCGTGAAGAAGACAGGGCAGGCCCTAACTGCAGCAGGTGGAGGCAAGGACTGGGGGTGCTTGGCTATTTGTCCCCCAAAGTCCCAGGATGTGGGCTCTGACTTGATGGGTCCACCTCCACCTGGGCTCACCTGGGGGGTCGCTGCAGGGAGAGTGTGTCCTTGGGTGATTTCCAACTCTCCCCACCCCCAGCTTCCCCCTCTGGACCCCCCTGGCCCCATTAATAGTGTTTAAATAGTGTCTCTCACCCATCAGGCCTGCGTGGGAGATTTTAATATCATGTGGGAGTCCAGCGACCAGCGCCCATTTGTCCTGTGTGTCCTGGGAGGGGAGGGAGCCTCGCTCTCACATTCCTGCCCCGGTGCACCTGGGGTCGGGGGCAGCAGACCCAGGCTCTGTTCCGGCAGAAGCTCCCTTTCTGTGAACAGGTCTTCCCCCACTCCCGTTATCCTCACTGGAGACTCAGGAGGCCACAGCATCGGGGCACCTCCAGCACCAGGACCCCACCCTAGGGAATCTCTCAAGAGCAGGGACCAGGCCTGGAGGTGGAGGGGAGGAGGGAGCTGGCCGCTTCAGGATCCCCGGGGCTAGGATGCCTCCTACGCAGGAGGGCCTTGGACTCAGCTTAACTGCCACCCAGGGTCTCCTACCCCTCCCCTGGTAGGGGGGCCCTTCAGATTCCAGGGCCCCAAGATCCTCCCCACCGACTTCTGCCCCCAACTGCAGGGCTGGGGACCCAGAGACCCCTCCCCGGCTTCTTTTTCCTTGGAGGCTCCCAGAATTCCCTGAAGCTGTTATACTCAGCGTTTATTATGGTGAAGGATGCAAGTTAAAATCAGCGAGGACAGGGGGACGAGCAGGGTCCAGCCTTCTCGGCTGTGGCAGCCCAGGGAAGCCCACCTGAGTCCTGAGGTGCAGGGTTTATTGGGGTCTGTCACGTCAATGTGGGGACCGCCATGTGCCTGACCTTAGCCTCCAGCCCCCGGGGGGGACTCAGGAAGCCCCACTGTGCATCACGCCGTCAGCACAGACCAGCCTGGAGCGAGGCCCACGGAGCATGGACACTCCCGTCAGACTCAAGGTGACCTCTGGAGCCAGGACAGAGACCCGGCCTCTCTGTGGGCAGGTGAACCCACACTGCACAGGCCCTGGTGCAGTGCCCGTTCCGTGGGGTCAGCTGTGTGCACGCGGCTCAGCCAGTGTCTGTGTGTCTCAGATTGTGACCACAGACCACACTGTCCTGCTCTGCTCACAAGAGCGAGGCCAATGGAGGGACAACAGGGGTGGGAACAAAGCCGGGTCATGGTCCGGCTGGGTGAGAAAGCGTCCAAGGAGTGAGAACCCGGCTGCCTTTGCCTGGTGAGCCGAGAGCTGACGTCCATCCTGTGGGCAGCCCCTCTCCCCACGTCACGAGGTAAGGCTGCCTTTCCTGCACCCTGGGCAGTGTCATGCCTGTGTATACAGCAGGACGCACAGCAGTGCACGCAGCAGGCCTGATGCCTGCCCTTGCCATGTACTTGGGGGCTTGGTGAGGGTGGACCATCCCGACAGGACACGGGCCGACCCCGGGGAGGATGTAGGGGTGAAGCGTTTGGGAGCCTCTGGAGGGGATCCTCACCTGTCTGCACAGGTGGACTGAGGACACCGACCATGGGTGGGCAGGCGGGGAGCCCATGAAGGGTCCTGGGTCATCCCTGAGGCTGGAGGAGGGGTGTGGAGCTGGGGGTGATGGCGGTGGGACGAGGGACTGATCACAGGACAGCGAGGAGACAGAGCATCCGAGGCAGCGGGGAAGGTGAAGACTGTGCCCGATGGCAGGACGGAGAGACCAGCAGGCGACGCTGCAGGCGCGGGTAGCAGGGCTGCTCCCTGCAGGGCAGCGCCAGAGCCCCGCACCGCTGGAAACCACGCAGTGTCCAGACAGAACCCCAGAGGATGGGGGCCCGGATGGGCGGGAAGAGTTTGGAAAAGTCACCTTATCTCCACATGTCCTGGGGGAGGGGTCCCTGCTCCAGCCTCGTTCCTTAGAGTCTCCCCACCTGGGGAAGTCAACACACTCAACAGCCGGTCGTGCACGGCTTGGAATTTGTCCGGAGGATGAAGGGGAAGGGGGGTAAAGAATGAGAAACAAGCTCTACGTGTTTGGACAGCACATGCCACTCTAATTTCCAATCAGGAAGAGGAATTTCCCAAAGGCTCAGGCTGCCCTGTAACCAGAATGGGGCTTAAAGCGATCCTGCCACTTTGTGGCCGGTTCCAGAAACATGTTGAAGACAGGTGCTCAGGGGCACTGCAATCCACAACGCCTGCAGGGTTGTAAATGACAACTATGGTGGAAAAATGTCTCGGGGTAAGTAATTGAAAAGGACTTGAAAACAAGGCAGAATTGCAGGAACCGGCTTGCATGACGTAGACTGGACTCGCCGTTAAAGCACATGAAAGCTGCTCAACATTGCCTACGAGTCAGTTGGCCAAAAAGGGCGTAAAGGTGTAAATCCATACGCCTTTGTGCCAACCAAACATGAGGGAAAAACAAATCAACACTACAGAGATGCATCGCTTTGCCCCAGTCAGAATGGCCGCCCTCACAGTGTGTAAAAACCAGAAATGGAGGAGAGGACGTGGAGAAAAGGGAACCCTGCTGCGCTGATGGTAGGAATGTCAACTGCTAACAGCCACGCTGCAGAAGGGTATGATGTTTCCTAAAAATTCTAAAACACAGAGCTATAGGGACTTCCCTGGTGGCGCAGTGGTTAAGAATCCAACTGCCAATGCAGAGGACACAGGTTCGAGCCCTGGTGCGGAAAGATAACACATGCCGCGGAGCAACTAAGCCCGTGCGCCACGACTACTGAGCCTGTGCTCTACAGCCCATGAGCCACAACTACTGAGCCCATGTGCCACAAGTACTGAAGTCCAACGCCTAGAGCCTGTGCTCCGCAAGAAGAGAAGCCAGTGCAATGAGAAGCCCATGCACTTCAACGAAGAGTATCCCCAACTTGCTGCAACTAGAGAAAGCCCATGTGCAATAACAAAGACCCAACACAGGCAAAAAAAAATGAATTAATTTAAAAAAAAATAGAGCTACAGAGCATACGGCACCTCCAGTCCTGGGTGTATATCTCGGGATAACCATAAATCCATAGGACACAGGAACTTCAACTATTAGTGCAGCCCTTTTGCAGGAGCCTCGACTTGGAAACAATGTAAATGTCCTTGGAAGGAAAAAATGGATAAAGAAGATGTGGTACTTCTGTACAATGGAATATTACTCAGCCATGAAATCAATGAAATAAGGCCAGTTGCAGCAACTCAGGCGGACTTAGGTACGATCATTCTAAGTGACATAAGTCAGACACAAAAAGACACTTAGCATAAGATATCACTTATAGGTGGAATCTAAAAATGGCTGCACATGAACTAAATTACAAAACAGACAGAGTCACACATTCAGAAAAGAAACTTATGGCTGCTAAAGGGGAAAGGTGGGGTGGGGTGAGGCATAAACCAGAGGGTTGAAATTAGCACAGATACCGTTCCAAAGACCAAATAGGTAATCGACAAGACCTCCTCTAGAGCTCAAGGAACTGGACTCAGCACACTCTAGTCACCAGAAAAGAATATGTACGACTGGTAAGAATGTGAAAAAGAATTTATGGATGTCTCTCTGTAAGTGAATCAAGTGGATGTGCAGCAGCAAGAAAGACAGCATGGAAAATCAGCTACACCTCATTATAAAAATAAATTACAAAAAAAAACAAACCACAGGGAGAAACTGTTACAAAATTCGTTCAGGGGCTGTGATGAAACCTGCATTGACCCCATCTAGATCCACAGCTAAACGGGACAAGAGCAGAGGGCTCAGTCTCTGTCTCTAGGTTTACAGTCTAATGCTAGCTCAGTCATTGTACCTCTGTTCATACACTGCTGCTTATTTTCAACAAACCACAAAGATATCAGCATTTTATATTTACTATTTGGTGCTTGAAGTGGAGTGCCAGGCAGCATCTTGAGTATATTAATCCAGGCTGAGCTATGCTAACCTGGAGCGCTACTTGGAGATGCCCAAATCTTTAACGTAGTCATAACAGTCCCTGCACTTGTAATAATATTCTCTACAGTTGTACCCATTATGATTGCAGGGTTTGAAAACAGACTTGGGCCACTAATAACTGGGGCACCTGAGGTAACATTTCCCCAAATAAAGCATATAAACTTTTGACTATTTCCCCCATCATTCTTACTCCTACTCATATCACCAATAGAAGCTGGTTCTGGCACAGGTGGAACCGTGTATTCAGCTCTAGCCTGCAGTGTGGCCCACGCAGGAGCCTCTGTCGACCTAACCATTTCCTCCTTACATTTAGCAGGTGTCTCTTCAATTCTTCCTGCTATTTCTTGTATTACTATAGTCTTTAATCCAAAACCAGCAGTCATATCCCAATACCAAACACCATTATTTTTTCCCATTATTTGTTTAATCTTCCCCAGCTATAGCTATATCACTATAATTACCACTCTCAGTCCGAGCAGCCAGAATTGCCATACTGTTAAGAGACAGAAATCTCAACACTACCTTCTTTGACGCTGCAGGAGGAGAGCGAATCCTATACCAACACCTATTCTGATTCTTTGGTCACCCTGAAGTGTGTATTCATGGCCTACCAGGCTTTGTTATAAACTCACATATCATTACATACTATTTAGGATGAAAAGTGCCTTTCAGCTATTTGGGAATGTTATGAGTCATGTCCACCGGCTTTTTAGGAGTTCTCTGTGGGCCCATCTTATATTTACCATAAGGATAGCTGTCGACTCAGTAGCACACTGTGCATCAGCTACCGTAATTACTTCTATCCCTACAGGAGTAAAAGTATCTAGCCGATTAGCAACTCTTCTTTTATTTATTTATTTATTTTTTTTTTGCAGTACACGGGCCTCTCACTGTTGTGGCCTCTCCCGTTGCGGAGCACAGGCTCCAGACGCGCAGGCTCAGCGGCCATGGCTCATGAGCCCAGCTGCTCCGCGGCATGTGGGATCCCCCCGGACCGGGGCACGAACCCGCGCCCCCCGCATCGGCAGGCGGATTCTCAACCACTGCGCCACCGGGGAAGCCCTAATTATTATTATTATTTTTTTTTTTTTGGCTGCGTTGGGTCTTCGTTAATGCACGCCGGCTTTCTCTGGTTGCGGTGAGCGGGAGCTACTCTCCGTCGCTGTGCGTGGGCTTCTCATGGCAGTGGCTTCTCTTGCTGCAGAGCACAGGCTCTAGGCGCGTGGGCTTCAGTAGTTGTGGCTCACGGGCTCTAGAGCGCAGGCTCAGTAGTTGCGACGCACGGGCATTTTGCTCTGCAGCATGTGGGATCTTCCCGGACCGGGGATCGAACCCGTGTCCCATGCATTGGCAGACCTATTCTTAACCACTTCGTCACCAGGGAAGTCCCTGATCAGCAACTCTTCACGGAGGTAATATTATATGAGCTCCCACTCTATTATGAGTTTTAGGCTTTATTTTCCTTTTTACAGTAGGTGGTTTGACAGGAATCATCTTAGCCAACTCATCCCCGGACATCGTCCTCCAGGATACACACTATGTAGTAGCACACTTCCATGATGCAGTGTCCATGGGAGCAGTCTTCACTATTATAGGAGGCTTCCTACACTGATCCCCACAATTCTCAGGTTATACACTTAACTCAGCGTGAGCAAACAGTCACGTCACAGGTATATCTGTCGTAGTAAATACGACTTCCTGCAGCACTTTCTTGGCCTCTCAGGGATGTCACTACGTTAGTCTGAGTACCCTGAGACACACACAACATGAAATATTTTGTCTTTAGGCTCATTCGTCTCAGTAGCAGCAGTAATGCTAATAATCTTCATACTTTGAAAAGCATTTGCATCTAAACAAGAAGTCTCAGCAGTGGAAACTGCTACTCCTAACCTAGAATGGTTACACGGATGCCCTCCACCATATCCTATGTTTGAAGATCCTACCTATGTAAATGTAAAATAAGGAAGGACTCAAGTCCTTTTCAACCAGTTTCAAGCCAACACCATAACAATTATGTCTTTCTCAATAAATGAGATAAAAGTTAAAAGTGCTGTAACTTTGTCAAAGTTAAATCCTAGGCTAAATTCCTGTGTATCAAAACGCATATCAATTTCTTCTAGGCTCCCAAGATGCAACATCACCCATTATGGAAGAACTTTTACATGTTCATAATCACACATTAATAGTTATTTTTAAAATAAGTTCTCTAGTCCTCTCTATTACTTCACTAATATTGACAGCTAAACTACCTCATATACATACAATAGATGCACAGGTAGAGAAAATGTGAACAATTTACCAGCCATTATTGTAATCTTAGCTGCTCTATCATCATTGGGAATCCTTTACATGATACATGAAAGCAATAACTCTTCCCAAACCATACAAACTATGGGTCAGTAATGATACCGACGCTACAAATACACAGATTATGAAGATTTAAATGTTGACTCCTCTGTAATCCCCACATCAGAGCTAAAACCAGGAGAATAATGACTAATAGAAGCCAACAACCCAGCAGTATAGAGATAGTCACTGAATATTAGTTTCATCTGAAATTGCTGTACACTCCTGAGCTGTTCCTTCTCAGGCCTAAAAAGAGCTGCTATCCCAGGACGCCTAAATTAAAGAATCCTAATACCGACAGGACCAGGCCGATGTTGTGCACAAGAGAGCTCGTTTTCCTGAGTTCAAAGACAGGACAGAGGGATATGGCTGAGATATGAGGTGAATCTGGAGCCCATGGGGATGCACTGTCCAAGATCCAGGATAGGAATGGGGCCTCTGGGGTCCCAGGCCACCCACCGCGCCCTCCCAAGCAGGATCTTGGCAACATTCCCTGTCAGTGATGAGGCAGCCCTAGCACTTGTCATGCCCCAGTGCTGTGTCCTATGTGGGTCCCATGCTCTTGGGACCACACCCACACTCTGCAGGTCCATGCTGCAGGGTCCTTCGTGCCTCAGGAGTAGAGACCACACAGCAAGCAGCTCGCTCCCCAACCAGCAGGAGTGGGGGAGGAGAGCAGGGGCACCAGGGGAATCTCACTCAGACAACACCCCAGGGGTGCCAGCGGGGCCAGTGATGATGCAGATGAGGCCCAGGACAAGAGATGGGACCAGAGGACCCAACAGGCAGCTGGTCAGGTCCTGGCTCACCTGCACCCCAGACGCCTTTGTCCCTCATACACCCCCTTCCTCATACACCCTCTCCTTAAATGCAGATTCTTCAGATGCAAACAGGCAGAGCTTCAGACTGAAAGTCAGTCTTCCAAAGTGACCCGTCAGCAAACACTGCAGGATCCCACTCCAGTGGGTGCCCTGGGGTCGACAACTCAGGGACTGAAGTGGACGTCGGTGCCAGGGGCAGTGGGAGGGAACGGGGAGTGAGACTTTCATGGTTGTGGAATTTTGGTTTTGCAAGATGACAAGTTCTAGGGATGGTGGTGACGGCCCCACGAGAAGGTGAACAGATCTGATGCCTCAGAAGCGTGCACTTAACATGGTGACGATGGTAAAGGGATGTGACGTGTGTTTTATTTCACTTAAAATAAATTCCTAAAATACTGTCTTGTTAATTGAGATTCCATTTCGACTCCCCTTCATCACCAATGTCGGAGGCCCAGACACAGTCCCCCACCTGAGGGACCACCATGGTACCCTCACATGGCACATGGGGTCCATTCTTAGGGGGGGCTAGTCTGTGCTCACCTGACCTCTGTCCAGGGGGACCCAGGCAGTGGTGACCCCCATAGATTAGACATATGATATGCTATGATATTAATATGATACCACCAAGCGTTGTCACTCACCAGAACACAGGGCAGCAGCCCACTCAAACATGCCTGACCTCATATGAATGTGAGAAGATTAAGAGAAGAAAAGGTACCACAGGTTAATCAGGGCAACACCCTCAATGCAGAGGTTGGAAATCTCAAAGGGGACAGGACACACTGCAGGCAAACCACATATGTGGTCTCCCTGTACATGTGATCCTGACCCATGCAGATGTGGTGAGACCCACACAGACCTGCACCCTACACCTGGGGTCGCACATCCACACTCACAAGGGCGAACCCCACCTCCCCAGACCCTGCACCTATAGTCACACGTTCTCTCTCAACAGGTGACCCCTCCTACCCAGACCCCTCCACCTGAGTCACAGGTCCACAGTCTCCAGGGTGACCTCACCTCCCCAGACCCTGCACCTGGGGTCACACATCCCCTTGGTCAGGCCACCATGGCTCTGCTGGTGGCTCCCCTACTGTGGAAACAAGCTGTGTTCCTGGGGCCTTCTGGGATGGGAAAAAGTGGCAGGTGGGTCTCCTCTGCCCATGCTTGTCCCAGAGAAGTCCTCCTCTTTTCCCTTTGGTTCTGTTGATTTTACCTGTGTTTAAAGCTTTCATGCTAGAGTTGAACACACTTCCTTGGTTCTCACAGGCTCAGTCCTTTCTTGTCCCACATACTTGTTGAGTTAACTCACAGGACATCAGGGCTGAAAGCCGAGGGGCAGCTCTGGACGCTGCTGAGTAGGGACGGGAGACTGGAAGGAGAGCTCAGCAGCAGCCTCAGCTGTTACCCATCGGCCTTTTACCCAAACTGCCCTGCAATCAATTCACCAGCTAAACCTGCCTCCCTACGCACCATGCACGTGCTGGTGAATTGGAATGATTGCCAGGTAGCCCCTCTGCGGATTCTCCATGAGCCCCAGGGAAGGTGAACCTTGCAGGGATTAAGACTGAGGCCCCGACCATAGCACTGACCCTTGGGAGGACCAGGTAACCACACTCAGAAGAGAGGCTGTTACTTAGACAAGCCCACCTCAGCTCCAGACCCCAGACATCTAAGCACTGACCTTCAGATGCAGGCATGGAGCTTCCCAGTACTGAGGCCAGGCCGGGTTTCTACCCAGGTCCCCATAGTCCTAGCGTACACAGAACATGGTCAGGTCTAAATCTTCTTATTATAGACAACACATGGTCAGCTCTAAACATAAGCAGTAGACAGGACAGGCAGAGGTCTAAATCTACCGTGTAGACAGGACTTGATCATGTTTAAACTAACTTAGGGCTGATCTCACAGGAGGTACAGGTCACACACATGGGTCTCTCATCTTTGGACACCCACATCAGGAAACTGAACAAAATCTTTGTCATTAAACATTTCAACAGGCAAAACAGAAATGTTACCAATATCTCTGGCCACCTGATGGTCAGGATCCACGGGTGAGCCACGAACTTCTTGGAGTGCAGCTCAGTCTGCTGCCAGGACAGACAAGAAGGGGCCTGATTCCAGCCTCCCAGGCTTCCAGAAGGAGGCGGCCGCACTGGAAGCCCAGGCAGGACAGTCCTGCATGGTCCGGGCCGGGAGATCCGGTCTGTCTATTCCGCTGGCCGATTCCGGGCGGGGCGCTCAGGGCCACTGAGGGCGCGGCACTCAGGTCCTGCTTCCCTGCAGCGTGTGCGTGTGTGTGTGTGTGTGTGTACGTGTGTGTGTGTGTGTGTAGAGGGGGCGGTGGCTGACGGCTCCCATGGCTCCCGTCCGGGGCACCGCGCTGTCTTTGAGGGGAGGCACGGGGAGAGGTAGGGGCACAGAAGCCTTTGGAGAGGAGAACCCACCGCGGAACTCCTTGCACACTGGCTCGCCCCACCCGGGGACCCGCCTGCCCATCGTGGGCCGCATGTCATCCCCCAGCCCCCACTCCCGAGGGCAGGGCACCTGCTCTTTCAAAAGCACAGGGTCTCACATGAAGGAGACCCAGTGGGGGCAGTCACCCCCCTCCTGATGCTGAGTTTGGGAGAATGAACCCCCTTGACTGGGCGATGGGACCCTGTGAGGAATGGCGGCCCCATCCAAGTCGGGGCCTGGCTGAGAGATGGGAACACAGGAGCCAAGTGCAGGGACTGGAGGCCAGGCCAACAGGAGGGACACCCCAGGCCCTGGCCGGGCTCTCCAACTGTGACATTGTAGCTTTAGGGGACCTGGGGCAGGTGACTGAATGTGATGGGGGTCTAAACTGCACCCTGAATGGGGCTTAAAGAAGGTGTGAAGGATGTTACTGAGACAGTGACAGTCATTGGAAGACAGACTCTGTGTCAGGATGTCCTGCTCCATCCATTTAAATCCCTGAGATCTGTGACCTTTACGTGGCTACACAGGATTGTTAGAGCAGGTGCGTGCGGACATATCTGGGGCACAATTCAGTCTGCAACCAGCTTGCAAGTGGTTCCAGCAAACACACAGTGTGCGCACAGGCAAGCACAGCACAAACATATGCAGGTGCACAGCACAAATATATTCACACGCTAGCATATGAACACACACGCACGCATATGCCCATGCACACACTAACGTGTGCAAGTGCACGTACCTATGCACATGTGTGCAAACAGGCACATGCACACGCATAGCGCACACACAGGGAATAACGTGAATACCGTAAAGCATTAATTCCTGAACACAAGTGAGGCTGACATGTATTCTTCCCTTTTTCTTAGCTTTGATGTTTTTCACGATAAAAAGTTTAAGAAAAAAGTTAATGGCAAATGACTTTTGATTCATAGGACTTTCTGACGTTATTCCACAAATATTAGGACATGAGAAATGAATGTAGATATTACATGTGTCCATTAACGGATGAACGGAGAAGAAAAACACGGTCCATCCATAAAAGGGAATGTTATTCAGCCTAAAAAGGAAGGCAACTCTGACACAGGCTGCAGCAGGGATGAACCTTGAGGGCATTATGCTCAGTGATGTAAGCGAGACACAAAAAAACAAACAGTGCTTGACCCACTCATACAAGACCCCTAGAGCAGTCGGAAACAGAGACAGAAAGTAGGGTGGTGGGTGCCAGGGGCTGAGGGAGGGACCATGGGGAGTGAGTGTTTAATGGGGACTGTTCTCAGTTTTGCAAGATGAAAAAGTTCTGGAGGAGGATGGTGGTCAGGTTTGTACAACAGTGCGAATTACTTCTTGACCCTGAAATGTGCACTTAAACATGGCTAAGGTAGGAAAGCTTATGCTTTGTGTATTTGACCACAATTTTTTTAACTTTTTTAAAAACAACAGGAAGTAGTCCATGAATACCACAAGATGCACAACTTCACTAACAACCGAGGGATTAAAACCATAAGAAAACTACTGTGCACACACCTACCAGAATGGCAGACATGAAGACACAGCATCAAATATCAGCAGGACGTGGAGCAATGGAAAACCTGGTGCGCAGCGGGGTGTGCAACCACTTCTGAAACAATCGGGCCTCAGAGAGCGCACTCCGTGCACACAGACCCACAGTGTTCCTCCCAGCTGAACACAAACCCCCCAGCCCTGCACCAGGACACACGGACATGGACTCCACAGCCACAGGAGGCAAACCTGAAAGCACCTGGAGGCCATCACAGGCGGATGCAGAAGTGAGCCATGCACGCTCCTAGGAAGGAATATTCCACAGCAATGGAGTACATTGTGTTTAAAGTTAGTAAAACTATAAAAGTTATTTTTAAAAAAACTATATTCCCAAGATGAAAGAATCTCATGGCCACAATGCTGAGCCATGAAGAGCAATAAAGCAGCGAGCACGGTCCACCCACTTACGGACTTTGGAACTAGGCGAAGCTGGGCTGCGTTGTTTAGGGACGCGTGCTTGGGCGTAAGCTATGAGGACAAGTCACTGACACTACATCGGGAGAGCAGCTACCTCACGGCGGGGGGAGGCTGGGACGAGGGAAGGGCACTCCTGGGTGTCCACTCATCAGGTTCTGTTTCTTGATCTTTATGATTATCTTTTACGTGTATATAACCTAATCCTTAATACGTACTTACAGCTTATCATTTTGGTTTATTAAAAGAGGGGTCTCCCCAACAAAGTAGAAGGACACCTGCTTCTCCCAGGGAAGAAAAGGAATAGTTTCTACCAGTGAAATCTCGATACCATGGCTGCTTCAACCATCAAGCCTGACAGCAACTCCCGTGAGAGGGGCACCGCGGCCACGACACTCAGAAGGAGGCTCTGGGGCCTCAATCCTGGGTCACTGCCTCTGAGGAGCCCACGGCACCTGGTCAGAGTTCTCAGTCATTCTGTGCGCGACCCTTTTGCCTTGGTTGCTCTGGCACAGCTCGGCCGGCACCATCGCTGGGAGAGAAAGAAGAACGTGCAGAGGAGGGAACCGGGCTTCAAGATGCCCCACCTCCTTCTACGGAGATGATGCCACAGTCCCTAAGAGAGGACAGCAAGGCCACGGAATCCAGCCTCTCTGCCTGAGGCCTGGCCACACTAGCGCCGCCCACTTCTGATGCCACAGGGAGAATTTCACAAGGTGCCCTCAAACCACCTGGTTGGACACACGGGGCTTTCAGACACGCAGGTCCTGTCCGACCCCGCACCTCTGGGGTCACATTCTGGAGGTGGGCCTGCAAGCCTCCAGGTTTTCGCTTTTGGTAACAGCTTTATTGAGACTGAATTTCTTTACCACACAGTTAGTTCACCCACCTTAAGTATTAAGCTCAGTGGTGCTTTGCATATTCACAGGGCTGTGCAGCCACCAGCACAATGCATTTGACAACATTTCCATCATCTCCCCAACCCCCACTCTTCAGAGGTCACCCCTCATTTCCCACAGCCCCGGCATCCCCGGTCCACGTTCTGTCTCTGTGGGCTTGCCTGTGCTGGATGTCTCATGTACGTGGAATCCCTAATTGTCTTTTCCTGTCTGGCCTCTCTCACTGAGCGTCATGTTTTCGAGGTTCATCCTCATCATAGCCTGTGTCAGTGCTTCACTCCTTTTCTGTGGCTGAGTCACCCTTAGCCTCTCTGCTTTTAACTCTATAATTAATTGTGTCGCCCTGCCTGCACCACACAGGGCTGATGAGGATTTCACCTTCCATCATTCTTGGGCTGTAAGCTGAACTTTGAACCAACACCAAGGGATCTTGTGCAGAGGCTGACAGCCCAGCCCCACACGGTGCACGGTCGCCGTGTGTGACCAGAGCCCAGGAGGAAGGGTGAGATGGGCCTGCCTGTTTACAGGACCAGTGTCCTACGGTCTCATGGGAAACCAACTCACTCGTCAGCGTCTCGTGAGAGCTGCTGCCCACCGTGCCAAGCGGGCAAGACAGACTGGTCAGGGACCACGGTGCTGCCTTCAGTTCAGACCCACTCCTACTAACTGTCTAGTTGGAAAGTGCTGAGGCTCCAGGGGAGGGTCCTTCCTGCTTCTTCCAGCTTCTTGGGGCTCCAGGCATCCCTGGGCTTATGGCTGCATCCCTCTCATCTCCGCCTTCATCTTCATGGGGCTTCCCCTCTGTGTCTGTGTCTCCGCTCATCTTATAAGGACGCAGTTACACAGGATTGGGACCACCCTAAGGCCCCTGTCTCACCTAGTTACATGACCAGGCCCTACTTCCAAATGAGGTCCTGGCCTGAGCCCCTGGGGTCAGGGCATGGACGTCTCTTTCCCTGGGGGGTACACAATCCCCCTTCAGTCTGAGGCAACAGTAATGTTGCCCAGGAAACAAGCAAGCCCCTTACCTAAGCCAGCGCCTCGAAGAGGTCTGAGCCCGCCTGGTCTCTTGGAAACTGACTGGGCAGGAGAGTGTGGCTCAGGACCCAAGTGTGAAGGACACCAGGAAGCACCCGTGTGAGGCTCCCCTTCACAGCGGCAGCGCTGGACCAGCTGATGAGGTCCAGCAGGGCAACCCCGAGCTCCTTAGAGGACTCGACCCACGTGGACTGGGGGCGACAGGCAGCAGTGAGTGGGCGTGTGATGAAGTGTATGTGACGGGCCTGCAGTGAGCAGGTGAGCTCATCTGCGTGTGTGACATCAGGCACACGTGATGGGTCAGCAGTGAGCACACATGTCTGAGATCAGGTGCGGTGCACACTCACGTGATCAGGTTCGCGTGGCGTCTTAGCGGGCAGGGCACCACAGGGCTGCAGTGCTGCCACGGGCTCGAGCCACAGACCCTGCCTGGTGTGGAGCATCCCTCCCCCACCACGTGCCCCAGCAGCTCCTACGTCCGCAACTGCGCAGTGGCTGTACCCGCTCAGAGTACTTCCCCTGGGCAAGTACTTCTTGAAGAGGGTCACCTCCGTGGTGACGGCGACCTTCCTCTTCTGCTGCTTCAGTGGTGGCACCCCTGCCAGTTCATGCTTTCACCAAGGCATCCGGCCGCAGAGGGCTGGTCGCTGCACCTGAGACCAAAGAGAAGGACTTGAGGGGCTGTGCTTTCTCCCATCAGGAGTCCCAGATCCAGGGGGACCAGCGGGGGCATGTCAGACACACAGGGCCGGACATTCTGGTTCATCTTCCCCCAACACGGTGGGTGAAAGGACAGCCACATGGGACCTCAGGCTACGTGGGACCTCAGACTATGTAGGACAAGGCATGTGTCGAGGACCAGTGAGTGTCCGTTGTTGCAGCACGTCCATCCTCCCTCGGGCCGGCCCCTCTCCCCCACAGGCTGGGTCTATTAACACAGGGGACCCTGGAAGGGGGTTTGCTGTGTGGCTGGCTCACTGAAGCTGGGTGTCTGTGGGCACATGGGCCCGTCTGCAGTCCCGGTGAAGACATTGTTCTCTCCGGGGAAATGAGGTGGACACTCAGTCCCCGGTCTGTGGATGGTCTAGTCCTCTGGGTGTCTTGTCTCTTCTTGGGGGTCACTGGGGCTTTATCCTCACTCCATGGGGTACAGGAGGGGAGGGATGCCCACGCCCTGGGCTCCTGGGGAGGACCTCTCTGGCCCACATGTTCCCAGGCCTCGTTCACGCCTGCTTGACACCCCCTCCAGGGACTCGGCACGAGGACCTGCCCTGTGAAACGGGGCACCTGCATCAACAGAGGCGGGTCATCCACCGGACATACGACAGGAGCGAGCGGGACAGCAAGGCAGCCCGACGCCCAGCTCGGGTGGGGAGGCGGCTGCGTGTCCTCCATCTCAGCACCCAGACGTGTGTGTGGAGATGCTCGTGCAGATACCGAGGGGCTCTCTCCTCCGATGCCTCGTGTCTCGTCATCTGGCAGGTGTGGGGGTCCTGGGGTGACCGTGACAACATGCCGCAAGCCGGGGGGGTCACAACAGCAGAGATTTTTCTCTCGCAGCTCTGGACGCTGGAAATACACAATGAAGGTGTGGTTGGTTCCTTCTGGAAATTCAGGGAATCTGCCCTGGCCTCTCCAGGCTTCTCTGGTCTCCAGAAATCTTTGGCGCCCCTGGACTTGGGCTGCATCATCCCCATCTCTGCCTCCATCGTCACGTGGCTTCTCCTCTGTGTCTGTGTCCAGATTTCCCTCTTCTTATAAGGACACCACCTGCTGGATTTAGGGCTCTCCCTAATCCAGCATGACCTCATCTTAACCACATCTGCAAAGACCCTGTTTCAGAAACAAGGCCTGATTCTGGGGTCAGAATGGATATAAGTTTGGGTGGGGGGGACACTACTGAACCCACAGCAGCGGGTGAGGTGTTAGAGGATGGAGGGAACAAGGAGTGCCCACCGAACTGACAGGGCACCGTGAGCCCGAAAACCGAGGCAGGCGGCTGCTTTGGGACCTGACTGCTCAGACCCCTGCGTGACCTCTGTGTGACCTCTGCGTGACCTCTGCGTGACCTCTGCAGGCCGACCTCAGCGGGAGCACGTTGTGTCAGGAGTCTCAGGCAGGACACATCCTCAGGGCTCGGGAGGAACCTCAGGAGGCCTTGGAGGCCAAATCTGTTGGGGGAGGACGGAAGGGCTCAACTCCAACCACCGTGGGGAAAGTGAGCAGGGCAGCGGGTGTCCCACGTGGACGGGGCAGTGTTATCAGCTCGCCTAAGAAAATACCCTATCACGGCTCCTGTGCGTTATGTAAAACTCACGCTTCTACCATGAGGTTCTCAAGGAACTGGAGGTGCTCCGGTCTCCCTCTGCAGCCGCGCCCGTGTTCCAGCAGCGACCACGGACTGACGGCAGCGCCGTCCCTGGTAGGCCCCAGCCTCGGGCTGAGAGGAGTCAGGCCACAGGCCCCGGCGTCCAGGGCTGCGGTCAGTCAGTCACCAGTGCACGGCCACCGGCCTCACGAGGCTGTTTACACTTGATGATAAAGCCGGCCAGCCCTCCCAGTGGATTCTGTCCTGCGCCGCTGGGGATGCGTGTACACGTGGGCTGAGCCCTGGGTCCGCCTCTGGACCGTCCCGGCGTGGGGTCGTTCACGCCCTCCTTTACACTCCACGGGACCCACATGGTCACCCGGGAACCACGTGGGCAAGCAGGCGGGATCTTTCAGCAGACATGCGAGTCCCCTGTGACGTCAAGTTGTCGATGTGATGAACGATGGGGTTTTTTAAATTGTGGTAAGAAGCCTTCTCAGCCCCCCAAAGGAGAACCCCTCCCCCTCCCCATGAGCAGTCACCTCCCACTTCTCTTCCCCTCCCCCAGCACCCGGCACCACTAGCCCACTTTCTGTCTCTGTGGATTTGCCTGTTCTGGGCGTTTCCTATAAATGGAATCATACAGTTTGTGGTTGTTCTAGGCTGCGTTTGTGTCCCTCCAAAATTCACATGTTGAAATCCTAACCCCCAAGGTGATGGTATCAGGAGATGGTGCCTTGAGGAGGTGATAAGGTCATGAGAGTGGAGACCCCATGAATGGAATTAGTGGGGGGTTTTAATAAATTTATTTACTTTTTATTTATTTTTGGCTGCACTGGGTCTTCGTTGCTGTGCAGTGAGCGGGGGCTACTCTTTGTTGCAGCGCGCGAGCTTCTCATCGCAGCGACTTCTCTTGTTGCGGAGCACAGGCTCTAGGCGCACGGGCTCAGTAGTCGTGGCATGAGGGCTTCAGTAGTTGTGGCTCACGGGCTCTAGAGAGCAGGCTCAGTAGTTGTGGCGCACGGGCTTAGTTGCTCCGCGGCACGTGGGATCTTCCCGGACCAGGGCTCGAACCCGTGTCCCCTGCACTGGCAGGCGGATTCTTAACCACTGCGCCACCAGGGAAGTCCAGAATTAGTGTTCTTATAAAAGAGGCCCCAGAGAGCTCCCTCTGCCCTTCCTCCACGTGAGGACACAGTGAGAAGTCACCGTCTGCAGCCGAGAATGAGCTTCGCCAGAACCTGGCCATCCCGACACCCTGATCTCAGATTTCTGTCCTCCAGAGCTGTAGGAAATACGTTTCTGTTGTGGAAGCCCCCAGCCTGGTGTTTTGCTATGGCAGCCCGAGCAGACTAAGAGAGTGTCCTTCTGTGCCTGGCTTCTCTCCCTGAGCATCATGTTTCAAGGCTCATCGGCATTGTAGTGAGTGTCAGTGCCTCACTCCTTTTCGTGGCTGAGTAATATTCCATTGTGTGGATGGACCACATTGTGTGTATCTGTTCTCCTGTTGATGGTCTGTTACCTGTTGATGGTCGTTTGGGTGGTTTCCATCTTTTAGGTGTTGTGAATCATGCTGCTATGAAGATGCGTGCACAGGTGTTCGTGTGGACGTGTTTCCCTTTCTCTTGGGTTTATACGTAGGAGTGGAATTGCTGGGTCACGCGGTGACTCCGTGTTTGACGCTGAGGAACTGCCAGCCTGGTGGCACCATTTCACATTCCCCCCAGTGCTGTCTGAAGCTTCCACTTTCTCCCCTTGTTATCGTCTGTCTTTTCGATTCTAGCACCTTAGTGGGAATGAAATGCTTTGTCATGAGGGTTCTGTCAGCCCGTCAGACCCTCACCCCTTTTATATCAAGTACTTTGGGACACTCCCCTCACCTTCTGAAATCAGATGCAGAGGTAACATAATCTCTCTACACATATAATTTAAGTATAATTATGTATATTGTGTATGTATGCAGCTATAGTTACAACAGAGAGGAGAATTCAAGATAAATACATTTAAATAAAATAATACGTAATTTAATAGGTGAGTGTTTGGCTTCAACTACACTAAGTAATCAGATGCTTGCTTAAAGTTTTCTTCAGTTTAGATTTAAGAAAAGGCAGATAACATTCAACTCAACTTTTATATTTAACATTTTTAAATGAGGACAAATAGGAAACTCTACAGAATTTGAATGACTGTGCTGACAGCAATCCTGGTGTATTTACTGGCAATTCAGAAACTCTGAGCCCCTTTACCAGGAGATTTGATTTTCCAAACTGTCAGAGAATTCTTGGTAAAGTTCTGAATAACTATGAGAACAAGGTTCGCTAGAATCACTTCATTATTTTATTCCTGCAAAATTTAGCCTATCTTAAAGACCCACAGAAATAACCTGTGTGTCAAGTAGAACAGAGTCAGATTCTTGGCTCAGAAAATCACAGGCAGGTCCTTCCCAGGAAGGGCGGGGGGCACAGGGCAGCCCTTCCTGCAGGAGGCCTGGAAGCTCAGGGCACCCCTACAATGTGCCCGAGAACCCCAACCTTTGTGTCGACCACAAAAGCACAATTCCACGTGTGCCGGGGAGAACCCAGCTGACACCAGAGGCTCCCAAACAGGGACATGTGCCCCCGCGTCCAGGGCGCAGGAGAGTGCACGGTTTGGAAGGGGTCACTTTGCAGCTGCCCCTGAAACTGGCCGGCCTGGAGCCCCTCACACGCAGAGGAACCCTGGTGCAGTCCCCTCTTTCTAGGACATTAGATCGTTAAGGCCCCGTAAATGCAAGACGTCGTAACTTGGCTACAGAGTACTGAGTATAGTTCCCTGTACTTCTAGTTCACCCAAAACTCGGTCTCCAAAATTCAGTTCAGCATTGGTGCACAGAGAACAGGTTTCGGGATCACAAGGGAAGATGTATAGTATCCATGTAAGAATGGATCATGTTGGAGGTATTATTATAAACTCACCTTTCGTTTACTATGGGGACAGACAGTTCCACACAGAAATCTTTATAATTAGGTGTGTATACTGTTGTTTAGATTTAAGAAAAGGCAGATAACATTCAACTCAACTTCTATATTTAACATTTTTAAATGAGGACAAATAGGAAACTCTCTACAGAATTTGAATGACTGTGCTGACGGTAATACTGCTGGGGAGGGGGACCTTTTTCCCTCTCTCCCCCCTGAGTTCCTGTGGTTGGACTAATAATAAAATTGACACAAGACAGGTCAACAGGAGAAAAAGAAACAAATTTAATTCCTGCACACAGAGGTCTCATAGAAATGGGGCCCAAGAAGTAGTCAAAGCAGGCAAAAAAAAAAAAAAAAATTACCATTCCCGCAAGGAGATGGAAGGATTTCAAATGAAACAGGACCCAAAGGGAAAGGATCAATGGCCAAAACAGGAATAAACAGCAACCAAAAACTATAGAGTGCTGGGTTATAACCAAGAGCTTAAAATACCTACCCAGGTGTCCACACTGGGAGAAATAAGTGATTGCATAGGTTTCTTCTTTAAAATCAGATTGAATAAAAATCTCCTGTGCAGAGGAATCCACGTATTTGATGCAGACACTCAGCCATCCGCCAAGGAGGTGAAGGTAACTCCCTTCTGCAGAAGTGTGGGTTGCCCAAACTAAGTTCACCCAAGAGAAGACACACAGTATGGACACAGGGAAGCAAGTGACTTCACTGTGGGAAACGCTGACGCATAATAACTTAGCCAGGAGTCCAAGTAAGACGAACAGTGACAAGCTGCCTTGAGGCCTATTCCCTTCATATAAAGTGATGAGAAAGCACCTGACCTCTGTGACCTGCCTCCTCAAGACACATAACCCCAGTCTGATCACAAGAAAACACCAACCTGATCAGTCTTCCTCCACACTGTCAAGGTCACAGAAACAAGGTGAGCCTGAGAAACTGTCAAAGCCCAGAAGAGACTAAACAGACATGACGACTACATGTCACGTGGTGCCCTGGATGGGATACTGGAACGGAAAAGGTAGAATAAAGGGAAACTGAATAAAATATGGATTTCCGCTCATAATAAAGTATCAGTGTTTGTTCACTAAATGTGACAATTCTGTAGAATAAGAGAAACATATTGCATCAGACTAAAGATCTAGAGGAAACTGGTGATTTCTTAGCGAAAACACACATTCACAAAATGGACCCTAAAATAACAACATACAAGCGTCCCATTTGTGACCCAGAGCCCTCTTCCCTCCTGATTCTCCTCTCAATGTTCTGGGGTTTCCCTTTCCTGGACAGGGAAGGGACAGGGACAGAGCTGTTTGGCTGCTCCTCTAAGATCTGACCCGCCCCCGTGTCTTCATGTTCCCCACCCATCCCCACCCAATGAGGACAGGCTGCCAGAGGGAGTCTCAGGACTTATTCAACAGCCACTGTTTGCACCCACGCTCTGCGCAAGCCAGCCTTCACGCCTTATGACTCACTCGATACCATTCAGGTATGCCTACGTGCACCCTCACCGTGTGCATTTAAAAATCGCTTTACAGAGGATGTGTGCAAATAACCAACTTCTCAGATACACTCATTCTGCAAAATCCAATTTTTACTCTTTAGAAAGAAAACTTTTTAATTCAACATTCAATCCAGGCACACTCAATGTCTGCAGTAAATACTCCATGTATATGCATTCCACTGCATCCAGCAGACAGGTCTTGCCCGATCACTCTGGGCCAATCGACCATGTCTCACATACAGATGGACCTGGGGTGATCCCACACCTCACCCAGAGTGAAACTGGACTGACCACAGACCTCACGTCAAGGGGGAACTGGGCTTGTCCCACGTATCACCTGCAGGTGGAGCTGGGGCTGATGCGACACCTCTCCCCAGGGTAGAACTGGGGTCCACCCCACACCTCAAGTGAAGGTGGAACTGCAGTTGATTCCACACCTCACCTCAGGTAGAACTGAGGTTTAACTCATCTCACCCCACGGAGAACTCTGGTTGACCTCACATCTCGCCTCAGGTGGAACTGGGGTTGATTTCACACCTCAACTCCAGATGGTGCTGGGGTTGATGCAAAACCTCACCTCCAAGTGAGCTGGAGTTAATCCCACACCGCACCACGTGGCAGCGCTGCAGCTCCCCGCAGGGTGGAATCTGGGTTGACTCAACACCTCATTCAGTGGGGAGCTAGGGTTGATTGACACCTCATATCAGTGTGGAACTGGGGTTGGTTCCACACGTCAAACAGGGTGCAGCTGGGGGTGATCCTACGTCTCATATCAGGGGAGAAACGGGGTGGATCCCATACCTCACCTCACAGAGAGAGGGGACTGATCCCACACCTCACCTCAGGGTGGAACCGGGTTGGATCCTACACCTCGTCTCAGGATGCAGCTGGGGTTTATCCCAGCCCTCACCTTAGGAAGGAACTCTCTGTCTCAGCAGCTAATTGAATTGACATGCAAAATGGGCTCCTCTCTCATTTGCTGATTTAGATGACGAACGAGGGGAGACTGACATTTTGCTAGAGCGTCTGCCTCCTGAAACAGGCCTTGAGGTACCAGAGCGACATAGCTTTTATTTCGCATGAGACTGAAGGGACAGCGTGGGAGCGGGGGGCATGGTGCCAGTGCTGGCGTGTCCTGGGGCGTCAGCCCCGCCGCCTCTGCTTCTCCTTAGGCAGCAGGTGGCCCGTGGGCTATGTGAAGAAGAACAGCCATTCCACCTGGTCCTTGTCCACCAGCTCGTGCCTGGGCGCCTCCTTGCTCTGCAGGGCAGGTGGCCGCGAGCGGCACACCAGCCTCCTGCCCCTCTGTGGGGACGGGCACGCCGTGAGCCTGCGCCCTGACCGCAGAGCCCCAGCGCTGAGGTCTGGACACCTGGCCCGAGTGCACCAGGAGCCCAGGGCCCATGCCAGCCTCTCTGGTCACTCGTGGTCAGCAGGCGGGCCGGGGCCACTGTGAGCGCTGCGGGGGAGGAAGTCTAACCAGCCTGGACCGGACCTGCCCCCCGGGATGAGCCAGGCGTCGGGAGAGAAGGGGGGAAACCTGGAAACTCAGGGGAAACGCCAGGCTGAAGGGCCCGTCTCTCCTGCCGCGAGGATTACGGGAGACCCCGCAGTGTCCTCGTTTGTCCTTGGGGCCGTGTGGATGCTCAGGCCTGCTTTAGGGACCACGCATCCTGACGCCGGGGCCGGAGGCCAGAGGCCACTCCAGCCCACTTGCTGTGGTGGAGGACGCAGCTGTTGGGGGGCCCTTACTGAGGGATGATGACCTTGGCCTGTGGTGTGGCTGAAACATAGGTGGGACCCTGGGGTGGGGGCTGAGCTGTGGGCGCCAGCGCTCTGGGCGGAGGGCCCGCAGCCGGGCAGGGCTGGGAGGGCACCCAGAGGAAGCAGGTCCCGAGGGGCAGGTGGGGCGGCGGGCCTGGAACGGGAGAACTTGCTCCACCTTGACCCCGCTCTGCTGGCCCATCTGCCCCCGAGGACCTCAGCAAGAGCATCTGCAAAAGGGGGCGAGCCGGGGGGGCTGCAGGCCATCACCCCTCCCGGGCCCCGGCGCCTCCCCAGGGCCACCTCGCCCACCTTCTTCTTGACCTCGGCCTGGGCCCGGGCCCGGGCCCGCTGTACACGTTCCTCCTGCAGTTGCTTCTGCAGCATTAGCTTCTCTTCCCGGAGTCTCGGGGGCAGGAAGAGAGGGGTTCATGACCAGAGGCCCAGGGAAGGCCACCGAGTCACCAGCTCCCTCCCACACGGCCCTCAGGCCACAGCCCTCCATCTTCTGAGAAAACTGTCCACTCCTCTCCACCTCCCTGCCAGGGGGCAGGGCCTGGCTTCTGACCCTTGCTCCGTGCAGGTCGCGGCACTGGGCTCATGCCCCCGGGAGACCCGACTTCCTAGCTCGTCATCCCTGGTCACCGATCCACTCCCCCATCACCGCCCTTGAAGGCCCAGGCCCCAGCAAGCTCTAGGGTCCCGTGTCGTCCTCTGTACTTGTGGCCGTCAAACCTCTGTCCAGTGCCCGCTCCAGCAGGGCCCACGGACACACAAGAAGAGCCCTTGTGCATGTGGCAGAGACATGGCTGCTTGCAGGTGACCGTGTCTCGGGGCTCTGCTAGGACCGAATGAACCAGGTGGCCAGGGACTGGCCTGCACCCCACTGGGCCTGTGGGGAGCTCCACGGGCCTCCCTTTGGAGCCGGGCGTCCCCTGCTGACCTAGGCTCCCTTCAGCTGCTCCCGAGCGGGCGCCTTCCCCCTCCACCGCCCCCCACCCCGGGCTCTGGCAGTGCAGCGCCTCTCCCCCTCCAGTCCAGCCAGCACAGTGCCTGCCACCATCCCTTGTCTCCGGAGGCGAGGCCGGCTGGCCGCACCCTCACTTTGGCTCCCAGGCTCCCTGACGCCACCACACGCCCCACTCCCAAACAGGGACTTTCTCCGTCGGGCTGAGTGTGCCGTCCCGTCTGGACCCCCAGACGCCCCCAGACGCCCGCAGATCCCGGCTCCCCTCCCTCAGCATGCAGCACCAGGTCCTGCCGCTGGTTCGGGAGCTCCGCGGGCAGGGCCGCATCCGACCTCTGTCCTCAGTGCCAGCCCAGAGCCGGGGCAGGGGTGTGAGGGTCCCTCGCCCCCGGGCCCTCCCGCTGAGAGACAGCTGCACGACCAGCGGCACCTCACCTCAAATGGCGCTCCTTCTCCTTGGCTTTCTCGGCCTGCTCGACCCTCACCTGGGGCACCCGCTCCAGGTTCTCGAGCAGCTCGTTCAGCTGGTGCTCGATGGTGGCCAGCATCTTCACGGTGCCCAGGCTGGACTCCTGCTGGCTGCCGACACAGTGCTGGTACACGTCCAGCACCTTGCGGTTCAGGCTCTCCAGCAGCTTGTCCTGCGAGGTGGGAGGCCTCCCTCCAGTGTGGCCACGCGGGCCTGGGCCGGCCCCTTGCCCCAGCCTGCCAGACCTCTCACTGCAGCTTCTTTGACCTCCCAGGGTCCTGCCCAGCAGGCAGTGGCGCTCGGGAAGTGGGTGGGGGGGCACAACTGGACGCCTGGACTTCTCTTGGCCAGAGTGCCTGACCCCTTGGCCCTCTTGTGGTCAGCCAGATCCTGGGTCCCGGCACCTACTGGGGCTCACGTCTGGGCCTCGGGGTGCCCACTGAGGCCCAGCCCCTATTCCAGGAGCCCGCCTTGTCCTGGCCCCGTGCTGACCTCAGCTCCCCCCAGGACCATGTTCTGTGACCTACTTTCTGTGTAGCCCTGGGCAGGTGGACTCCCCTCTCTCAGCCTGTCCTGGCATTCAGAAAACTCAACGACCGCTGTCCCACGGGGTGGTTACAAGAGGAGCAGCAGGCACAGGCCAGGCACAGGGCACAGCCAGCGCCCACTAGTCTGCAGGAGGCACGGACGCCTGGCCTGCTCTCGGGGCATCCCAGGTACCTGGCCCGGTGCCTGGCGCACAGTAGGCATTCAACGGGAATTTGAATGAACTAGGAAGTCAGGTGCACACCCTGGGCCCCGGGCATGCTGTCAGGAGGGGTGTGCCCGGTCCCAGGACACATCCCTGGCCTCTGTGCCCTCAGAACTCTCCCCCCCGCCAAGCCTGGCTGGGGACGTGCCTGCCCTGCTCCTGGCAGGGTCACTTCCAGACACACTGTGTGTGTTTGAGAAGCTGATGTAGTCACTGAAGGAAGCAAGGGGTAGAGGAGGTATGTCGGGGAGCTGCCTGTTCACAGGGCGTGAATACATGGCTGGTTCTGCTTTGAGGCCAACGGCCTTGTCCAGTGGTGCCCCTGGGTCAGGCCAGAGCCTGGACGCTGGCAAGGGGCCACGGCAGCCCCAGAGCACCGCGTCCCCGGGGCTTCGCTCTCCCACCATCCGAGCTCTGAGCACTGGGCCCCGTCCCAGCAGGTGCCCATGAACGCCCCCACCCTCCCACCCTGGCCTGTGGCCACATGCCCTCTGCCCACCACCGCCACGGGCAGCCATCTGTCCATCCAGAGGCCCTACCTCCTGATCACCCTTGTACTCGCCGAAATGGAATATGCGAGCTTTGAGCTCCAGCTCCGCGGCTGTCTCCTCCTCCCTGGCGACGGACATCATCAGCGTGCTGATCCACTGCTTCAGTTGGCTGACCTCCCGCTCCCTGGATGGGGGACCAGCACCTCTCTGAGCCTGCTGGCCTCTGCCGCATGCTGAGGGCTGGGTGAGGCCCAGGGTCAGAGGCGCTGGTGAGATGCAGGAGGAAAATGTAAGATCTTTAACAATCCACACTAAAAAAAAACAAAGAAAGCAAAAACCAGCCTCACTGAGGTAGGTAATTCACCATAAAATTCTTCACAAGTGCACAATTCAGTTGTTTTTAGTAGAGTTGCAAAGGCGTACAACCGTCACCATAATCTAATTTTAGAACATTTTCACCACCTGGGGAGAAACCCAGGCGGTCACTCCCACTCTTCCGTCCCCCCTACTTTGCCTCCTGGATATCTCAGTAACGTGGAGCCACACGACATTTGTCCCTCTGTGTCTGGCTCTTTCGTTCAGAACCATGTTTTCAGGTCTGTCCGTGTTGTAGCGCGTACCAGAGCTTCACTCCTTCCTGTGACCGCTGTGGTCCATCTATGACTCTGCAGTAGTGCGCTGTGTGCAGAGCCCACACTTTGCTGATGGCTTCTTCACCACTGGACACCTGGGTACTGCCCACCTTTAGGCTCTTGGGGATAATGCTGCTATGGACATTGACAGGACAGGGCTTGGTGAGGACACGTTTTCAATTCTCTTAGGAATAGGACAGCAACAATCAACTCTTACATGCAATAATATACTGAGAAGTTTTTTAAATCTTTCACAATCATGGCAGACACTGACCATTGTATGTTGGGGTTTCTGGAGCAGGAATCCTGGCTCTCAGGGTGGTCGTGGGGCCGTCCTGTACGGGCAGCCGCATGCAAGTCCTGGCCAGGGTAAGCAGGACATCGGCCCCTCAGCCAGCAGTGCCGGGAGGCCTAGAGGTGTCCCTTACCCCTACGGTGATTTTGTGGCTCTGCACATTGGTTGATGGAACCTACTGACATTTTCTCCTTTACAGGCCAAGTGCCACGGGCTGCTGCTCCTTTGCCCACTGGGGGCCACCGGTCCGTCACACGCACCGCCACAGGGTTACGGGCCTCAGCCACCCGGTGCCCCCCCGGGCTGCAGCCCCATGGCTGTGGGGCTGAGGCCAGAAGCCTGAGCATGAGGGATCCTGACCTGGTCTGGCCAGCTCTCCTGGGCTCTCAGAGGCAGATGGTCTGACAGGCCCCACGCAGCTCCCACATACCCTCCCCCCGGGCCCTTGTGGGGTGCACGCAGCTTGCCCGGGACAACAACAGAGGCCGGACACCCCTCCAACCCTGAGTGCCCACCAAAAGGGCGGGTGCGTTCGGGGTCAGTGGTGCATCTCCTAAGGGTACGTGATTGCACTGGGTTCTAGCCTGTTTTGTAAAGCTTCCTCCACGTCCAGCGCCTGGACCCATGAGTGACCCTAGAGCCGGCACCTCTGCTACGTGGACCAGGTTGGGGGCCGGGGGTAATTTTGATGTCCTATTTCTTCTCCAGGTAATTGGGATAAAAAGGTACCTTTTCCCCACTGGTTCTCTTTAAACGTCAAGTTGTTGGGTCACAGGCTTTTCTCTTCCACCAGATCCCACTGGTAAAGGAGAAAAGTCTCAGGAAATGCAGGGCATGAGGGACACACTGCTCAGTGTCGGTCCTTTCAGACCAGCGTGCACATCACCGGCACATCTGTCAGAAACGCAGGGTCCGGGCTCCACCTAGGACCTGCCCAACTAGAGACTTCACTTACCAAGATCCCCGGGAACCCTCCTACAGTGTGGGAGGGAATGCAAGCTTCTGCAGCCACTGTGGAGAGCAGTGTGGAGGCTCCTCAGAAAGCTAAAATAGCGCTACCCTAGGATCCAGCAGTCCCACTCCTGGGCATATATCCAGACAACAGTCTAATCCAAAGAGACACACGCATCCCCATTTTCAGAGCAGCACTGCTCACAACAGCCAAGACATGGAAACAACCTAAGTGTCCATGGACAGACGAATGGATAAAGAAGATGTGTTGCATATATACAAGAGAATACTACTCGGCCATAAAAAAGAATGTAATAGGACTTCCCTGGCGGTCCAGTGGTTAAGACTCCGTGCTTCCAATGCAGGGGGCACGGGTTCAACCCCTGGTTGGGGAACGAAGATCCCACATGCCACAGGGTGCAGCCAGAAAGTAAAAAAAAAAAAAAAAAAAAAAGAATAAAAGAATGCCATTTGCAGCAACATGGATGCAACTAGAGATTGTCCAACAAAGTACAGTAAGTCAGAAAGAGAAAGACAAATATATGACATCATTTATATGTGCAATCTAAAATATGACACAAATGATCGTATCTATGAAACAGAAACAGACGACAGACAGAGATAAAAGACTTGTGGTTGTCAAGGGGGAGGAGGTTGAGGGAGGGATGGAGTGGGAGTGTGGGGTTAGCGGATCTAAGCTATTATATACAGAATGGATAAACAACAAGGTCCTGCTGTAGAGCACAGGGAACTATGTTCAGTATCCTGTGATAAGCCATAATGGAAAGAAATATTTAAAAAAAAAAATATATATATATATATATATGTTTGTGTGCCAGAATCACCTTGCTGTGAAGCAGAAATTAACACAACATTGTAAATCAACTATACTTCAATTTAAAAAAATACTAAAATTAAAAAAAAAAAAAGCAAGATCCCTCGGGGAATCCAACGCACAGCACCTGAGGAGCATTTTGCCACCGGAAAAGTGATCACACAGGGAGGGAACCTATGGGTTGAAAGGGACTTAAAGATACAACTGATTGCAGAGTATTGGTCTCATTTGGATTCTAATTCAAATTAATGATTGAAAAACTCCGTTTATGGATTTTGAATATTCAATATTAAGGATTTCTTTTTTTAATGCTATGATGGTATTGTGGTTAATTTGAAGAGGCCTCATCTTTTTAGAAGTACCTATTGAAACAGTTAAAGATTAAATGATACAATGCCTGGAATTTGCTTCAAAATAATATGGGAGGGACTTCCCTGGTGGCACAGTGGTTAAGAATCTGTCTGCCGATGCAGGGGACATGGGTTTGAGCCCTGGTCTGGGAAGATCCCACATGCCGTGGAGCAACTAAGCCCATGCACCACAACTACTGCACCTGCACTCCAGAGCCCGCGAGCCACAACTACTGAGCCCGCGTGCCACAACTACTGAAGCCCACACGCCTAGAGCCCATGCTCCGCAACGAGAAGCCACCGCAATGAGAAGCCCACGCACCCCAATGAGAAGCCCATGCACCACAATAAAGAGTAACCCCTGCTCACTGCAACTAGAGAAAGCCTGCACGCAGCAACGAAGACCTAATAGAGCCAAAAATAAATATATAAATAAATTTATAAAAATAATATGGGACATAGGGAAGTGGGTGGGTTCTAGGTGAAGGGAGATTGGCTACAAGTTGATCACTGGTGAAGCTGGTGATGGGATCCTGGAGACTCATTATACCATCCTCTCTACTTCTGAAGATTTTTTTTTTTTTTGATGTGGACCACTTTTAAAGTCTTTATTGAATTTGTTAAAATATCGCTTCTGTTTTACGTTTTGGTTTTTTGGCCCCGAGGCGTGTGGGATCTTAATTCCCTGACCGGGGATCGAACCCACACCCCCTGCACTAGAAGGCGAAGTCTCAACCACTGGACCTCCAGGGAAGTCCCACCTCTCTACTTTTGTATATGTTTATGTGTTTGAAATTTTCTTAGAGCCACTGGGCTGAACTGGAGAAGTTATAATAGGTTTTTTAGACAGTAACAAGAAAGAGAATCCCTTCATAAATACCTGGGGACATATACTCAGAAAGTTTGCTGAACTGGTATTAAAGAGACAGAGAGAGAGAGAGAAAAGCAAGCAGAACCAAATGTGAATAAAGGTCATTCAAAGACCAAGCAAAAGAGAAGGAGTTACCATTTTCCTGCAGAAATAGCAGCAAAAAGAACAAAAATAACATATTTTGAAGTCGGGGAAGATGGTAGAGTAGGAAGCCCCAGGAGTCTACCTCCCCATCCAGACCACTGTTGCACTGGCAGAACTGTGATGGAGCTCTTCTGTAACTCTGGAGTCTGTTGAGGCTTGCAGTTTCTAAGGGAAGACTCTGATGTAAAACTGTGTTCATTTCTGTCCATTTCAGCACTGAGCACAGTAACAGCTACCTATCCCCCACCTCCATCCCTGTGGCAGCATCCACAAGGGAAAGTCTCAGAAAAGACCTGAGACCTTAAGTTTACACCTCAGGCTGATTCTCAGCACAAAGATAGCGTACAACAATCAAAACAACCAAAACCAACAAACAATGGCAACAATAAACAGAAAACCCTGGGGAAGAGACAGAATGTGATTTCCAGAGTTAACACATTATTAAACTCAAATATTCAGGGTTTACCAAAAATTCACAAGGCACACATAGAAATGAGAAAGTATGGCCCATTGACAGGAAAAACAAACAAACTGTTCCTTAAAAAAACATGATGGCAGGTATACTACCAAGACTTTTAAAAAACTGTGTTAAAAGATGCTCAAAGAGGGGCTTCCCTGGTGGCGCTGTGGTTGAGCGTCCGCCTGCCGATGCAGGGGACACGGGTTCGTGCCCCGGTCCGGGAAGATCCCACATGCCGCGGAGCGGCTAGTCCCATGAGCCATGCCCACTGAGCCTGCACTTCCAGAGCCCGTGCTCCACAACAGGAGAGGCCACAACAGTGAGAGGCCCGCGTACCACAAAAAAAAAAAAAAAAAAAGATGCTCAAAGAACTAAAAGAAGATGTGGAGAAGGTCGAGAAAATGATGTGTGAACAAAATGGAAATACGCACAAAGAAGTAGAAAACTTAACAAGAAATCAGAAAAGAAAACCTGGAGCTAAAAAACACAATCATTGAAATAAATAATTCACTAGAGGGATTGAAAGGCAAACTTGAGCAGGGAGAAAAAACAATCAGTGATCTTGAAAAGAGGACAATGGAAACGATGGAGGCTGAGGAACAGAAAAGAAAAGACTGAAGAAAAGCAAACAAAGCCTAAGGAACCTGTAGGACAACATCAAGAGGACCAATATACGCATTGTGGGCGAGAAGAGAGAGAAAGCGGCGGAGAATGTATCTGAAGAAATAATGGCTGAAAAGTTTGCAGACTGGATGAATATATACATCCAGGAAACTCAAGGAACTCCAAGTATGAGGAAGTCAAAGAGACCTACACTGAGACACATTATAACAAACGATCACAGGGTAATCGAAAGCCAAAGAATCTTGAAAGCAGCAAGAGAGAAGCGAATCCCCACATCCAAAGGACCTTCAATAAGCTTTTCAGCACATTTCTCATTAGAAACTGTGCAGGCCAGAAGACAGAGGCCAATATATTCAAAGTGTTCAAAGGAAAAAAACAAAAGAGTCAACCATGAATCCTACATCTGGCAAAAGGGTCCTTTAAAAGTGGAGAAATCAAGACATTCCCAGATGAACAAACGCTGAGGAACTTGGTGACCACTAGAGCTGTCCTGCAAGAAAGGCCCAGAGGAGTCCTGCCAGGTGAAAGGAAAGGTTACTGATAGTAACTTGAAGCCACGTGGACAAATAAAAATCTCAATAAAGGTAAATACATCAGCAAGTACAAAAGCCAGTATTACGGTAACAGAGGCTTGCTAAAAAAAAAAAAAAGAAGAAGAGATCCTTCTCACCCCTCAAACTTGAGAGCCGTGCTCACCTAGACCCTGGCATTAGGATTCTGGAGGAAACGAATGACACACGCTTGGCTCTGGTTCCTTTATAGGACCTGGGTTTTGTTTGTCTTCCTCGTCTGCTCCAGCATCGTAGCTTTTTCTTCTCGGTCTTATCCCTGTGGAGGTGTCCAGTGTGAGCTCCTGTCCCTGCACCTGGGCCTTGGGTTCAGTCCAGGGCGGTTTTCACCTGCCAGCGCACTGGCTTTTGCCTCTCCTGCCTTCCGTCTGTTGGCACCTGGAATTCCTCCCACTCGTCACCTGCAGGCGTAGCCCTGGGCCCTGCCCTTTCTCCTGCAGTGCCACCTTGTTCTTCTTGGAGCTCTGGTAGCTGTCCCAGCCTACTGCCCACTTTGCCCGCCTGATTGCCGGCCGTGTTCAGTCCTTATCATGCCCTTAACCCCGGTGGGCTTTCCTGTGCCCCGATGGTTCTTTCCCCGGCGGGGTGAAGCCTCTCCAGAGAGGAGTTAAGACATTCTCCTAATTCTCACAGCGTCTACGTTTACTAGGATTTCTCAAACTCATCCCCTTCGTGAATGTTTTCTCTCCTGTTTCCGATGACAGTTTTTGTTGGCTTCTCTGTAGAGCTGGGAGTCAGTGCAAGTCCAGTCCCGGGACCTAAGGTGAGTTGTGTCGCTTTAATCGAGTGTCGGGATGGAGCCTGGGCTGGAGGCTGACGTGCGGGCTGGTGTCCACCGGGCCGTGGAGGCTCGTTTCCATGACTGAGCGGCAGTCGTGGGCTGCAGGTGCCTCGCGTGGCTGCCAAGACTCAGCCTACACAGCGTGTGGCCTCAGCTGAGGCCGGCACGGGCCAGTACTTCCTGCTGGGTGTGGCTGGCCTTGGCCCGGTGGCCCCAGCTACTGCAGGGCTGACCCTCACCTCCAGCGATGGTGTCTGGGGTTCTGCTGGATTCCTTCCTGCACATTCTCTGACTTCCTGGTTGGGCTGGTCCTTCTTGGAGGCAGGTTTGCACGGTTTCCAGGAAGGGACGGAGGCTTTCTCTTTCCTGCTCCTGTGGTCACTATGGCACAGCTGGGAGGGGCTCGGGTTCCCTCTGGCTTGAGCACCTCCGCTTGGCTCCTCTCTGGTCCCATCACCTCTGCCCTGTCTGGAGACACAGAACTGACCCTGGCGCTCAGGCTCTGTCCTTACCTCAGCCTGTCCTGTGTCTCTTGTGTGTCTCAGGCCCATCTTCCTGGTCTGGGCTCTCTTTGACCCTGAATGGAGGGCCCAGGGAGTGAGCGTCTCAAGCAACTCACAGCAGGGAAAGGGCTGGGACCTGAGGGAGGGAGCCAGGGAGCCAGCGTGCAATTCAAGGAGGTGTTCGCCCTCAGGGTCACATGCGACTCCTCACATGCGGTGCCCTTGACAGAGAATATATGATGCCCTGTCGGCTCGTCCTGCAACCTTAGGCGCCCAGTCAATGTACAGGGGCGACTGGCCAAGTCAGCCTTAAAAAGTCCTGAATTCACCAAATAATATTTTGTGGTTGCGGTTTAATTTACGTATCAGAAATGTACCATTTTGTGTATACGGCGGGGCTAGACAAACGTACACGCTGTGTAAGGACCAGCATAATCGAGGCACAGGGCCTTTTCACACCCCCAAACTTCCTCGTGCCCCTCGGTCTCCTCCCTCCCCTTCCCCCACCAAAGGCACCTGATGGGCTGAAGTCTCCATTCACTTTGGCTTCTCAAAGATGCTCACACCCTGAACGCAGGCTGAACTCATCGACTTGCTCTCACCAGTGCAACGCGGGCAGCACGTCCCTTCTGTGACCAGGTTACAGAGGATCCTGACTTCCGTCTTGCTAGGAGACTCTCTCCACTGGCTTTCCGGCTTGCACACAAGCTGCCCTATCCAGGAGCCCACGTGGCAGGGACTGAGGGTGGCCTCTGGCCTAGAACCAGCCAGGACCCAAATCCTGACAACAGCCGCGTGCACGAGCTCGGAGCTCAGAGCCTTGGGACGACTGCAGCCCAGCCTCCACCTGGACAGCAGTCCCCGTGAGGCCCCGGAGCAGAGAAGCCAGCCCAGCCGTGCACAGGTCCCTGACCCAGAGAAAGCCTGACATAATACATGTGTGTTAGACTGAGCCACCGGGTTTTGGGGTAATTTGCGACGCAGCAATGGATCACACACACAGTTGGTTCTAGCCTCCCGATTAATAAGACAGTAGGTGTTCTCTGGTGCCTGGCTTCTCTCCCTCACCCGCATCACTGGCTGGCGTGATAGTCTGTTCCTTCTTACTGCTCAGTAGATTTGTACGGCGTGTAACGGCCCCCTTTACATGTCGGTGCCCTAATCCCACGAACCTGTGAATACGTTACATTACCTGGCAAGGGGGAACCAGGGCTGCAGATGGAATTAGGGCTGTTAGCCAGCTAACCCTGAGATGGAGAGATGGTCCTGGATTATCTGGTTGGACGCATTGTAATCACAAGGGTCCTTGTCAACGGAAGACAGGGGCAGGAAAGAGAGTCAAGCAATGTGAGGGGAGGAGGCCTCCGCTGGCACTGCTGGCTTCCAAATGCAAGGGCAAGGTGGCCTCTGGAAGCTGGAAAAGGGCTCTGCCTCAGGGCCTCTGCCGACACCCTGATTTTAACCCAGCAAGACCCGTGTCGCGATTCTGGCCTCCAGAACTGTAAGAGGATAGCTCTGGTTGCTCTAAGCCCCTCAGTTTGCACTAATTTGTCACAGCAGCGGTGGACACCCAACGAGAGTGCTGTGGGCAGGCCGCACTGTCCATCCGCTCGCCTGCTGGTGACATGGCGTGAGCCCAGCCCTGGCGGCTCTGCCTGGCTCCACTGTGGCACTCCTGAGAGTTTCAGGACACTGTCTCTAACACGGCCACTCTTGCTTCCACTGTGGGAATACACTGCTCATTTGCTGTTGTATATATTTTTTGAATACAGACTTCATATTTTAGAGCAGTTTTAGGTTCACAGCAAAACCGAGTGCAAGGTACAGAGATTTCCCGAATTTCCCCTGCCCCCCACCTCCCCCACTATTGACATTCCGCGCCAGGGTGGTCCGCTTACCACAACTGATGAACGCACATGGGCCCATCATTATCACCCAGAATCCACAGTTAACACTGGGGTTCACTCTTGGTGGTGTACATTCTATGGATGTGGGCTTTACCCATCATTGTGGTGTCACATACAGTATCGTCACTGCCCTAAAAATCCTGGGTTCTCCCTATTCATCCCTCCGCCCCCCAACTCCTGGCAACCACTGATCTTTTTTTGTGTGTGTGCGGTACGCGGGCCTCTCACTGTTGTGGCCTCTCCCGTTGCGGAGCACAGGCTCCAGACGCGCAGGCTCAGCAGCCATGGCTCACGGGCCCAGCCGCTCCGCGGCATGTGGGATCTTCCCAGACCAGGGCACGAACCCGCGCCCCCTGCATCGGCAGGCGGACTCTCAACCACTGCACCACCAGGGAAGCCCAACCACTGATCTTTTCACTGTCTCCATAGTTTTGCCTTTTCCGGACTGTCATACAGTTGGAATCATACGGTTTTGTAGCCTCTTCAGATTGGCTTCTCTCACTTCGTCATATGCAGTTGAGTTTCTTCCATGTCTTTTCACGGCTCAACAGTTCATTTCTTTTTAACACCAAATAACATTCCACCGTCTGGTTGTATCTCCTGAAGGCCATCTTGGTTGCTCTCGGGTTTTGAATAAATTATGACTACAGCTGCTATAAGCATCTATGTGCAGGTTTTGATGTAGACCTAGGATCTTAACGCCTTGGATAAACACCAAGGCGTATGGCTGCTGAATCCTAAGGTAAGAGTACGTTTGGTTTCGTTAGAAACTGCCCAACTGTCCTCCAAAGTGGCTGCACCTCCATCAATGACGAGCGTTCCCGTTGCTCCACAACCTCACCAGCACCTGCTGCTGTCAGTGCTCTGAGTTTGGTCATTCTGATGGGTGTGTAATGGTAGTTCGGGATTTTTTTGTTTTTTTGTTTGTTTGTTTTTGGCCACGCCTCACAGCTTGTGGGATCCTAGTTCGCTGAGCAGGGATAGAACTCCAGCCCTCGGCAGTGAAAGCTCGGAGTCTTAACCACTGGACCGCCATGGAATTCCCTCTCGTTGTTGTCTTAATCTGCATTTCCCTGAGGACCTATGACGCCGAGCACCTTTTCATGTGCTTTTTTGCCATCTGACTATTTTTTTGATGAGGTGACAGTTCAGATCTTTGGCCCATTTTTTTAATCAGGTTGCTTATTCCTTATTGTGAAATTTTAACAATATTAAAATTTTAACAATTTTTTAACAATATTAAATTTTTAACAATGTATATTTTGGACAACAGCCCTTTATCATACATTTTGTACATATCTTCTCCCAGTCTCTGGCTTATCTTCTCATTCTCTTGACATTGCTTTTCATAAAGCTGAATTTTATATTTTTAATGAAGTCCACCTTATCAATTCTTTCTTTCACAGACCGTCTTCTTTGGCGTTGTGTCTGAAAAGTCATCACCGTACCCAAGGTCATCTAGGTTTTCTCCTATATTTTCTTCTAGTTTTATAGTTTTGCATTTTAGATGTGCGTCTGTGATCCATTTTTGAGTTAGTTTTTGTGAAGGGTGTAAAGTCTGTGTCTAGATTCCTATTTTTTTTTTGCATGTGGACATCCAGCTGTTCCAGCAGCATTTGTTGAAAAGACTGTTTGTTCCATCGTACGACCTTTGCCCCTCTGGGAAAAATCAGTTGATCACATTTACGTGGGTTTATTTCTGGGTTCTCTATTCTGTTCCATTGCTCTCTATGTCTTTTCTCTTGCCAATTAAGTCTTGGAGTCAGGTAGTGTCATTCCTCTAACTTCGATCTTCTCCTTCAATACTGAGTCGGCTCTTCTAGGTCGTTTGCCTCCACATAAATTTTAGAATCAGTTTTTCAATATCCATAAAAAAAACTTGCTGAGATCTCGGTGGAGAGTGCACTGAATCTGTAAAGCAAGCTGGGAAGCACCGATACTTTGACATATCTGAGTCTTCCTACCCATAAACATGGCTTTCCTCATATAGATCTTGTACATATTTTGTTAGCTACATAAGCATTTCATTTGGGGGGACGCTAATACATCTTCAGTTTCAAATTCCACTTGTTCATTGCGAATGTATAGGAAGGTGATTGACTTTTGTATATGAACCTTGTATTCTGTAACCTTGCTATAATAGTTTACTAGTTCCAGGAGGTTTTTTTTGTTGATTCTTTCATTTCTTCTACACAGATGACCATGTGTTCCGTGAACAAAGAAAGTTTTATTTCTTCCTTCCCAGCCTGTATACCTCTTCCTTCCTTTTCTTGCCTTGTTGCATTAGCTAGGACTTCTAGTACGATGTTGAAAAGGAGTGGTGACACAGGACATCCTTGCCTTGTTCCTAATCTTAGCAAGAAAGCTTTAAGTATGACGTTAGCTGTAGGGCTTTTGCAGACATCTTATACCAAGTTTAGGAAATTCTCCTCTATTCCTAGTTTATTGAGGGTTTTTATGATGAATGAGTATTAGATTTTCTCAAATGCTTTTTCTGCATCCATTGATATGATCATGTGCTTTTTTCTTATTTAGCTTATTGATGTGGTGGATTACATTAATTGATTTTCAAATGTTAAACTAGCCTTGCATACCTGGGAAAAATCTCACTTCATCGTGGTGTATAATTCTTTTTATACGTTGTTGAATTCAATTTGCTAACATTTTGTTGAGGATTTTTACATCTCTCTGTTCACGAGAGATACTGTACTTTTCTTGTAATGTCTTTGTCTGGTTTTGTTACTAGGTAGGTTAACGCTGAATGCTGGTCTTAGAGAAGGAGTTAGGAAGTGTTCCCTCTGTTTCTATCATCTGGAAGAGACTGTAGAAAACTGTTATCTCTTCCTTAAATGTTTGGTAGAATTCACCAGTAAATCCATCTGGCCCCGGTAACTTGTGTTTTGGAAGGTTTTTTTGTTTTTTTAAATTTTTATTTATTTATTTTTGGTTGTGTTGGGTCTTTGTTGCTGCACATTGGCTTTCTCTAGTTGCAGCGAGTGGGGGCCACTCTTTGTTGCAGTGCACAGGCTTCTCATCGTGGTGGCTTCCCTTGTTGTGGAGCATGGGCTCTAGACGTGTGGGCCTCAGCAGTTGTGGCACACAGGCTCAGTAGTTGTGGCATGCGGGCTCAGTAGCTGTGGCTCGCAGGCTCTACAGCACAGGCTCAACAGTTGTGGCACACAGGCTCAGTTGCTCTGCGGCATGTGGGATCTTCCCAGACCAGGGCTCAAACCTGTGTCCCCTGCACCGGCAGGCAGACTCTCAAACCCTGCGCCACCAGGGAAGCCCATGGAAGGTTATTAATTATTAGTACAATTTCCTTAAAAGACAGGCCTACTCAGATTGTTTATTTGTTGTATTTTTAAAGTTTTTTTTAAAGATTTTTTTGATGTGGGCCATTTTTAAAGTCTTTACTGAATTTGTTACAATATTGCTTCTGCTTTAAGTTTCTGGTTTTTTGGCTGTGAGGCATGCGGGATCTTAGCTCCCTGACCAGGGATCGAAGCCACACTCCCTGCATTGGAAGGCGAGGTCTTAACCACTGGACCACCAAGGAAGTCCCGAAGTTTTCTTTTTCTTTTTTCTTTCTTCCTTATTTTATTTTAGAAACGATGGTTGAGTTCATGTAAGTTAAATGCATATGGGCTGTGACTCCTCTGGAAATAAACTGTTGGTGATCTTGGGGGTGGCTCAGCTGGCTGAAGACCAGCTACCAGACAGCCCCTCCAGGATTCTGCCGTGAGGCCTATGGGTGCATGTGTATGTCCTCTAGCAGGTTCTTGGAGTCTGGGAGGCCGCCTGCCTCTCCCCAGCTCATCTCGCTTTGTATCTCTGCCACTTCCCAGGTTCCAGGAAACAGTCCTTCCTGAGAGCCTACGTTTCTGTATGATTCTGGAGCCCCTCAGGAGGAAATTCTCCAGGGTAGATGCAGCCCAGCAAGACTGAGCCCTGAAGAACATGGTTCCCCCGGGACTTCACAGCCTCGGGCCGGCTCCCGCCTCAGGGCTTTTACACGTGCCTTCCCCTGGCGTGCAGCCCTCTTCCCCCGAGATCCCCACGTGGCTTCCCGCTGCTCAGGAAGTGCCTGGCTTAAAGGACGCCTTCCCCTGGAAGCCTCCCCTCCCCTCTCCCATCTGCTGCGACCCTCCACTTCGGCCTTCTTCTTACGTCACTCTTTCTTTTCCTCCTAGCATGTGTTACTACCTACAAGTCAAATCTGTGAGCCTCTAAGTCTGCTCCCACGGGCTGTCAGCTCACGAGGCAGGGCCTTACCTTATCCCTGGAGAGCCTAGACCCCAGCCTGACCCAGAACAGGCGCTCAGCCACTGTCTGGGAATAAACGGATGATTCCTGGCTCCCAGCAGGCCTCACGTGGTGCCCCGGCCTGACCCTGCCCAGACCAGCTCTGGGGGGCCTAGTGTCAGCAATAAGGCCCTGCGCGAGAGGGTCTTGGAGATCTCCCCCTCTGCGTACAGGCTGCTCCAGGGTGGGGAGGGGCCTGACCCGCTCCCAACCCCAGCCCCCCGCCCAAGAAGACACACCCTCTTCCCAGAGCCAGGCCTTAAGTCTGCAAATGGAGCTTTCCAGAAAACTGAAGCCATGCACAGGGCGGGGAGTGCACAGCCCAGCTCCCAGTTGCTGTGGGAGGTCCCAGGAGGAAAGCCAGTGACAGAGCCCCCTCGCTGCCCGGGCGCCCGGCGGCGTGAGACCTACATGCGGATCTGGGTGTTTTTCAGGGTGAAGCTCAGCTCTTCCAAGGCCTCCTCCATCTCCTGGGTGTTCTGGACCAGTAAGAGGTTCTGCTCTTCCAGGTTCACGAAGACATCCAGGAGCTGCTGGGGCTCCGTGAAGTACAGCTGCAGCTCCTGCAACCAGAGCCATGTGGAGCTGCTGGACGGCGCGGGCCCGGCTCCTGCGGCCCCCGCCCAGAGCGGGCACTGACCTCCCCGTCGCTGTCTGGGTCCTCCTGCACGGGGAGGGTGGAACAGGCCCTGCGGAGACACGGGGTCGGGGAGGCCTGAGGGCGTGACGCCCGCCCCTCGCCCCCTCCTCTGTCCCTCAAGTTGCCGAGAAGGTGGCGCCGGGCTCCTCTCGGCCCCCAGCTGTCACACGGCAGCCAGGGGGAGAGGGTCAGCACCCAACTAGCTCCTCTCATTCTGGCCAGACTACAGCTCGCGCCCTCGGGGCCTGTGAGCCCCCATCCCGAGGCAGCTCTGCCCCTCCCCACCGGCTCCTTCCCGCACTCCGGGTGCTCAGCAGCTGTGCACCTGCGGCTCCCCATTCACCGTGCGCCTTTTCTGCCCACCTCCTCTGTCAGATTCGGCCGTGCCACGTGTCCTTGCTGGTCCCACGCACAGCTGTTGTGACACGCATGCCACGGGGCAGGGACCATGCTGGGCGGGCCCAGAGGCCACAGGAAAGGCTGCTTGGGCCGCAACACTGCAGGGGGCCCTGGACCGACCTCAAACCCGCTTTCGTCACCCCTCCTGGCCTGCTCCAGCCTGCACCCTATGCAGACACGCAGGTTCTGCTGGCCCCGGAGCTGGCGAGGGGGGCTTGCAGCCGGGGAGAGCTGGGCCGAGGCCTGAGAGACTCCAGGCCCCAACCATCGTGAAGTACGGAGATGACAGCGCAGGGCCCACGCCGACAGCTAACACACTCCCAGGCCTGCGCCCCACCCCGTCTGCACATTGTTGCCCATTCGGCAAATGAGAAACACGCTCCTCAGAGAGCCAGTCACCTGCCGAGGTCACCGCTAGGACACCCTTGGCCCAGAAGGTGCCCTTCTAAGAATCCTCCTTCCAGGAGGACAGAGCCTGGGGCTGGGCTGGACTTTAGCCCCCACTTGCCCTCTCGGCCGAGTGCCTCGTGCAGCCCACAACCTGCCCACACGTGCTCAGTGGCCCTGGTCACATGGCTAGTAGAGGGCGGGGCCCAGACCTCTGTTCTCAGGGTCTGTCCCGACAGAAGCCTGCTGCTGGGAGCTCCAGGGCTGAGGGCAACGTAGGGCGAGGAAGCACACACACGTAACCTCTTCAGCTGGAAACAGCACCCCCGACAGGGGTTCCTGGGACCAGAGTCAACCTGCTGCCTGGCTTGTGCAGTTGGTGATATGTCCACAACACTACAGCATCAGAGAAGGAAGTAGCAGGAGACCCAAGTGCAATCATGGCCGTGCTTTGCTGAAACTTCCTGGACTCTGCAGCCCTGGCCCCGAGGGCAGGTGCTGGAAGCGGAGCCAGGGCTCCAGCTTCGCCTGGCTGCTCAAGGCCCCAGTCCCCTCTCCGCTGCGTGGGCAGCACTGCAGGAGGGGCCGGGGTTTGGGGTGGCTGGGCTGGAGGAGCGAGGGGACACGGAGGAGGGAGTGGGGCAGGAGGTCTGTCCCATTGTCACCTGTCACAGCTGGAGAACAGCGGGCATGGAGGCGGGGTGGAGAGGCACTGCAGGAAGGGACCCAGGAGAGCCCGGGGGGCTTGGGGGTCCTAGAGGTGGGTGTCGGAGGGACCACGGGGCAAGTCACCGGGTCTGGATCTGTTTGATTTGCTTGTCCCTTACCATGTTTTTTTAAAGACTTAAAAGTAACTGTCACAGTTAAAATTTGGGACTTCCATATGAAAATCCAGACTTCCTGATTCTCTTGAAAGGCTCGGAGGCTCTGCCAGCCGCCAGCCGGCACTCCTGCCACAGAGGGCGTGGGCAGGTGCGTCCTGTCCCAGGCGGCCACCTAGCTGCTTCATCTGTGTACCTTTGACTGTCCCACCAGCGCCCAACTGGGCCACCCCAACTCAAGTTCACCAAATCAGACAAAAAGAAAGCTTTGCTTGGGAAACATCTCGCTTTTCAGGCTTAAGTCTGACTCCAGACCGTCCAGGCTAGAAACAGCCCCTCCTGACCCTCTCACCCCGGCTGGGGTGCCTCTGGCCGGAGCCACTGGGGGCCGCTCCGCAGCAGGCCAGTCACCTCCATCACCCGCCCCCCACCAAGCCCACTCACCTGGGGCCCAGCCTGCCAGGCCCACTGGGCCGGGGGCCCCCCTGGTGGCTGACAGTGCTGGGCCGGACCTGCCTCAGCTGCGGCACCTGCAGGAGCTTGGTGGCCTTCTCTGGGCCCTGCTCCTCTGGAGGAAGCAGAGGAGGGCTGTCCATCTGCCCCAGCCCGGAGCAGGGCCCCTCCAACCTGGGGCAGCCACATACCTCTGAGATCTGTCTGGCCCTTGATCTCTGGTCCTACAGGAAGCACAGGAGGACTCTCAGATGGCTCAGGGGCACAGAGTTCCCCAGGACCCTCCCCGAGGTCCCCCTCAGCGGCAGGAGGAAGGTTTGCTTTGACAGTCGGCGATTCTCCCAGGAGTGTGTGGGCTGAGCCCGGGGGGGGGGGGGCTCTGCGAGCAGGGGAAGGGGCCTGGAGCCAGCTGGACACAGGCTCTAGGAGCACCCGGCACGCCCTCTCTCTCCTGCTACCTTTGTCCCCGAGTGTAGAGAACAGCACGTTCTCCTCGGAGGCCTCGACCGCCTCCCTGGTGCTTGTGAGAGATGAGCGCTTTCTCTCCTGTCCCTCCAGCCACTCCTTGGGCGACAGCTTGTACAGGAAATCCTTGTAGATCTTGTAACGCTGCAGAGTGTCTTCAAATTTGGAGATTTCACTAGACCCGGGAGGGGACAGGCAAAGTCAGGCTCCGTCCCTGGGCCCCTAGGAGGGGAGGCCGGGCCCAGAGCTCCCAGGCCTCCCGAAGGACAGGCGCCGGAACTCCGTGTGCGGGGAAGGAGGCCGCCCTGCCGGGACCAGCGCGGCTCACACCCCGAGTTGCAGCCGCTCTCAGGGTGGAGCGAGCCCTGCCCGGTGGTGTGGCCTCAGGAAGGCCCCCGACTCTCTCCTGGCCTCGGTCACCTCATCTGAAAAGCCCCACAGGGCTTGGGGTCCCTAGAGAGCCGAGGCTCAGAGGTGTGTGTTGTGTGGGGCTCCTCCGGCTCCCGGAGGTGTGCTGGCCCGGAGGGCGCAGGGCCAGCTTGGCGCCTGACCTCACCTCTTGACGATCGTGATCTGGTTGGTCAGATCGCGGATCTCCAGGATCGTCTCCATCTTCGCTCTGGTCTCCTTCTCAGCCCTGGGGGTGGGGCGGGGAGGGAGCCAATCACAGGGTGTGCAGGAGGGGCGTGCACTCTGCCTTCAGTTAAGGCGGGAGGCGGGGGAGCTGCCAAGGAGGGGCCTGGCTGGCTGGGTGGTGGGTGTGCCAGGCTGGGGTCGGGCTGGGTGGGCGGTGGGTGTGCACAGGCTGGGGTCCGGGCAGCTCACGCTCTCAGGGCCTGCAGGGAGCTGCGGTCGTTTTCCCTGAGGAACTCTTCAAATCGAGCAGCGTCCTTCTCCAGAAACTTCTCCGCCCGCTCCAGCTTGGCCTCCTCCTTGGCCGCCAGCCTCTCCAGCCGCTGGATCTCGTTCCGCTTCATATCCAGGGCGTACTGAGGGCACCGAAGCGGGAGTCACGCTCCGCACAGGGACAGCCCGCTGGGCCCGCGGGGCAGCCAGCCTACCTGGAGGAGGAATGTTTGCCGCTTCTGGGTGATGTAGCTGTGTATGTCATCAGGTTCCATCTTCCTTTCTGCAACAAGAGGCACGAGGCATCTGGGGCGGGCAGGAAGTGGGAGAGAGACCCAAGCCTGCAGCCTTGGGTGGGCACAGCCAGGCAGTGCGGAGCCGGCCTGCCGGCCTGGTGCTACACCTGGCTGTGAGGCCCAGATTACTACAGGGTTTGCGAGAGAGCCAGCTCTGGCTCCAGCAAACGGAAAGCAGGCTCTGCTGACATAGTACAGCCTCCATGGCTAGAGACTGGCCAGGTGGGAAGTCCTTCCGTATGTCTGACTCGAGTCTCTCTTGCTGTAGCACCCTTCTCACCTGGAATGAAGCTCTGGACACGCCCACCCTGGAAGTTTTACCGGGCTGGACTTAATAATAAAAGGTCTATGGGCCAGGACAGCGAGAGAATGGGGGCGGTGAGAGAAAGGTGGGGCAGCGTGATCTCTCCTTGGGGTTCCCTAAGCACACAATGTGGGCAGCAGCTAAGTCTACCCTGGCAGGGTTTCAGCCAGGCGGAAGTTACGTGTACCTTCCGGAGTACAAGTAGGGAGGCATCGCAGCTGGGCTCAAGGCCCATGCGGGCCTCCTTCCCTGCCTTTCTGGAGAGGAAGGCCTCCAGCTGTGGATGGAACCGCGGGGCTCTCGGCCTTTTCCCTCAACTCCTCTCCTTTCCCGAAGGAGCCGGTGTGTACACAAGTTCCGTTTTCAGTCTTGAGGTCTGGCCTGGCCTCCCCGGGCTCCTCACGGGAGGTCAGACCTGCTGGGTCCAGCTTTCCCCACCCAGGTGCCCCTTGCCGCTCCCACGCCTCAGAAACGGACAGTGAGGCAGAGACAAAACACACGCAGCGCTGCTTCCCTGGTGCAGAGCTCCACACACAGAACGTGCAAGCAAGCTCAGGGCCTCCTACCCAGAACAAGCAGCCCCGGGCGTCAGGGGTAGAGGCTGGCGGTCTCTCCACGCTCAAATTGCCATTCAGGGCCCCTGTAGCCCATGGGGCCCAGGGCTCTCTGGTCTCAATTGCTTCTTCCTAGTTTACCGGTTTATGTCTCACTGGCAGAGTATTAGTGCACTTTTAGTACTTGAGGTTTCCTACAGGGTCCCCAAAATAATAACAGGCCACACACACAGCTTCCTCTCACTACCTGCAGTGTCTGAAGACGCTGAACCCGACCACCCATGAGTCTGGTGCTGTTACCAGCCAGGAGCGGAAGCTGCGGGACAGAGAAGCCACTCGATGCTGAAGCTCAGATGCTCGCCGCCAAGGGAAGCGCCTACGTTTTATACATTGTCCCGCCTGCGTTCACTGCAGGTCAGCATTCGGAGTGCGTGCAATGCTGGGATGCAAAGGCTTTTAGAGCAGCAATCCATGTGGAATTCATCCTTGTACCCCAGGAGGCAGAGGTCAGGCACAGAGAAGACCCCGGCCACACACGCACACTGCACCACAGCCCCGCATCTCCCGAGCCCTTTAAACGCACTGCTCAGACCGCAAGGGCGAAGAGGGGACTCTGGGGCGTCAGGGCTGCGGGCGGGGGGAGGGGCACACCTCGGGTCATGGAGAGCTTCCAGGCCGTTTGCTCGTGGAAGATGCGTAGCTGCTCTGCACGCGCCCCCTGCTCCGCCACCTCGTCCTCCAGCTGCAGCTCGCGCCGCAGGCTGGCGTGCTTGGCCGCCACGTTGGACGAGTAGGTCATCTTCTCGTGCACCCGCTGCTTCTTCTTCTGCTCCCGATCCTGGGGTGGGCCGTGTAGGGCAACGAGGTCGGGCGGGGTCGGGCGGGGCCAGCCACCCACCCCTCTCCCGCCCACCAGTCCTCTCCTCGGCTCCCCGTCCGGGGCAGCGGGGGCGGCGGGGGCTTCGGAAGCGCGCACGGCGCGGAGGCGCGCACTTGGCCGGTGTGGCGGCGCGCACGTGCGGAGTGACTTGCGGAGAAGACCCTGGGGCTGTGAGCCTGCGGGAACTGCTCTGGGTACCTGAGCACAGCTACCCAGCGGTTGACAGGGAGGCGGGGCGCCAGATGAACCACAGGATGCCAGCTCAGATACGCATTCTAGATCAGTGGTGCAGGGACACACTCACTAGACATGATCCTCGTTTGTCTGAAGTTCACACTTAAACTGAGTGTCCTGTATTGTGATTTGCTAAATCTTGACAAACCGACGTTGAGGGAAACTAGATCCTCGGAGCTTCCAAAAGCAACTGGAAATCCCAAGTTTGATCTGCAAGCTCCCTACTCACTGTGGGCAGCCCGTGGTCACACGCGGGGCTCTGCACCTCCCTGCCTATTCTCCACCCTGCCTGGCCTCTGGCCAGCCACCCCCAGGACTGCATCCGGCCCCAGCCCTTCACTGGGGGGGGTCTCGGGATAGGGTGGGGCGAGGGACTCTTCTGAGGCCTCGTGCCCAGCCCCTCCTGCTGTCCAAGTCCTGGGCATCTTGCTGCCCGATCAGATAAGCCCTCGCGTGGGTCTTCATTTGGCTTCCTGCTGGCCCTGCCGCGTTCAACACCTATTCCACCTCTAGTCTGTGGCGGGACCCTACTTTGCACGTCCGTGTACAATGAAGGTGGGAAAATGTCACGCGCTAGAATTCCAGTGGCAGAAGGTCTGCAATTTAAAGACACGGGGCAGCTGCTTGGGGTCAGTGTGAGGAGGTCGGGGCTGTGCTGGGCGGAGGAGTGTGAGGTGGCGACAGGGGCTTTGGAAGGAAGGCAGAGGCTCCCTGAGGCTGCGTCAGGCTGGGAGAAGAACGTCCAGGCTGTGCTGGCACTGGTGGAGAAAGGGGAAGTCCTGTGTGCGCGTGTTGCCATGAGTGCCGCTCAGAGTGGCTCTGTGCCTCTGTCGCTCCGCCTTCCAGGCAGGAGGTGGGGAACACCGACGGCACCGCCTGGATCCTAGGCACAGGGGCGGGGCTGGAGGACCCGCATGTCCCTGTGTGTCCTTGGTCCTGCTCGGGGTCACAGAGGGAGCCACTGCTCTAAGGAATCTCACATGCTGAGCCCTGAGTCGGGGTGGACACAGTCAGCCCATGAGGGAGCCCGGGACGCAGGCCTTGCCTGTGCGTGTGAGAGTGTGTCCCAGAAACACGGCCTGGGGCGTGTGCGTGTGTGTGTGTGTGTGTGTGTGTGTGTGTCTGGCCTCCCAGAATTCCAGTGAGGGGGACTGTGCAAGGTTAGAGCATGCGGGAGGGTTCCTAGGGCCTTGAAGGTCAGGGAGAGTCTCAGGAGGGGACAGCGCCTCATGCAGGGGACAGCAGAAGTTAAGGCATGTTGGCTGAGGCTGTAGCCACAGAAACTCCCCCACCCTGACAACAGCCCAGGAACAGTGGTGATGAAGCTGGTAAGACAGTGGGACAAGAGACCTGGGGCCAGGCAGTTGCGAGTGGTTTTCATCGCAAGTGGTGAGCCATTGACTATTCCAGAGTGAGAGAGTGACCTGAGCAAAGGGCAGTGTGGCTGCTGCCGTGTGAGGGAGGAAGGAGCTGCGGGCAGGCTACTCCTCGACAGATACTCACTGATAGAGACTTATTCCGCTCCTGGTGTCTGAGCAAGAAGACATCCAGGTCCCCAGACACATGGAAAGGATTAGCTGACTGGTCGGGAACAATCGCAGACCCTGGGGAGGGAGATGCCTCGCTGGAGAAACAAGCCAGCTCTTCCAGCCGGTGATCTGGGCCTCTGGGGTCCCGGCACCCTCCCAGCCCAGCAAGGGAGTTCCACGAAAGCACAAGCGAGCAGCGCATGTTCTCTTAGATCCAGCTGTGCCTGAAGTCCACCCCTGGACCTTCCAGCTCTGGTTTAACCTGTTTGGACTCGGGCTTCTGTCCCTGCCATCTGAAAGAGACCTTGTGAACACAGACCTTCCTGTGTCTCAGACCTGTGCTGTGTTCCTGGCCCTCTGTCCTCTCTCGCTTAAAGTCTCAGGAACCCCCAGTCCATAGGGGAGAGAAGCTCCACCTGCCCTTTGTAAGTGATGGAAGCAGCTGACCCTGGAGCTGAGGCACCTGCCTGCAGGGGGCAGGGGGAGCCCTGCGCTTTGTCCTTGCAGGGGTCTCCCTGAGCCTCCCAGGGGAAGGCTGAGATTGGGAGCTGGTGAGGGCAGAGTGCCTGAAGTCTGGGAGGGCAGGGCAGGAATCTGGGACGTGAGGGCTGCCAAGGATTCCAATCCTGCTGCCTCCGTCCAGTAGTAAGGGGGAGATTCCCACAGCACAGCTCACCGGGGGAGATTCCCGCAGCACAGCTCCCGGTGTCAGAGAGGTTGGGACCCGGTAGTAAGGGGGAGATTCCCGCAGCACAGCTCCCGGTGTCAGAGAAGATGGAACCCAGGGCACCAAACTAAGGGCGTAAAACTATGTTGCTTCCTCCCCCACTACCCTTGATTTAGAAGAAACAGGGTTCATTGTTAAAAAAAAGGAAATCTCGGGCTTCCCTGGTGGCGCAGTGGTTGGGAGTCCGCCTGCCGATGCAGGGGACACGGGTTCGTGCCCCGGTCTGGGAAGATCCCACATGCCGTGGAGCGGCTGGGCCCGTGAGCCATGGCCGCTGAGCCTGCGCTTCCGGAGCCTGTGCTCCGCCACGGGAGAGGCCCCAACAGTGAGAGGCCCGCGTACCGCAAAAAAAAAAAAAAAAAAAATTCGAAAGTAAAAGAAAATATCATATATAAAAAAGAACTCCTCCATTTTAAACAACTGCTGATAACATTTCTGGGGGTATTTTTTTCCTAATACTTTTCAATACACATTTTTGATAATTCTATATCTTCCTTAAAAAAAAACCGAAACACTTTAAAGTTACTAACTCTTTGTGGACAGCATAAGGAAATATTAAGGGCTACCGTAACTCACTTCTTCACGCGGCACACTCACATGGCAAATGCGGGCCCCACGGCACCGCCCTGGACGTCCTGAGTCCTCCACTGCGCCATTGCTGACTGGCCCTCGGAGTGACTTTCCGAAGGGAGGCTAGAGGGCTGTGAGCAGTTTCCAGGCTTCAGAGACTTAGGTCGACCTGCCTTCCTGGAGGTCGGTCCCATTTTACGCCCTCACCCCCAGAAAGAGGATGCCGTTAAAGGGACATGAAGTTATGCCCTAAGAGTCTCCAAGCACCTCCACACAAGACGTGTGTCAGTTCCCACAGCGCAACGAGCTTGCAGTGGAGAAGCCTGGCAGCCTCCACACCAGCCCGGGTGAGAGGAGTCTGCATGCTGACCCCGGACGTACCCAGGACGTGCATCCCTCATGAGGAGGGGTCAGAGAAGCCTAAATACGGGCACGCTACAAAATCTTTTTTCAGCTTTTCTGTAAGAATTAGCTCCTATCAGAAAAGAGTTTTAAAAACTGAGTTGTGCTCAGGCTGAGAAGAATAGAGAAAACTTATCTGCTCCTGGCCCCAGCCCATGGGAGGGAGTCAGCAGGGGCTGTGTCAGTTCCACCCTGCTTTCTGGCAGCGCAGCCCGCCTCTGTGGAAGAGGTTAACTGCAGTAGTTAGCAAGGACTAATGTTCGTAACGACCCAATGAGGTGGGAAACACTGCGACCCCTGTGAGGAAACAGAGGCACCGAGAGGTTAGAAGCTCCCCAAGGCCACGCAGCCGTAAGTAGCTACTCCGAGACCAGCTTCCGAAGCAGAAACTGCAACTGCATTCGGGGAAGAGGGAATGTTTAGCACTAACGCGAAGGGAATCAATGGGTGATGTGAAGACGAGCCCCAAACCCAGAATGGTGATCATTCCAGGCAGACTGTTCCAGAAACTCAGTCGGTTTAACATTTACACATCAAGCAACGTACTACACCCCATTAACAGAATGAGGAAGAAAATTATATGATCATTTCAATAGATGGCAGGAAAAGTGTTTTTTAAGATTCAAAACTTACTTTGAATAAAAGTCTTAGCAACCTAGGAACAGAAGCAGACACCCCTGATCTGATCAAAGGAAGAATGGTGAGCTGACTCATGGTCCCCAAAGACGTCCGTGCCCTAGTCTGCAGCCTGTGACTGTGTTCCCTTATATAGAAAGGGGGTTTGCACATGTGATCACAGACCTTGAGACAGGAAGATGGTCCTGGATTATCCACATGGGCCCAATGTAATCACAAGGGGCCCTACAGGACGGAGGTCTGGAACAGCAGCAGGCAGAGTGGCAGCAGAAGCAGAGCTGGGGAGACGCCACGGAGACGGGAAGAGGCTGCTCTCGGGGGTGGAGGAGCGCAGGCGCCTCTAGAAGCTGGAGAAGGCGGGAAACAGATTCTCCCCTGGAGCCCCAGAAGGAGCCAGCTCTGGAGGCGCCTTGATTCCAGCCCTGTAACATTCATTTTGGACTTCTGATTTCTAGAACCCTAATAAACGTGTGTGTTTTAAACCACGGAGTCTGTGGTAATTTGTTACAGCAGCAATGGGAAACCGATCCGTGTAGCCACAAGAAACCGCTAGGTAAAATACTTCCCCCCAACATTGGACACAAGGCACGGATGCCTATCTTAGCAGTGTTGTAATGAGGGTCCTCAGGATGCCACAGGCGAGAAAACGAATAAAAGGTGTAAGGATTGGAAAGAAAGGTGATGGAGTAGGGTAGAAAATCCAAAACACCTACAAACAAAATGGATACAGTTCGATCAATTAGAGATGGTTTGCAGATCTTCTTGTGAAATGAAAAAAGAATGCAGAGAAGATACAATCAACCTATGTCTTCATGACCCTGGGGGTCAGCAAAGAGTTTTAAAACAGGACTTGAAAAGTACTAACCATAAGGAAGTGACTGGTAAATTGAACTACAAAAGTAGAAACTTTTGTTTATTAAAAGGCACCACCAAGAGAGGGAAGGCAACCCACACAGCAGGGGGAGGTATCTGCAATACTCAGAACTGGCGAATGATTTGTAATCAGAATATGTAAAGAGCTCCTAGGAATCATTAAAATAAGGAGACAGACAACCCAATAGAAAAGTGGGCCGAAACAGGAGGAACAGGTGCTTCACAGCACAGAGTCATCAATGCCCCATAAACATAAGTAATACCCCTCGCTGGTCACAGGGAATGTGAGATACTAATGCACACCCAAAGGATCAGGTAATACAGAAAGGAAGTATGTGTGCCTGGTGTTGGAGAGGTGTGGAGCAACTGGAACCCTCACACCTGTTGGTGGGCTGTGAACTGCTACAGTCACTCTGGAAGATTGTTCAGCAGCAACTACGAAAGTTTAGCATCCAGCCAGCAATTCCACTCCTCCCTTCACACCCAGGGGAAACAGCCCCAGAATGGCACACACAAGAATGTTCACAGCGGGGGGCCCTCGAGATGGCAGAGGGGTAGGACAACGTGGAGTTCACCTCTCCCCAGAAACGCATCAAGAATACATCTACGGGGCCTCTCTGGTGGCACAGGGGTTGAGAATCCACCTGCCAATGCAGGGGACACGGGTTCGAGTCCTGGTCCAGGAAGATCCCACATGCCGCGGAGCAACTAAGCCCGTGTGCCACACTACTGAGCCTGTACTCTAGAGCCCGCATGCCACAACTACTGAAGCCTGCACGCCTAGAGCCCGCGTGCCACAACTACTGAAGCCTGCACGCCTAGAGCCTGTGCTCTGCAACAAGAGAAGCCACCCCAGTGAGAAGCCCGTGCACCACAACGAAGTGTAGCCCCCGCTCGCCACAACTAGAGAAAGCCCATGCCCAGCAACAAAGACCCAATGCAGCCAAAAATAAATAAATAAATAAATAATACATTTTAAAAAAAAGAAAGAAAAGAAATGAGGACAGTCTCAGAGACCTCTGGGACAACATTAAATGCACCAACATTCGAATTATAGTGGTCCCAGAAGAAGAAGAAAAGAGAAAGGGCCCGAGAAAATACTTGAAGAGATTATAGTCAAAAACTTCCCTAACATGGGAAAGGAAATAGTCACCCAAGTCCAGGAAGCATAGAGTCCCATACAGGATAAACCCAAGGAGGAACAAGCCAAGATACATATTAATCAAACTAATAAAAATTAAATACCAAGAAAAGTATTAAAAGCAACACGGGAAAAGCAACAAATAACATACAAGAGAATCCCCATAAGGTTATCAGCTGATTTTTCAGCGTAAACTCTGCAGGCCAGAAGGGAGTGGCAGGATATATTTAAAGTGATGAAAGGGAAAAAACTTACAACCAAGATTACTCTACCCAGCAAGGCGCTCATTCAGATTCAACAGAGAAATCAAAAGCTTCACAGACAAGCAAAAGCTAAGAGAATTCAGCACACCAAACCAGCTTTACAACAAATGCTAAAGGAACTTCTCTAGGCAGGAGGGGAAAAAAAAAAAGAGGCCACAAGTAGAAACAAGAAAAGAACAAATGGGAAAGCTCACTGGTAAAGGCAAACATACAGTAAAGGCAGGAAATCATCCATACACAAGTATGATATCAAAACCAGCAACCATGAGAGAGGAGAGCACAAATGCAGGAAATGGGAATTGCATTTGAAATTAAGAGACCAGCAACTTAAAACAACCTTGTATATAATACACTGCTCATGGGAAATGCAAGCCAAAAAACTACAATAGATACACACAAAAAAAGGAAAAGCAGGGACTTCCCTGGTGGCACAGTGGTTAAGAATCCGCCCGCCAATGCAGGGAACATGGGTTTGATCCCTGGTCCAGGAAGATCACACATGCCGTGGAGCAACTAAGCCCGCGCACCACAACTACCGAGCCTGCACTCTAAAGCCTGTGTGCCACAACTACTGAGCACGTGCTGCAACTACTGAAGCCTACACGCCTAGAGTCCATGCTCCACAAGAGAAGCCACCGCAATGAGTAGCCCCTGCTCGCCGCAACTAGAGAAACCCCCACGTGCAGCAACGAAGACCCAATGCAGCCAAATATAAATAAATAAATAAATTTATTTTTTAAAAAAAGAAAGAAAAAGCAACCCAAACACAACACTAAAGATGGTCATCAAACCACAAGAGAACAAAAGAGGAAGGGAAGAAAAAAGACCTACAAAAACAAACCCAAAACAATTAAGAACATGGCAATAGGAACATACGTATCGATAATTACCTTCAATGTAAATGGATTAAATGCTCCAACCGAAAGACACAGGCTCGCTGAATGGATACAAAAACAAGACCCGTATAAATGCTGTCTACAAGAGACCCACTTCAGATCTGGAGAGACACACAGAGACTGAAAGTGAGGGGATGGAAAAAGATATTCCATGCAAATGGGAATCAAAAAAAAGCTGGAGTAGCAATAATCATATCAAATAAAATAGACTTTAAAATAAAGACTGTGATAAGAGACGAGGAAGGACACTACATAATGATCAAGGGATCAATCCAAGAAGAAGACATAAAAACTGTAAACATATATGCACCCAGCATAGGAGCACCTCAATATGTAAGGCAAATGCTAACAGCCATAAAAGGGGAAATCGACAGTAACACAATAATAGTGTGACTTTAACAGCCCACTTACACCAATGGACAGATCAGCTGGACAGAAAATTAATAAGGAAACACAAGCCTTAAATGACACATTAGACCAGATACACTTAATTGATATTTCCAGGACATTCCATCCAAAAGCAGCAGATTACACTTTCTTCTCAAGTGCACACAGAACATTCTCCAGGATAGATCACATCTTGGGTCACAAATCAAACCTCGGTAAATTTAAGAAAACTGAAATCATATCAAGCCTCTTTTCTGACCACAACATTGTGAGATTAGAAATCAATTACAGAAAAAAAAATTGTAAAAAACACAAACACCTGGAGGCTAAACAATATGTTACTAAATAACCAATGGATCACTAAAGAAATCAAAGAGGAGATTTAAAAATACCTAGAGACAAATGACAAAGAAAACACAACAATCCGAAACATATGGGATGCAGCAAAAGCAGGATCTAAAGGGAAGTATTACAGCAATACAATCTTACCTTAAGAAAACAAGAAAAATCTCAAACAAACAACCTAAACTTACACCTAAAGCAACTAGAGAAAGAAGAACAAACAAAACCCAAAGTTACTAGAAGGAAAGAAATCATAAAGATCAGAACAAACATAAATGAAATAGAGACAAAGAAAACAATAGCAACAATCAATGAAACTAAAAGCTGGTTCTTTGAGAAGATTTACAAAATTGATAAAACTTTAGCCAGACTCATCAAGAAAAAAAAGGGAGAAGACTCAAATCAATGAAATTAGCAATGAAAAAGGAGACGTTACAATGGACACCACAGAAATACAAAGGGTCATAAAAAACTACTACAAGCAACTCTATGCCAATAAAATGGACAAGCTGGAAGAAACGGACAAATTCTTAGAAAGGTACAACCTTCCAAGACTGCACGAGGAAGAAATCAAACATATGAACAGGCCAATCACAAGTAATGAAATTGAAATTGTGATATAAAATCTTCCAAAAAACGAAGTCCAGGACCAGATGTCTTCACAGGAGAATTCTATCAAACATCTAGAGAAAAGTTAACACCTATCTTTCTGAAACTCTTTCAAAAAATTGCAGAGGAAGGAACACTCCCAAGATCATTCCACGAGGCCACCATCACCCTGATACCAAAACCAGACAAAGATGTCACAAGAAAAGAAAATTACAGGCCAATATCACTGGTGAACATGACACAAAAATCCTCAACAAAATACTAGCAAACTGAATCCAACAACACTTTAAAAGGATCATACACCATGATCAAGTGGGGTTTATCCCAGAGATGCAAGGATTTTTTCAATATATGCAAATCAATCAGTGTGATACACCATGTTAACAAATTGAAGAATAAAAATCATACGATCATCTCAATAGATGTAGAAAAAGCTTTTGACAAAATTCAACACCAATTTATGATAAAAACTCTACAGAGAGTGCAAATACAGGGAACCTACCTCAACATAATAAAGGCCATATATGACAAACCCACAGATAACATCATACTCGATGGTGAAAAACTGAAAGTACTTCCTCTAAGATCAGGAACAAGACAAGGATGTCCACTCTCGCCACTATTATTCCACATAGTTTTGGAAGGCCTAGCCATGGCAATCAGAGAAGAAAAAGAAATAAAAGGAATCCAAATTGGAAAAGAAGGAGTAAAACTGTCACTGTTTGCAGATGACATGATGGTATACATAGAAAATCCTAAAGATGCTACCAGAAAAATAGTGGAGCTCATCAATGAATTTGGTAAAGTTTCAGGATACAAAATTAACACACAGAAATCTCTTGCATTCCTATACACTAACAACGAAAGATCAGAAGAGAAATCAAGAAAACAGTCCCATTTACCATCACATCAAAAAGAATAAAATACCTACAAATAAACCTACCTACAGAGGCAAAAGACCTGTACTCAGAAAACTATAAGATACTGATGAAAGAAATAAAAGATTACACAAACAGATGGAAAGCTATACCATGTTCTGGGATTGGAAGAATCAATACTGCGAAAATGACTATACTACCCAAAGCAATCTACAGATTCGATGCAATCCCTATCAAATTACTAATAGCGTTTTTCACAGAATTAGAACAAAAAATTTTATAATTCGTATGGAAACACAAAAGACCACGAATATCCAAAGCAATTTTGAGAAAGAAAAATGGAGCTGGAGGAAGCAGGCTCCCTAAATTTGAATGTAGCTACAAAGCTACATGCATGAAAACCGTATGGTACTGGCACAAAAACAGAATTATAGATCATTGGAACAGGATAGAAAGCCCAGAGATAAACCCACACACATATGGTCACCTAAACTATGACAGAGGAGGCAAGAATATACAATAGAGAAAAGACAGCCTCTTCAATAAGTGGTGCTGGGAAAACTGGACAGCTGCATGTAAAAGAATGAAATTAGAACACTCCCCAACACCATACACAAAAATAAACTCAAAATGGATTAAAGACCTAAAGGTAAGGCCAGATACTATAAACTCTTAGAGGAAAACACAGGCAGAACACTCTTTGACATAAATGACAGCAATATCTTTTTCGATCCACCTCCTAGAGTAATAAAAATTAAAACAAAAATAAATTAATGGGACCTAATTAAAAGCTTCTGCACAGCAAAGGAAACCATAAACAAAACGAAAAAACAACCCTCAGAACGGGAGAAAATATTTGCAAATGAAGCAACCGACAAGGGATTAATCTCTAAAATATACAAACAGCTCATGCAGCACAATATCAAAAAAAAAAACCCAATCAAAAAAATGGACGGAAGATCTAAATACACATTTCTCCAAAGAAGACACACAGATGGCCAACAAGCACATGAAAAGATGCTCAACATCACTAATCATTAGAGAAATGCAAATCAAAACTACAATGAGGTATCGCCTCACACTGGTCAGAATGGGCATCATCAAAAACTCTACAAACAATGAACGCTGGAGCGGGTGTGGAGAAAACAGAACCCTCCTACACTGTCGGTGGGAACGTATCAATAAATTGGTGCAGCCACTATGGAGAACAGCATGGAGGTTCCTTAAAAAACAATCCCAGGCAATCCCATGCCTGGGCATATATCCAGAGAAAACCATAATTCTAAAAGATATGTGCACTCCAATGTTCATTGCAGCACTATTTACAATACCCAGGACATGGAAACAACCTAAATGTCCATTAACAGAGGAACGGGTAAAGAAGATGTGGTACATATATACAATGGAATATTACTCAACCATAAGAAGGAATGAAATAATGCCATTTGCAGCAACATGGATGCAACTAGAGATTGTCATACTGAGTGAAGTAAGTCAGAAAGAAAAAGGCAAATATATATTGCTTATATGTGGAATCTAAAAAAAGGGTACAAATGAACTTATCTACAAAACAGAAATAGAGCTACAGATGCAGAAAACAAAACATATGGCTACCAGTGGGTAAGGTGGGGGGAGGGATACATTGGGAGATTGGGATTCACATATACACACTACTACATATAAAATACATAACTAATAAGGACCTACTGTATAGCGCAGGGAACTATACTCAATACTCTGTAATGGCCTGTATGGGAAAAGAATCTAAAAGAGTGGATGTATGTTTATGTATAACTGATTCACTTTTCTGTACACCTAAAACTAACACAACAATTGTAAATCAACTATACTCCAGTAAAAAATTTTTAAAACACTGAATGTCCGCAGCAGTATTATTTGGAGTAGCTAATAACTGGAAGCAGCCTAAATGTTCACCTGTAAAAGAATACACACATTGTTGGCGTAGGTACACAGCAGAATACGCACCACAACAGCGAAGGACTCCTGCTACGCGCATGTCCGATGTGATGCTGAGAAAGAAGCCGGAGGCAAAAGAGCACAGGGTGTGATTTCACTTGCACAAGGGTCAGGAGCAGATAAGAGGATTCCATGGTGAGAGCAGAACATGGGCTGTCCTGGGGGGAATGGGCGGAAAAGTTCTAGATGGTGAATATGGGGTGGAGGCTGGACACAAAATTGTACACATTTATCAAAACTTATCAAACTGTAGCCTTGAGATTTGTGCATTTCACTGTAATGAACGATACCTCAGTGAAGAAACACAGACAGACCACAGTGTGCACCCCTGACCCTTAACGTAACGTTCAGTTCAGTGCAAACATCACAGGTAGAAGAAACTGTCAGGTGGATGGCTGGTGGGATGTGCGATGCAGGGTCAGGCTGTCACACCTGAACCCGCAGGTCACTGGGTGGTCCACCACGAGACAGCTGAAAGCACAGAGCCCACCCAGGAAGGAGTCTGCAGACACAGGGGAACACGGATCCTATCAATCATCCTGGGTTAATGTCCAGCCAAAGGAAATGGGGGGCCCAGAGAAACAGCTTCAGTGACACCATCAGGAAGCGAACAGACACGTTTGTCTCGGGGACGTTCTATAGGATAATTAACGCCATTTCTCTACAAGCACAGAAAATGAAAAGACGTGGAAAGGGGCTCAGCTTGATTCAAAGAGACCGAAGATGCTCAGGTCTCATCTGACTCCCGATTGGAGTAAGTGTTCTATGGGAAGACGTTTTTGAGACAATTGGGTAAATCTGACGATGGCCTGGTTAACTGCTTACGGGCTTGTAAGAAAAGATCCCTACATTTGAAAAAGGCACACTGTAGGGATGAAATGACGTATCTGGAATTTACTTTAAAATATTGTGGCAAAATCTGCAGCAATGTGGATGCATCTAGAGATTATCACATAAGTGAAGTCAGAAAGAGAAAGGCAAATACCATATGATATCACTTATATGTGGAATCTAAAATGTGACACAAATGAACCTCTCTATGAAACCGAAACAGACTCACAGACATAGAGAACAGACTTGTGGTTGCCAAGGGGGAGGGAGTATGGGGGAGGGACGGACTGGGAGTTTGGGCTTAGTAGATGCAAACTATTACATATAGAATGGATAAACCAAAGGTCCTACTGTATAGCACAGGGAACTGTATTCCATATCCTGGGATAAGCCACAGTGGAAAAGAATATAAAAAAGAATGTATATATGTGTATAACTGGGTCCTTTGCTGCACAGCAGGAATTAACACAACACTGTAAATCAACCATACTTCAATAAAAAAATAAATTAAAAAAAAGTAAAATATTCTGGCAAAGACCAAAAAAACAGAGAAAAAGGACAGATGAAGCAAATGTGGCAAAACCTTGTCTGCCTCCAACCTGGCAATGAGCACACAAGTTCATGGACTTCAGTCTCTACTTCTGGGCAGGTTTGGATTTTGGTAACTAAAACGAAGAGGAATTGGGGTTGGGGCAGGGTGGACTGGGAAGCTTGGCCCCAGGGTGGGAGCTCGGCCTGGGAAGGGCAGGCTCGGGGAAAATGCTCACATCTGCACATCTCTGCAGAAGGATCAGACTGGCCTGTAAGGCCGGGTTGGGGGTGGGGACAGCAAAGGAACCAGGAGGGAGGCCAGGAAGCCAAGGCGTGGAGGACACAGCAGGGGCTCAGAGGATGAGGCACATGCAGCCAGCTGCCTCCTCTTCCTTCTCCTAACAGGTGGCAATCACATGCCTCATTGAAAAGCTACACTTCTGAGACTCCCTTGCAGATACTGATGGGCCCATAACCAATGGAGTGTAGGCAGAAACTGCTGGGTGGGGCTTCTGGGGAAGAGGTCTTCCAAGATCTGAGTTAGCAGGTGGGCAATTTTGCCCTTCCCTTTGCTCCTTCTCCCTGCCTGGAATCAGATATGATGGCTGGAGCTGCCACAGCCATTTTGTGACCATGTGACAACCTTGTGGTTGAAAGGCCTGAAAATAAAGATGGTGGATCAGAAAGACTTGGGACCTGGTGACCTGGAAGATTTTGTAGAACTGCCATTGGTGGAGCTCCATGGAGCCCTGGTCTGCCTCCCACGTTTCTCATTACAGGAGGAAAAATAAACCCTACTTTGTGGTTTATGTTCCTATCATTTCACGTTTCAGTAACCCAATTCCGAATGGAAACAGAAGCATTTCTCTCTGTCTGTCACACTGAAAACTAGGTCTGAAGGCATCTGGGTGCTGAGGGAGTCTGCCTCCCACCAACTGGGACCTCAACTCCCAGCTGCAGAATTACCTTTGGTTTTTTCCCCATGTTTCTTTTTTTCTTCAATGACTGAAGAAGAACTATTGTCCACGGATTCCGGGCTCTTCTCTGGGGAGACACAAAAGTAAGGGCCACAGCAAATGACTCATCGGCTTGGTACAGCTGTGAACACAGTGTGAGGCTGGGGAGACCCCAGATACTAGGACTCCAGTCCCACGGTCTCCCCTACCAGCTGACCCTCAGTTTCCACATTGGAGAGGATTATGCTGACTTTGCCAGGAGGCTGTGAGAATTGTGCAAGAGAATGGCCACAAAAATTCCTAGCACACGTGCCTGGCGCACAGAAGGCGTCTTGTGCGTCCCTTTCGGCACCCCTCTCTTTGCTCCTAAGGGCAGAGCGGGACTGTTTTTCATGGAGGCCACGGCCCGTAAGCCTTTGATGCCCACCCAGCCAGCCCTTGGGCCGCAAGCCTCCCAGGGCTTCCGAGGGCTGCAGCGGAAGACGCGGAGTCCCCCTGCCCACTGCTCTCTTGTCCGCTGACACCACAGCACCAGCGGCAGGCAGGCAGCAAAGGGACTGCTGGAGCCAAGGGGATGACGAGGGGGAGAGGGACCTGCTGGTCTGTTGGGATGACGCTCCCACATCAGCACTGAATCCCCCAGAGCTCCTCTGCTCGCCAGGCATCCCCAGAAGGTCCTGCAGATGCCTGCATCTCAGCAAAAGCGGTGCCCCAAGCTTCCCCCAGACGTGCCCCCGGGCCCCCTCCTACTCCCCTCAGCACCTGCCCCTCACCAGCCTCCGCTGCCCCCCAGGCCCTGCTTGACCCCCGAGGCCCAGCGCTCATCCTCGACGTGCCTTTCCCGCCACCGGGGCCCGCGCCCACACGCCCGCCCTTCCCACGTCCTGCCCCCGCCCGGCTTCTTCCCGGCGTCCGGCCGCCCTCTCTCCCGTGGGACGACGGCAGCTCACACCGCCCGGCGCCTCCCCAGGCTCAGCCCCAGATCGGTCGCCACGTCCAGTCCCCACAAAGCTCGGGACACCCGTGCTGCTCCTCAGGAACCGAGGAGACAAGACGCGAGAGTTGGGTGTCACCCGAGGCCGAGCGGGGACGTCACAGGCCCGACGCCTGCCGGCCCCGACCCCCTGGGCAGTGCTGCCCTCTGGAAACGCCCGTGGCCCCGGTGCCACGAGAGAAAGGCGTGGATCTGTGCTTCCCGACGGGGCTGTGAATGGGATCAGGCCCTCCCCATCCTTGGGCTGGGGCTCCGCAGGGATCAGGGCGAGACCCTCGAGATAGCGGGTGCTGCCCGGTGGCCCCCAGCTCCACTCTCCCCTCTGGCAGAACCAGAGAACGAGGGGTGCGTTCCAGGCGTCCTCCCGCCACCCCCAGCGCCGCCCTGAGCTCTGCTTCCTGGGTGCTGTTCCGAGCGGCCAGCCTGGGTCCTGTGCCTGGCCCTCTGACCCGCCATCCCCCTTCTAGTTTATCCCAGAGACACGTGGGAATCACGCACAGGTGTCAACTGCCGCGCCGGAGGAAAAAGCGAACACTGGGAAGGGAATTAGCCCTCAGTAGAGGAGGTGTGGTGGATGCTGGTGTGTCATTCCGTGGGCACAGGGCGTGGATGTGGACGGTTAAATGGATGTGCACGTGGAGGGCGGCTGCCCAGATCAAGCCCCGGGGGGTGCTCGCTGAGCCGCTCTGCCTCGTCCCCTGCCCCCCGCACTTCAGCCACCCAGCCTCCCTGGGCCCCTCACACAGGACGAATGGTTCCTGCCCCAGGGCCTTTGCACAGAGGGCCTCCCCGACTCCCGCCACACCGGACAGTGTGAATTTCCTTCTCTCCCAGCTCCTGTCTTCCTCTCTGAAATCACCCGAGTCACCTGTTGCTTCCTTCTGCCTTCCACCCCTGAATCCCAACCTCACGAGGCTGGTTCGGCCCACAGCCGTCCTGGTACCCAGTGGAAGCAGTTGAGGAACTGGCACAAACGAAGGAGAACGTGCAGGGGTGTGAGTGTTCCCTCACAGCCCTCGGGTACAGGGAAGTCACAAGCCTTTAGCTCCTGGGATGCCCACCCTTCCCCTGCAGGCAACTGTACACCGGCCACCAGCTCCCCTGCCAGCCTGGGCTCAGTGGGGCACGGGGAGCGCCAAAGCAGCCACGCCCACAGCCCAAGAGGAAGGGAGCGGGGAGCCCCTGCCAGCGACGTGTCTCTGCCTGCTGTGTGCTCGTTGGCCACCTGCGCCTCTTCTGTGGAGAAACGTCTATTAAGCTCTTTGCCCACTCTCTAACTGGGTTGTCTGTTTTTACTCGTTGTTGAGTTTCAGGGCTCTCCGTGTATTTCGGATATTAACCTCTCATCAAAGCTTTCCTTAAGTGTCTGGCTCCCAAAGCCGGGGAAGGGGCCCCGTTCCTAAATCCCCCGACAGACATGGCTGGGAAGTTATGGCAGCTGTGGGGCTGAAATAATGACCAGCCTCTGCGCGGCCCCTCAGCAATGAAACACACAGCCCCCATCTGGGACGACGAGGTCCTTGCTGCCCACCCTGGCACCCACAAGCCACGGCGGGAACTCAGGCCACCCTCCCCACTGCTCCGGGACCGGAGACTGGGGACCGGCAGCCCCTCCACCAAATGCCAAAGGTCACCAGGATCTCCCAGCCTCTCCATTTAGTTCTCTCCTGGAAGCCGCGGAGCTCGTCCGGGGTTCTGACAGTTCCTGCCTGCTCAATGCTCGTTTGTGTGGAGAGAGTGACTCCCAGGTCTTCCTGCTGGGTCGCCTCCCGTGACGTCACCCCATTCACAGATATTTTGTTCTTCTAGACGCCAGTGTGGACGGAACTGCCCCTTAATTTCCATGTCGGATGGTGCACTGCTGGTGTATAGAAACACAACTAATTCCTGAGTGCTGACCTTGTACCCTGCAATGTTGCTAAATTCATGTATTAGCACAGGTAGCTTTCTTGGGGATTCCTGGGCATTCTCTACATATAGGATCTGTGAGCAGAGTCTCCCCTCTTCCGTCCCCATCTGAAGCCCTTTTACTTCCCTTCCTTGTCTGAATGCCCTGGTGAACCTCAGCACGGTGTTGAAAGGCACTGATGAAAGCGCCTGGTCTTTGGGGAAACCTTGCAGCCTAACAGAATTGTACTGAAGGCTTTTTAGGTGCCGGGTTCCGGAGACGCAGCAGCGTAAGAGGTACAGAGCAGCCCCTGCCCTCATGGAGCCGACACTCTACTGGGGAGAGAGAGAAACAAGGTAAGTAGGGAAAGGCCAGGCAGGTCGGGGACGTGCTAAGGAGGGAACAAAGCCGGGCACAGCGAGGAGGAGCGCGGGGAAGGTGCGGCCGCCCCGTGACTGAACTGCACGCGGGGCTCACTGCGGGGCCTCACGCTGAATAAACTCCTGAAGGGAGTGAGGGGGACGGAGCCTCAGGGGGAGGGCCTTCTGGGCAGGGGACCCTGCAGGTCTGTCCCAGCAGCACAGGCGGCCAGTGGCGCGAACGGGACGAGCACAGAGAGGACAGCTGCCTATCACCCTCCCCCAAAACTCTCCGAAAGCGGGCGACGCCTCCGTGTCCTCGACCTCTGCACCCCAGCCCGGCACAGAGCAGCTGTGCTCATGCCCGGCCCGATCTTGCAGCTCCCCAGATGAAGGTTGGGTCACTTAAAACCAGGGCTCCTAGGCAGGAATGTACAGTGGAGAAAGGACAGCCTCTTCAATAAGTGGTGCTGGGGAAACTGGACAGCTACATGTAAAAGTATGAGATTAGAGCACTCCCTAACACCATACACAAAAATACGCTCAAAATGGATTAAAGACCTAAATGTAAGGCCAGAAACCATCTAACTCTTAGAGGAAAACATAGGCAGAACACTCTATGACATAAATCACAGCAAGATCCTTTCTGACCCACCTCCTAGAGAAATGGAAATAAAAACAAAAATAAACAAATGGGACCTAATGAAACTTCAAAGCTTTTGCACAGCAAAGGAAACTATAAACAAGACCAAAAGACAACCCTCAGAATGGGAGAAAATATTTGCAAATGAAGCAACTGACAAAGGATTGATCTCCAAGATTTACAAGCAGCTCATGCAGCTCAATAACAAAAAAACAATCAACCCAATCCACAAATGGGCAGAAGACCTAAATAGACATTTCTCCAAAGAAGATATACAGACTGCCAACAAACACATGAAAGAATGCTCAACATCATTAATCATTAGAGAAATGCAAGTCAAAACTACAATGAGATATCATCTCACACCAGTCAGAATGGCCATCATCAAAAAATCTAGAAACAATAAATGCTGGAGAGGGTGTGGAGAAAAGGGAACACTCTTGCACTGCTGGTGGGAATGTGAATTGGTACAGCCACTGTGGAGAACAGTATGGAGGTTCCTTAAAAAACTACAAATAGAACTACCATATGACCCAGCAATCCCACTACTGGGCACATACCCTGAGAAAACCATAATTCAAAAAGAGTCATGTACCACAATGTTCATTGCAGCTCTATTTACAATAGCCCGGAGATGGAAACAACCTAAGTGCCCATCATCGGATGAATGGGTAAAGAAGATGTGGCACATATATACAATGGAATATTACTCAGCCATAAAAAGAAACGAAATTGAGCTATTTGTAATGAGGTGGATAGACCTAGAGTCTGTCATGCAGAGTGAAGTAAGTCAGAAAGAGAAAGACAAATACCGTATGCTAACACATATATATGGAATTTAAGAAAAAAAATGTCATGAAGAACCTAGGGGTAAGACAGGATTAAAGACACAGACCTATTAGAGAATGGACTTGAGGATATGGGGAGGGGGAAGGGTAAGCTGTGACAAAGCGAGAGAGAGGCATGGACATATATACACTACCAAACGTAAGGTAGATAGCTAGTGGGAAGCAGCCGCATAGCACAGGGAGATCAGCTCGGTGCTTTGTGACCGCCTGGAGGGGAGGGAGGGTGGGAGGGAGGGAGACGCAAGAGGGGAGAGATACAGGAACATATGTATATGTATAACTGCTTCAGTTTGTTATAAAGCAGAAACTAACACACCATTGTAAAGCAATTATACCCCAACAAAGATATTTTAAAAAAAAACAAAAAAAACAGGGCTCCTAAACCACCAAAGTCAACGACTGAACCCGGCCCCCATGCCCAGGGTCAGCAGCGGCGCGGGAAGGCACGTGCACACGCGCTGGTGGAGCACGCAGGCCGACAGCCAGGCCTCAGCAGGGAGGACCCCTCCCAGCATCCCCTGCCCCCCACCCACACGGGGAAATACACTCGGCCGCTCAAGGGATGGCCCCCAGGCCCCGGCCCCGCGAGGAGCCCCAGAGATGCGGGGACCAGCTGCAGGCCAGGTCTCCCGGACGGGGCTCTGCACTGGGGTCCTGCAGCCCTGCCCCCGCCAGCCCCGACTGGGGAACCTGGGGCCCACTCTGGCGTTGCCAGCCGCTCTGCCAGGCCAAGGTCCCACCAGGCATGCTCTGCCCTCTGTGCCAGGGCCAGGCCTTGCCCAGGGTCTCGAAGGAGCCGCGGCCAGTGGCCCCCTGCCCAAGGGGGACGGAATGGCACCCCAGCCACAGAGTCATAAAACCCAGACACCGGGCTGTGTCCTGCTCAAACCCTCTCCGTCATCCCCACGGAGCCCAGCGGTCCCCCTACGCCCACAAGGCCCTGCACGCTGGTCCACACTGGCCTTCTGTCTCTTCCGCCAGCCCTCATGCCCATTCCCACATCAGGGCCTCCGCTGGCCTCGCCCACTGCCTAGGACACCCGTCCACGCGTTCATCTTTCAGGACAGTGACCCACAGGTGTCGAATGTCGCTTCCTCCCAGAGGCCTCCCCGCCCCCTGGGCTGCAGCAGATACAGAACGATCGCTGGATTCCCAGCGTCTGCGTCCCTCGCCCCAACCTAAGTCCCAGGACGGGCAACTCCATCAGCGCTACTCACCTGAGTCCCCAGGGCCTAGGACCCATGCCCACACACACCGGCACTAACTAAGCACGTGCAAATGAGGAACAAACCCAGAGCCCACTCCTCCCGTGTTCCATCCCAGCTAAGTCCTTGCCCACACCCCCAGCCACCCCTCATCCTGCAGCATCTCGTCCAACTCTGGCCCCACGCATGCAGACGCAGCCCAGGCCCTGGAGACAGGCGGTGGGCGTGCTAACAGCAACGGTGCAGACACTGCACCAGCAACATGGATGCGCCTACGGTTGGCAGAGCTGCACGTGTGCCCAGCCCTCCCGCCCCACGGCAGCCCTCGGAAGACAGGCTGTTCCTCCTCCACAGATGGGGCAGCTGAGGCTGACCGAGGCGACCTGAGCAACTAGGTGTGTCTGACGCCAGTGCCCCTGCCCGCGGCCTCTGTCTGCGGCTGGGGTCCAGACGCCCTGTCCGCACCTGGCCCAGACTCGGAGTTCAGTGTCCCCAAGCCCCTCCCCTCCAGAGGGCTCAGACTGTTCCTGGCCCCCACCGTGGTCGCCAGCCCCTGTGGCCGAACCCAGGATGCCAGGCTCAGCAGTCTTCCTGGCTCGAGCCCCAGTCGACACACCCTCACCCAGGTCGACTTCCCTCACCGGCCTTGCTCAGCTCCCGCGCCCAGCCCAGCCTGCCAATGCCCTGGGTCTGTCGGCTTGGCCGTGCCGGCCTGGCCTGGTTTCCTCCCTAATGCACAGACCCTCAACCCAGCTCAGGGACGCCTCCTGCTTGCTTGTCACCTCCACGGGTATGATCACAGAATCTTGAGGGCCACAGGATGCCCTCCATCTAACCAGCCCCTGGGACCATAGAGTCGATCGGCATCGTTTATAAAGCTCTCAACTGTCTTGTGAGCGCACCTGTGCTGCATTGTTTTGGGTGCGCATTTAGAGTTGATTTGTTATCTGTCAACATTGCAGAGCTATCTTTTTTTTTCTCTTTTTGGTAACCCCATTTCAGCCTTCGTTTTTCAATTTACTAGGGAGCAGAGTAAGTGAGAGGCAGAGCACACGGTGTAAACGCGCGACCGCTGCTGAGAGCAGCCCACCAACAGCGAACTGGTTAAAGAATTCTGCTACCTGCACACGGGGGTCGCTCTTTGCCGCAAGCACTAAGGGTGTAAGGGAGCTCGACGTGGTCATAAAGAGCTGTCTCCACCACGTCTGGGTCAACGGGAAGCAAGGCCCGGGAAGCGTCGCTGCTGTGTGGCCGTTTGTGCGAGAAAGGACAGGCCGCCTCTGCGCATTTGCTTGTACGTGCACAAGGCGTGAGCGTGGCGGGTGTCACGCGTGGAGGGAGACGGAGACATAGCAGCCGCCACGTTGGGAGGCAGGTAGGGCTTTTCACAAGGGCGGCTATCGACACACTTTTGAATCCGAACCACAGGAAAATTAAACCAAAAGCTGAAGAAATGCACAGCGTGCAGACAGCGGACGTTGTGCCCCTCCCGCCCCCTCAGCCCCAGCGGCCTCTCACGTGCCACGCAGCGGGAGCACCTGGCCGCGCACGTGTGCCTCCAGAGGGGGAGGAGCTTCGCACGGGGGCGGGTCCGCGCAAAGCTGAGCCCCACCTCCGCGGCGGCGCTTTCCTCAAAGCCTGTTTGGGGTGCATTCTGTCCCCCCCAAAACGAATGCTTTTGAATATCTGAAATCCTAACTCCCAGGACTTCAGAATGTGAGCCTGTCCAGAAACAGGGTGGCTGCAGATGTAACTAAGACGAGGTCATGCTGGGCTACTGTGGTTGCCTAATACCATATGCCTCCTGTCCTCAAGAAAAAGGGGCTATTTGGAGCACACACACGTAGAACGCCACGTGAAGACGAAGGTACACACTGAGCTGATGCTTCCACACGCCCAAGAACCCCAAAGACCGCCAGCAAACCCCCAGAAGCTGCGAGAGAGCATAGGACAGAGTACCCCCCTCGCGGCCGCAGAAAGGAACCAGCCCTGACCACGACACCTCGATTGTGGACCTCTGGGCCCCAGAACTGTGAAAAGACACACTTCTGTTATTTAAGCGCCAGGCCTGGGGCGGGGCTTTGTCACAGTGGCCCTAGGAAGCAAAACATGCAGTTTCTAGGGAACCTGGCAAACCTGGGATTTCTGGTTCGCGGCCTGATTTAGAATCACTGTGGCCCTTGATTACATCTAGACCTCACTGTGCAGACCCGCAAGGCTGCCTTTGACGCTGAGAGAGCCCACCCCAGCCCAGAACTTACTGTTGAAACTTATGCCCTTGGAGACCAGAGGAGGCAGGACCTTTGACATCCGGGCGAAGGAGGGAGCGCTCACCGATAAGCTTGCAATTGGCTAAAGCAGATTCCAACCTGGGGAGAGAGACGCGGCCTGAGCCAGCTGGGCCCGCCCCCAGCCACCGGCCCACGCGCGGGGTGGCTGGGAACAGCGGCGCTCCCTGAGGGCGCGCCACGAGGCCCACACCTGCAGTTCCTGGCGTTCCGTACGACCTCGCTCCCCTCCTCGGCTCGGTTCCAGCCGCCCTACCTAGTCTTCCTGTTCCCAGATCAGGCCTCCCCCACACCCAGACCTGAGCTCAAGCGTCACCCCTCCGGAGAAGCATCTTCTCAACACCCCATCCACTCCCATTTGACCGATTACCAATACTTGATTTATCACTTTGACAATCGGTTGATTGCCTGTCTGCCCCTAGAACGTAAGCTCCACGAGGACGGGGTGAGGCACTGATTCGTGCCTTCTCAAGCGTCTGGCCCCGCCATGGCGCTTCTTAAGTACTGAACGAGTTTGCATTTTGCAGAGGCGGAGGCAAAGCGGCAAGCTGTCCGAAGGCACACAGCCAGGAAGGGCCCAGGCTGGGACTCCAGTCCAAGGTTCCTCGACTCCAAAACTTGCACCCTTCCAGCCACATTCCGGCTGCAGCCTCCACGAAAGGAACCGTGTACTCGGGCAGGACGGGGTCCCCCCACACCCCTGTGTGGGCCGTCGGGCCTACGGCAAGGGTGACCGGGCCGAGAGGCAAGAAGGGTGCCCAGATGGCTGGGTATGTGATAAGGCCAGTAAAGTACGGGCAAAGAAGGGGGAGAGCGTTGCAACGGGGGCTTGGAAGGGCGCCCGAGGTGTGCGGCCCCGCCCCGCACACACTACGCCCCGACCCCGCGCGCCCCCAGCCCGGGTCCAGCGCGCACTCACGGGATCCGCACGACCGCGCTCGCTCCGAAGCCTCTGCGCACCTGGACTCGCCTCCCCGAGCCCGGGCCTTCGGTTTACGTCGCCATGGCAACCATTCTCCCGGCAGGCGGGGCTGTGACGTCACAAAGGCTCCGGGGGCCCTGCTGCCCACGAGCCGCAGGGGGGCTGCGCAGCTCAGAGCAAGCGCCCGGCCCAGGTTTCTTTCCTTTCTCGGTCTTCACCATTCCGCCCCCCTTCTGCTCATTTTCCTTCATTCTCTGATTCATTTTTTCACCGGGCACCAGGTTGCTCGTGGTACGAAAATATACCTGGTCCTTCCTGCGGAGTGGACCTCACTTTCTAGAGGGGCGGCTCTTAAAAGTGTGGTATCGGGCGGCAGCATCACACATGCTGGGAACTCGTTAGCAAAGCAGATGTTCTGCCTGGCCGAAGCAGAAGCTATGGGGGCTGCGGGGCCCGGAGATCTGGGCTGTAACAAGCCCTCCAGGAGGTGACTGCGGTGCTGGCTCAGGTTGGAGAACCACCGCTCCAGACGGTGCATGAGACATAAAATAAAGGCAGAGTGACAAATCTGTCAGTAAAAAGAGGGAGGGATCCCGGTTAAATCGCCCAGATTCACCAGCTGTTGTGGCCACGGGCACCAGGGCCTGCCCTCTGCCTTCCCGGCTGAGGGCCCCCTTTCCCCCCAAAACAGCAGGAGGCCCCTCCTTGAGATTTGACCGTGGCCACCATTTCTGCCCACGCATCTCGGGGATTTATAGATTGACAAGGGCATGTAGGGCCCTCTGCGGTCCTCTGGACAGTCTGCAGACAGGCCAGTACTGTAGTGCCAGTGGGAGTCCCAGCAGCTCCTGGGTCTGCCCAAGGCGGGATTAGTGGGTGGGGAGACCAGTTCCACGAGTGGGAGGGGGGAAACCCGCGGGTGGAAGGAGCGAGAATCCCTGAATCACCCCTGGAGGGGTGGGACCCAACAGGCAGTAACCACGGTGTTCTTCGTACAAGGCAGGAAGTTCTATTGTGTTAAGCCACACATGGGATTTGTGTGTGTGTGCACACGCGTGTATGTATGGGGGAGTATATGTTACAGCAGCTGGTGTCGGGTGCCCTGAGCAGACAAGTGTCTCCCCCACCCCCGGGACTCTCACAATCTACTGATCCAGCCGCTGCCTGACTCTGCAGCCCAGCCTCCTTGCTAGCTGTCAGAGCCACGGAAGAGAGAGCTGGGCACTGAGTTTGGGGTCTAGAAGCCACAACAGGCTCTGTGAACCAGCGACTGAGATGGGAGAGCACAGAGTTCTGAGAGGGTTCATCTCAAGCAACACCTGTTCTAACGAGACTTTAGGAATCTGGAAAAAAGGCAACCGAAAGGAGAAAATCCAATCCCTTGTTAACAACACGTGAGCTTATTTTCCTCGAAGAAGGTGTGGCAGTCAGAGCTCTTGGGAACAGAAACAGAAATCAACAGTAGCCGGTTAAAGGGGAAAGGGGCAGGGGGGCTCCCCGAATCTGCAGGGCGTGGGAGCCAGGCTGAGAGATGGTGTGACCAGGAGCGAGCCCAAAGCCGGCTGCAGGTGTGTCCTGGAGGAGACCCCTTGGCTGTGATGGGGGTCCTGATGTGTGATTTTCATCCTCAGAACCTGGGTCACCTGCCCACACTTCATGTCTCATAGGCAGGAGCCTAAGGGTCCCACCTCCGCCCTGACTGCAAGAGAGGCGGGAGAGAGATCTTCTAAGGTGGGAAGTGGGGACTCCTAAGATGGGGCCCCCAGCCCAGGAGGGGTGTCAGAGGTACAGGTGGTCCAGCCTGAGGACAGGAGCTGGTGTGTTTCCATGGCGCCAGGTCTCAGGTCACTCCTGCAAAACCGACTCTGTGCCTGTGCTTCTATCCACCCCTTTCTTTGGAATGACCTTTATTCTCCTGTCAAACTCCTAGTGTTACGAAACCCAGGTTCACTGCTTGCTGCTCAAGCGTCCAATACTGAGAGACAAGTGTTGCATAAAAGGAAAGGTGGCTTTACTGAGGAAGCCGGCAATCCTGGGGAGACAGTGGACTCACGTCCCAAAGAACCAGCTCCCCACTCCCCAGGTTTTGCTCGGAGATTCTATAGGGGAAAGAGGAAGGGGTTCCGTGCTGAGGAGAGGGCTGTGGGGGCGTGGTCAGCTCGTGGACATCCTTCTGATTGGCTGGTGGTGAGGTAACAGGGAGTCGGCCTCATCAACCTTCTGGTTCCAGCTAGTCTGGGCCTACATGCTAGTGGGCAGCAGGCAGTTAACTTCTCCCACCTGGTGGGGGCTTCAGTATCTGCAAAACAGCCCAAGGGACATGGCTCAGAATAGTGTCTATAGCCCTTGAGGAGGGACTAAAGGTCCTTGACTTTGTTTAATGGCTAAACCATCATTGTTTTGTCTTGCTTGACTGTTTTCCTTCCTTTCCGCATTCTCTCATTTCTCTGATTAAATATATTCTTCGGGTAAAGTTTTTCTACAGACAAGAGGCAGGTGGAGGACGTGGGGAGGGGGGTGTTGTCCCAGGAAGGCCCTATAGGGTCCTGCTCGCTGACACTACATTTCTCAAGACTCAGTTCAGGGCTGGCCTCCTAGGAGGCATCCCTGGAACAGAGCATTTTGTTGCTCTGTGCAGTCACGGCCTGCATCCTCCGGGTCCAGCCGCCAACACGTCCTAGCCCTGCCTCCTCTGGATCCTGGGTGGGTCCAGCGGGGGAGAGACTGGGGGGCGAGAGACGCAGTGGAGCCAGAGCATCTGTCCCCTCCCTCACAATTCATCCCCATTTTGGTATCTAGTTACTTCCATCGTGTGTGTGACAAATTCCCTGTATTAAATTCCCTCTCTATGAAACCCCCGAGGGCTTCTGTTTTCTGAGTCACACCTATTTGACAGGGGCAGGAGACCTTGCTGGCCAAGGGGACAGGCTGTGGCATCAGTCCAGGCTGGGTCCAAATCCTACCTCTGACCCTCACTGGCTGTGTGACCTTGGGCAGGTTACTCTAGTGCTCTGGGTCTCAGATTCTCCACCTAAAAAGTGGGAACAATAACAACGACCTGGAGGGATGTTGTGTGTTAGCACAGAAGCAGCACCCAGTTGGGCCTCAAAAATGCTAGTCTGCCTGGATCATAGTGTGGCCTGAGGGGTTAGTCTGACTGCAGAGGTCTACAGGGCATCCCAGCAGAGTGGCCGAGATCTCCATGCGGAAGCTGAGGGTCAGAGACTTGAAGCTGTTTGCCCAAGACCACAGCCCATAAGAGGCAGAACTGGGATTCAAACCCAGGCAGTGTGGCTCCACAGCCCAGCCCGTCAATGCCACCCAAGCCTCTTCCCACCTGCCTGGCGAGAGACGGTGCTCGGGCAGCTGGGGAGGGCCAGGTCGTGGGGCCTGCGGCTGGAGGTGGACTCTGTGGGTTACCCAACCAAGCAGCGTCCCTCCCCAGCCCCACCTGTGCTTGTCAGCCTCGGGGGGCCTCCTAGACCCTCAGAACCCCTCTCCCAGGTGTGGCACAGCTCCTGCAGTAAACAGATGCAGACCACATGGGACACATCCACTGATACCCCTGGGGTGTCTGTAGGCTTACAGTGGAAGCAGGAAGGAGTAGCCACGCAGCCAGCAGAAACACAGGGGGATTCTCGGTGACCCCCACTCGGGACTGGATGGGCGCCATGGCGGTCAGACGCCTGACTGCCCAGGCCTCTTGCATCTGGATTTCCTTTTCTTCCTCCTTCAGTCTCAGAGGTTGCAGGGTGCGGAGAAAGTCTACCCCGCGGTGAGCCGGGGTGTTCGTGGGCCATATGGCCCACGTGCGCTGCTTCCACTTCACCTGCCATTAAGCTCCAGTCCGGCTGTGGTCTACACTACTCCCGTCTGCCGGACCAGGGGAAGCTGCCAGGTCCTGGAAGTGAGTCTGAAGCAGTATCCCACCTCCCCTCAGGGCCCCCTCCCCACCCCAGTGCCCTCACGTGCCCTTGTGGTGCCCTGGCCTGGCATGCTTTTTATGTCACTGTCATCAGACTGCTTTCCTGACAGCTCAGATGGACAGATAATTCGATTGGCGTCTGGGGAGAAAGCGGGGTGATTTCTGGCATCCACATTTGGCTACAGTACAAGAGAAACAGTGTTAAGTGAGCCGTAAGGAAAGTCTTGGAGCCCGGAGTGAGATCAGCTGGCCGGAGTTGAATCATCAGGGGAGGCCTCCCGGGGTGACTTCACTGGGAGCTCGTTAAAGGATGCACAGGGTCCACATAGGGCACTGGAGGAGCAGGGAAGACTGTGGAGCTCAGGCAGCTGCAGTAACCCTCTGAGGCTGGGGTGCAGAGAGTGTGGTGGTAAAGGCAGTGGCGGGAGAGCGGAGGCTGGCGGGGGCCCCAGGAGAAGGTAGGCCGCAGCCCACCAGGTCACGGAGGGTTGGAATGTTGCTCCTGCCGCGACTGGGGTCTTTCATCACTCCCCAGGGACACAAAGAAGGCAAAGCACGATCCGATTTGCTGCAAGGAAAGGAGGCCGATGCACGTAGTGGTGGTTAGAGCCCAGGTGGGCAAAGCAGGAAACGGGCGGAGCGGCGAGGCCGCGCTGTCCGAATCCACCGCGGGGTGTCGCCCTGCACCAGTTTGAGTCCCGGGCCCTGGTGAATGCCCTTTCTGCCCAAGGGGACTTACAGGAGGAGAACCTTTTGTGCCAGGCAGCGGTCAAAGGTTCCCGGGTGACTCAGGCTGGTAAACAAGCTGCCCCGAGAGCCCGCGTCAGGCGCAAACGGAGACCTTGTCGGCGGGCGAGCGCGCGTCCCGCGGCGCTGCTCTCGGGCTGGCGGTGGGAGTGGGGCGGGGGTTCCGCTCGGCGTCCTGCGCGCCCGCGGGCGAGGACGCGGCCGCCTCCGGGCAACCCTCCTGGATTGCTGCAGACAGCCGCAGGCAGATGCCGGAGGGGGTGCGGGGGACATCAAGGTCTGGGCAGCCCCTGCGCCCACATGCGAACACCCTCCCCCGCCAGTTTAAACCTTGCTGGGAGATCTGCAGCCTACCTCAAACTCCAGCACCGCCGCAGCCTGGGCGCCATCCGAAACTTCATTGATTCGGAATCCTCTTTCAGGCTCACGTTTTCAACCCCGTCCTCCCCAAACACTAACCCGAGGCGTTTTTACCCCAACTCTGCTGGGCCTTTTAGTGAAAACCTCATTTCTAACCCCAAACCCCCATCTACCAACAGCAATGAAACCTAACCCAACGCGGATGTGACCAACTCCAAACCCAACCCTGGACTCACAGACATTTTAAAGCACTCGATAAACAGACAAGAAATGCACAAATATGTTATGGGTGTAAAAATCCCAGTGACACCAATGAAGGGGGGCAGGCGTGGATGGTCAGGGGTCTGCCGCACTCCCATCTCTCCAGAACCCTCGGCTTTGCAGGGGGCGTCCATCCTTTGGGGAATGGGATCCTCCCACCCCCACTGTCGCAGGACTTGCTTTTCAGACGAAGTTGTCGCCAGGCAGCCGATTCGAGGTGCCTGGCCTGGCACGTGGTGGCCACTCGCGTTTGTGTGGAACGGCTGGCCCACCGGAGATCCGTGCACCCCCTCCGGGTTTCCCCTCTGTTATCAGCAAGGGCTGTCCCTGTACGGAAATGCGTAAGGAGTGCTGGGCTCACTTCAAGTCCAGATCGGTGCTGCCGAGTTGCCCTTTGGTTGTGTCCTTTTGTTCTGTTCTTTTCTCGCCTGTGCCAATCTCACTGCCACCAGTGTCGCTGGAAACTGTTAGCTTCTTCGATATTTACCTACACTGAGTGTTACCAGCCTTTTTCATTTTTGCCAATCTGATGGGAAGCAAAATCCCAAATATCATTTTAATATGCATTTCTCAAGGACCTGTCTGCAATCTCTCCAACAACTGTTTATTAAGTGTTCAACAAATATTCCTTTATACCATATAATAAAAATCAGCACTTCCTTGCCCACTTTGCACACTCTTCGGGCTGCCTCCTCTGGTTTATTTCTCCATATTCCTAAATAACCTGTTTAAGCTTTGATTTCTCAATCTATCAGTTTCAGATACGTGTCAGTTGAGTCCCCACAGTTGCTTCAGGGTTGGGGAGTCAGCCTTTTCCAATTGATGCCTAGATCAGTGTGGTTCCCTTGTGAGACATTACGTTTTTGTCTGTTCTCCCTGAAATTAAATCCTCCATTTTCCTCCACCTTCCTCATTTGTCCACTTTTTGAATTATGAAATACATAAATTATACAGAAGACTGTATAAAATATATGTACAATTCAAAGAATAAAAATTTTACAAAGGAACAAATACCCAGGTCAAGAGCCAGACTGTGGCCAGTTCCTTAGAAATCCCTGGTCGGGCCCCATCCCGGCTTTTGGGCTGTGCTCCCCCCGGCTGTGTAGTTTGTCCTCCACCTTTGTATTCTGAGAGAGTTTGTTGAGTCTTCCCTGGCACATGGTGGGTGAACTTTGTGGAAATGGAAGCATTTGTCCTTATTCTTGGGGATTAGCTTTCCTTTTCAGCACTGGGAGGGGGTATGTCCACGTGCCTGTGGCTCGCCCACGTCCACTGCCACGTGGCCGCATTTCATCGCATGAACACAGCACAATTTATTTATCTATCTTACCGATGGCATTAGTGTTTTGTTGTTGTTGGGGCCATGCCTCGGGGCATGCGGGATCTTAGTTCCCCGACCAGGGATCGAACCTGTGCCCCCCCACAGTGGAAGCGCGGAAGCTTAACCACTGGACCGCCAGGGAAGTCCCTGCCGATCGCATTGGGATTCTGTACAGTTTTTTCTTGTACAAACAATGCTCCAGAAACCAATCTTGTACGCGCCACCTGATGCACAGGTATGGGTGGAGCTGCTTGGTCCGCAGATGGGTGTTCGTTCTGCTCTACTGGCTAACACCAGATGTTCCCACAGTGGTGGTACCAGTTCACACTCCACCAACAGGGATTCTAAGGTCCCTGTGATCTGCGGCCTTGCCAACACTCTGAATTGTCGTTTTTGCCGTCTGATGGGAGTCCCATCTCAGTGTGCTCTTAGTTTGCATGTCCCCGTGGACGAGGATGGTGGGTGAAACCTCTTTCCCTACGCTTCTTGGCGCTCGGCCTCCCTGTTCTGTGCAGCGTCTCTGGAAGTCGTTGCTCATTTTCCTGTGGAGTTGCTGTCTTTTCCCTGACAGTTTGCGGGAGTCCTTCGGTACTCATCCCTTAGACGCTCATCCCTGGTCCGATATATGTGTCGCAAATATCTTCATTTTCTAGAGGCTTTATAGATTTGCTTGCCACATATTTGTCTTTAATCCACCTGGAAACTACTTTTGCGTACAGTGTGAGTCAGAGGCTCACTTTCACTTTTCCCCTGTTTGGCTAGCGGATCACTGCAGTGCCATATACTAAGGTCTATCCTTTCCTCTATCTGCACTTCGATCGTGGCCATATATGAACTATCTGTACATACCGTGTCCAGGCCCCATTTTATTCCGTTGGTTCCTTTATCTTCTGTTTGATTCTATATGTCATGATCACTCATCATTACAACAGCTCTAACTATCACTTCTTTTTTTTTTTTTTTTTTTTTTTTGCCGTATGCGGGCCTCTCACTGCCGTGGCCTCTCCCGTTGCGGAGCACAGGCTCCGGACGCGCAGGCTCAGCGGCCATGGCTCACGGGCCCCGCCGCTCTGCGGCATGTGGGATCTTCCCGGACCGGGGCACAAACCCGCGTCCCCTGCATCGGCAGGCGGACTCTCAACCGCTGCGCCACCAGGGAAGCCCAGGTGTGTGTGTTTTCTTGCACAGATCCCTCCTGGGACCGCCTGCCCTGCTACTCTTACCTTGACTGCCTGATTTCTTGCCTCCTGGCTGGTTGTCACGTTAGGACTTCCCTTCCTCCCTCCTTGCAAGAAGGCGCCTCCGGCTCCCGGGTCTACGTTCTTGCCTTGGTGAAGCATTCTTCTAGTGGCTTTCTGAGAGAGTCACGGGAGGAAGACTTGCATTTCCAGACAGTCACCTGCTCGACAGTTGGGCTGGGCACAGAATTCTAAGCAGGAGTCATTTTTCTCCCGGCATGTTGCACGCCTTTTGCAGCGCCTTTTGACAGATAATATCTTCCAAAAATAGAGCAGGATGTCCAGGCCCGAACGCGCATCCATAACCTTGCTACTCTTTAGCAGGACACCCTAGAGCCTCAGCAGGTCCTCGGACAGCCCTGACGAACAGAAGGCGTCAGATGTCAGGTGGTGTGACTTTCCAGGCTAGGTCATGAAACGTGATAGGGCTTCCTCCGGACTCTCGCTCCTGGACTCTCAGTCCTGTAAATCAGCTTCCTTGTTGTGAGGAAGCCCTGGCCACGTGGAGAGGCCACGTGTGGGTGTCCTGGCTGGGAACCCCAGCTAAGGCGTCAGCCAAGAATTAGCATCAATCCCAGACTCGAGTGACCAAGGCTTCAGATAATTTCAGGTTCCAGACTTCAAATCACCCAGCGGATGCCAAGTGGAGCAGAAGCGTACTGTCCACACTGAGCCTACTTAGATTGAAGATTTAAGGGCAAAATAACTATTGTCATTGTTTTTTTGTTTTTTAACAAATTTATTTCTTTATTTATTTTTGGCTGCGTCGGGTCTCCGTTGTTGCGCGCGGGCTTTCTCTAGTTGTGGCGAGCGGGGGCTACTCTCCGTTGTGGTGCGCGGGCTTCTCATTGCGGTGGCTTCTCTTGTTGCGGAGCACAGACTCTAGGTGCGCAGGCTTCAGTAGTTGGGGCACGTGGGCTCAGGAGTTGTAGCTCGTAGGCTCTAAAGCGCAGGCTCAGTAGTTGTGGCACACGGGCTCGGTTGCTCCACGGCACGTGGGATCTTCCCGGACCGGGGCTCGAACCCGTGTCCTCTGCATTGGCAGGTGGATTCTTAACCATTGCACCACCAGGGAAGCCCCCGCTGCCATTGTTTTGAGCCAGTCAGTTGTGGGGTATTTGTTATGTAGCCTGTGTGACTGGAACGCCCCTCTTCATGCCAGCTACTGGCTAAGCAGACTTGAAGACATGACGGTGAGCCCTGTGCCTGAGAACATGATCTAGTCAATCAATTTAAATAAATTTTAAGATACTGTACCAGAGGGTGGGCATCCCACATGTTCCCAGCGCCTGACGTTTGTTCCTGTTCACAGCAGCGTACGTTGACGTGGCAGCGGGCAGCCTTCCCGAAGGCTGGAAGACCAGCGGTGGGTCTGCTTCTCTGGGCGCGTTCTGCCAGACTGGGCTGGTGACCTGGGTGATGGGAAGTTGGAGAGCAAAGCCCTGTGAGGCCTGTGCTGGCCCTCGCTGTGCCGAGGCCACGAGCCGCTCCGAGTCGCCAGGGACCCAGATGGAGCAGGAAGGCGAGGTCACCCGGGGAGTGTGTGGAGCAGCCCGGAACCAGGCAGGGGGCGCAGGAAGCCCGGGCCCAGACGGGCCCTTTTCTGCCCCGGCCATGGGTCCGAGCGGGTGCTGGTGCTGGCACCGAAGAAGGGGCTTTGGACTGCCTCCCAGGGGTGGGCCGCAGCCTGAGCAGGGTGAGATTATTCCTTCAATCGTTCAAGAAAGAGTTACTGAATTGTCACCCCCCACACACCGGGCATGCTGGGAACGAAGCAAAGAACAGAAGATGCAAGAGTCCCTCCCCTCAAAGAGCTGACCTTCTCTGGAGAGAGAGACAGCGCCTAACAGCCCAGTGGGCCGCTGGCCAGGAGAAGGGGCAGTGGGTCCGAGGCAAGCCTGGCGGGCGCTGGGATGGTGGCGGGGGACGGGGGTGGTTCTTTGAACACTGGTCAGCGAGCGGAAGTTGTCTTTGAGACAGAGGCCTGAGGAGGTAAGGGTGGCAGCAACAGCCCCAGGCAGAGGGGACCCCGCCACGGGGAGCAGAACAGGGAGGGCGCTGGGTGTGTGTAGTGAGAGCGAGCCTGGAAGAAAGGAGTCAGGAAGGAAGGGGCTGCGTGGATCGGAAAACACCCCCAGTGCGCCGGTTAAAATGAAGGTGAAAACACACGCGGGGCCTTTTTATGTATTTCGAGATAAAACACTGAAACCCTAAAAGCTTCCTGGGAATTAGAAATTACTTTCAAAGACACATTGACCCTCAAAACCCAGCCTCAGAGTGATAGAAACGTCCTGGGGGAAGAATGAGACAAACGACTCCACGACCAGCGAGCAGGTCCCTGTCTGCCAAAGGCAGGGAGCTGCCCAGATCTGCACCTCTCAGTGGAGATCCAGCCCGTTGGCCCGGAGGCTCCTCTCAGGGAGCCGGCACTTTCTTCTCTGTTTCACAGGGACTGAGGCCCAGACAGGTCAAAGCATGTGAAGGCCAGACAGCCGGGGAGGCTCTGAGCCAGGCCTGGGGGTCCTGGCATCGCTCCGCCTTCCCAGTGGTCACCAGCCCCCAGAGGCCCTGAGCGCAGGCCCACCTCCTCCAGGGCATCCCTCCATGGCCAGTGCTGTGCTCCCCGCACCCATGGCCCCATCTCCAGCCCAGCTGCCTGCAACATGCTCCCACCCCGGACCGCTCCCTATCTGACACTCCGACCCATGCTGGCCCACCTCTCTGATGAGACCCCAGTGTTCCAGTTTCTTTACGAACGTCTTCGCTCAGGGCGGGAATTGTGACTTTTCCACCTGAAAAGTGTGGCTTGTCAAGGGCATGGGCTCCGGCTTCAGACGACCTGAAGGATCAGATCAGGATTCAGCTGCCTTCGAGCTGTGTGTCCTGGGGAGAGTCACTGCACCTCTCTGTGCCTCGGTCTCCTCCACACAAGGACCACGAGGGGACCAGGCTGTGTGAGCATTAGATGAGTTAATACTGGCTCAGCACTCGGAAGGCACCTGGCCCTGCCTGTGCTCCCGGCCCGCTGAGGGGTCTGTTATAGATTCACCTGCGGTGCTGCTTTGCTCAGACCTAAGAGTCTCCACCTGGTCTGGCTCCTCCCTCCCCACCCCTGCCCTCCGGTGGCTCTCCCCGGGCTGCTGCTGTGGCCGCACTGGCCTCCCTGACTTCTCAGCTTCTCCAGGCTGCCGGCCTCAGGACCTTGCTACTGCCTGCTTCCTTGCCTTCAAGGCTGCCGTCACCTTCTCAACGGGGCCTGCTCCCGCTGCGGGTTCCAAACTGCAGCACACGCCTGCAGCTGGGCCCCCAGCAGACACTCGCCCCCACCTCTCATTTCTCCACAGCCTGTCTCCCTTCTGACCTGCCCTCTCCTCTACTGCCTGAGCCTTTCCACTGTCTGTTTCATCTTTCCTGAGGACAGAAATCTTTGCCTGTGTGTTTGCTGCTGTGGCCCAAATGCCTAGGGCGCCACCCGGCACACAGCGGTGACTCTGAGGAGTGGTGACGGAGCTGTGGATTTCAGAACCAGCTGGGTGTCTCCTGAAATGCAGATTCCCAGGCCCCGAACCAGCCTTTCTGGGGGTGAGGCTTGAGACTCAGGAGGTTTGCTAACCTCCTGCTGCCCAGCTGGGACTGATGCAGGCACATGTTAGACAGCCGCTGCACTGACGGGGGCGGCCTGCACCCCAGATCCCCACGCCCTGGTGCCCAGACCACAGACCACCTCTGACTTCTGAGGCCCTAGCTGTCCAAGCCCCTGGATTTCCGTGGCCTTCCAACAGTGGCAACTTGCCCAATGCTGTATGAGAAACATTTGCTTTTGCAAAACGTGGCCAGAGGCATGGGAAAAAGTCCAGCCAGGACCGGGACAGATAAAGGGCCATTTCCAGGTGGTTGAAGAGGTCTTGGTCTTGAGGAAGGAGCATGGCCTGAGGCTGGCTGGGGCTGGGCCAGAGAAGAAGATCGGAAGAACTGGGCGCCGGACCAGCAGTTACCCAAGCAGGGCGGGGAGCACACCTGGCAGGGGGGAGGCAATGATTCCCACCCCTCAGCCCCTACCCCCCTGCACGAGGACTGGAGCGGGTCTTCCAGTGCGCGGGGTGTGGCATCAGTTAACCGGCTCTGCCTTTGGGTCTCCCGTCAAGCATCAAGGACTCCTTGCCACTAATCCAACTTTAAAAATGCAAATATCCTTGACCTGATCCCCCACCCGCACCTGCCCAGACTTTCTGCTCCCACAGGGCACCCGCTGCAGGCGTGGCATCAGAGGGCACGCCCAGGAGCAGGGGCTGGCAGGGATGACGGCCCGCAGGGTGGAGCTGACTGATGGGTCAGGGAACATCCCCACCGGCCCAGCTGGAACAAGCCTGGAGAGACTGTGAAGCCAGTGAGTGTGCGTGACAGTCCGTTTTGTGTTTTAAAAATGCACGTGCTTCTCTGCTCAGCATATCCTGGGACTGGCCTTCGGGAAGGGCGATGGGGAGGGTGGCTGGTCGGGGACAGCGGCTCTTCTCGGAACGCCTTTCGTACGGTTTGGCCCGCTGGCCGTGCGTCGATTGCACAGCCGACTCCGCTGCGCTGAAAGCAGACTAGCAGCGCGCGCCCTGGCGGCCGCTCACGCCTCGTTCCCTTCGCGGCTGCTCCCGGCTGCGCCCAGGGCGGACGCGGGGCGTTCGGTTTCCAGCCCTGTAGAACCCACTCGTGAGCCGTCGGGAAGCAGAGTGTGAGAGCAGCCGGCGGTGCTGGACCGTAGCGGACCCAGGACACGGATCGGGGTAGCTGAGGGTGGGGCGGCCGAGAGCCCCGCACGGCCCCCACTGCCCGTGCTGGAAGCAAGCCCTCCCGGCCTGCGGACCTCCACTGCGCTCCCTGCGGCCGCCCGCCCGGGTGGCCGCGCTCCGCAGGCGCCGGCTTGCTCGCAGTCTGTCTCACCTCAGGGCCCTGGCGCGTGCCGGCTCTGCACTCGGCCGGGCCTCATCCTCTGGCCCATGTTCATGGTCAGGTATGCACGGAACTTCCAGGAGCAGGGACCGTGCTGGTCTCGCTCGCTGCCCTCCTGCAGCCCCTGGAACAGAGCCTGCCCTTGTTGCTACAACACACAGTCTCCCTGATGCCTTCCCTTTCTGGCCCTTTCACCCCAATTCTCATGGCCCAGAGCGCCCCACCCCCGCAAGTATCCTCCCTTCCCTCAGACTCTGTCCCACACAGGTGCCCCTGGGGACAGTGCCTGCGAGTGGGCAACACAGAGGGGTTTGGGGTCCGGCTCTGTGGCCAGGATAGGTCCTTCTCCATCCCTGGACTTCAGTGTCCTTATCAGTAAAATGGAGACAGAAACAAGTGGAGAGGATGATGTTTTATAGAGGGAGCTGAGAAGTCAGAGGCCGTTGCATTTGCAGGGTGCCAGGGGATGGGGTGCCAGGGGATGGAGGTCCCAGGGGATGGGGGTCCCAGGGGATGGGGTGCCAGGGGATGGAGGTCCCAGGGGATGGGGGTCCCAGGGGATGGGGTGCCAGGGGATGGAGGTCCCAGGGGATGGGGGTCCCAGGGGATGGGGTGCCAGGGAATGGAGGTCCCAGGGGATGGGGGTCCCAGGGGATGGGGTCGCAGGGGATGGAGGTCCCAGGGATGAGGGAGGAACTGTGCTGGGAGCTGCCCTTCTGGGGTACAATGTGCAGATGGAGAAGGAAGTGGGGGTCCTTGAGTGCCAGCACAGTGCCTTCCCAGCTCTCTTGGCTGTGAACCAAACAAAGAAACCCGCTGCTCAGCGCAAGCCTGAGAGGAAAGTTTCATGCACGGGCCTTGTTGCTGTCCGCGATGAGCGCCGTACTTCCTTTCCTCTCCCTTTTGATTTTATCCTCTTTTCTGATTTTTGACTTAACCATGCTGATAGCACTTTCCTGAGTGGATCCATGACCCGCTCTTGCTTCCAGCTGGCAGACGGAGATGGTGGTAAACACATCTGGCTCGTGTCCATGGAGGAAAAGTCCCTCCTCCAGGCCTGGCGTGCCCCTGCCCCTTCCCGTACTCCTTGGGTGGGAGCTGACGAGGCCATGTGTCTTCCTCCCTCCTGCTGGGGGCGGGGACTGTCCGTCCCCCACAAGCCACCCCAGGCTGAACTCAGCCTCTGCGATGTTTTTTGCCTTTGTCTTCAGAATATCCCAGCATAACCCACCTTAACCCAGATGGCAGCCATGGGTGGTGATGTACCCAGGATGCCCTGGCCTGGATGGACCGGCTAGGGAAACATTCAACTGTGAGGAGAGAGCCCTTCCTAGCCCCCAGGGCCCTCTACTCCCAGCCACTCCACTGGCCTGCACCCAGCCCTGGCACCCCTGGGCTGTCTGTGGCCCCGAAACGGAAGGGGCCACCTCACACCTCCAGCTCTGCTCCGATCTGACCAGTGGGGCCTGTGCCTCCCAGCAGGTAAATACTTTGAGCGTCATCCCTGCCCACAGCATGCGTGCTGAGCCGGGCTCGGGTCCAGGCCCGTGCTCCCTGAAACCTGCTCTCTCCACCCCACTCTGCCTCTCTCTCCACCACAGTTTTGCATCTTGTTTTTATCAAAGAGCCACCACGAGGAGATTCCACTTTTTCCTGACCCACATCCAATCCGCCAGCCAGTCCTGAGGTCCTGCCGCCCACATCTCAAGGCCGTTTACATCCCTGCTGCCACCACGTGGTCCTCGCTGCCGCCAGCTCTCCCCTGGCTCCCTGCACTTCTGTGTCTCCCAGGTGGTCACCCTCCACCTGCCACTCCTTCTGGGGTCTCTGCCAGTCCTGGAGGCTGACCTGCAGGGCTGCGCCCCTCGGGCCTCACCTTGAGTGTCTGCTTTGCGTCGCCCGATAGGAGGCACCGGCAGGCAGTGGGGGGCTGGGACAGAGAGAGGGCGGTGTGATTCCCTCCTTCCTGCCACGGTCCTGGCTGCCCCCTCCTGCCTGCTGCCCTCTGTCAGGAGCCCTGTCGTGAACTCATTGTCATTGACTTCACACCGTTCGGGTGTGTCCGTCTTGTTCTTCGGGGACACCAGGGACAGCGCTGACCCCTACGCCCGACAGCCCTTTCGCCCACAACGGTGGGACAGTCTTTCTGAAAACCTGAATCTGGGCCAGTTTCCCCCTTGCTTCAGCAGTGGGCCACTCCTGCTACGAGAACACAGACAAAACTCTTTATTACCATCTACGAGGGTGTTGGTTAAATTAGGGGTCGGGAGGGTAACTGACAGCATTGAATTTCTTTCCTTTCTTTTTCTCCCTTCTTTCAATGACACTGGAGGAGAGAGATTAGCAGAGGGAAGGGAATAGAAATCACCAGCACTCACAGCAGAGGCCCGAGTTAGGGGATTGTTTTGGTAACGTGCAAGCTGGTTGAGCCAGAAGGTGATGTCTTACTGTGGATGCCAAATATTGGGGACCCCTGCCCTGCCCTCTCCCTCTCCACAGGCCCCACCTCACCCCCACGTCCGCCTGGCTCAAGGCCTCAGCTTCCTGTCAGTGCCTCAAACATGCAGGCCCGTTCCTGCCTCGGGGCCTTTGCACCTGCTGTTCCCTTGGTCTGACTGCCCTTCCATCTGCTCTTCCCAGGGCTCCTTCTCACTCCAACATCACCTCCTCAGAGAGGTCCTCCGAGCTTGGCCCCCCCGAAGCAGGTTCCCCCTGTCTTCTTTTTTCTATCACGAGACATTGTTTCATCAGAATCTCCATGAGGACACAAAGACCTGTTGTGTGTTACTGACCGTCCTAGCATTTTTCCTCATCTGTAGTTACCTGTCTCCTGCCTTATCCCCCGGGAATAAAAGCTCCCAGGAGGTAGGCCCTGGTCTCTACAGTTAACCGCACTGTCCCCAGATAGTTCTGGGCACACAGTAAGTGCTCAGTACACGCCTGTGAGTGCTGCCGGGACAGGGCGGCTTTGTGACCCTGTACTCCCAGGGTGCCTGGCATGCTCGCCAACCCAGGATGGGGGCTGGGACTCAGAGGAGGCTCGAGGGCCCTTGGAATCAGACCTGCGGCCCCCCCTGCGTGCCCTGGGCCCCGTGTGCCCTCCGCACCCTCCCTGCACCAGGAGACCCCCATCCGCCTCCGCCGCTGGTCCTCTTGACCGTGGAAGTCGAGGCAGCACCGCCTGGCTGGAGGACGGAGGGACGCAATGCAGCGGACCTGCTGCGAGACTGATGGGCGGCTTGACGCAGGTAATAAATCACCACGAATCACGGGCGGGGTGTGGCACCGGTGCTGTGGCCGTGGATAAGCGGCTCCTTGTCCCACGATGGCTTGTCCGTCACTTGGGACCATGGCAGTGCCTGAAATGCCAGCGTCTGCCCCCTCACCTGGTAGCCGCTCCTGAATCCTCTTCTGAAAGCAAAGGCCTCTGGGACAGCCTCATCCATCAGAGAAGGAGAGTCATTCTCTTCCCACAGGTGGATCATGAAAGCCCAGCCCTGCGGGGGAGGTGCTGACGGGGGAAGGGTGGGGGCAGGGGCGGGAGGTGCTGACGCGGGAAGGGCGGGGGTGGGGGGGGGGTGGGGGGACGGGCAGGCGCCCGGGGCTCCACCTCACACGTCCCCGTCAGGATAGAGAGGCTGATGGAAACACGGAACCAAGACAGTGCAGGGAGGTGACCTGGGACCGTGCACAGGCGAGGTGCGAAAATTTGCACATGGTCCCCAAGGACGCGACACCAAAGGCAGAGTCCACGACAGCACCTGGCTACACAGATCAGGGAATCCTGCGACTCCAGGGGCACGGAAGTCACATATGTGACCACACATACCTGCCCACACGGGAGTCTATACCTGCCAGGAAGGAAGAGCTCCACGTGGCTCAGAGAGTGGAGAGTGGAAGCAGGCAGTGCACAAAGCAGCAGCCGCCGCTGAGAGTCCGTCACACACGCCAGGCACACCGAACTTCCCCAGTAATCCGGGGGATGCGGACGGAAACAACGGCATCTTCTGGAAAAAAAAAACTGTCACACTGGCAAAAACGGACCGAACAAGTTGTCACTTTTTATAAAGTGATACTATTCGGTGCTGATGAAGAGCTGGGCTCACTGACAGCAGGGGTCTAGATGATCGCGGCTTCTGGAGGATGACTTGGTCACAAATATCAAAGCTAAAAATCCCTTTGACTCAGAAATCTCACTTTTCACATTTATTTGTAAGAAATAGGAGGCTAAGGAGACAAAGACGTGCACACGGGGGGGGATTTCTCGCAGTTTTGTACAGGACGGTGAAAAACCGGAAACTACATAAATGTCCCTCAAGAATGGAATAAATTATGATGGTGCCACCTGTACAGAACGCTAGGCAATTCTTTTAAATGACAGCTATTAATCTATCGTTATTGGCGTAGAAAGAAGTACACATCTATTGTTCTGTTTTAAAAAGACTCCAGAAGCACCCCAAGTGTCGCTCAACGGGTGAATAGAACAAAAATGTGGTTTGTACACACAAGGTAGTATTCTTCAGCCTTGACAAGGTAGGAAATTCAGACACATGCGACAACACGGATGGACCTCGAGGACATTCTGCCTGGTGAACTAAGCCAGTCATAAACGGGCAGATACCGTGTGACTCCACTCATATGAGGTCCCTTGAGGAGTCAGATTCATAGAAGGGTGGGTACCAGGGGCTGGCAGAGGGGATGGGGTGTTGGTGTTCAATGCGACAGAGCTTCAGTTTGGGAAGAAGAAAAAATTTGAAAATAGATGGTGGTGATGGTTGCACAACAATGTGAATACACTTAACACCACTGAACTGTACACCTAAATGGCTAAAATGGTAATTTTACGTTACGTGTTTTTAGCCACATTTTTTTAAAAGGCTCCAAAGCAGTATATGTTTCCATTTTTGTAATACAGCAAGAAATGTCAACAATGATGTGATTATGAATGTTTGTTTTTCTTTTTTTATGATTGCCTGTATTTCCTGATATTTTGGGCAGTAAGAACATTAACTTTTATACTAATCAAAAAAACTATTGCAAAAATAACATACTAAGTTGCGCAAACAGACGTTCAACAAAACCATATTTTTTCCTGGTTATAGAAGTTATATAAATTCATCATAGAAAATCTGGAAAAGCGAAAGAGATAATGCTAAAAAGAGATAAATTGTAATTCCATCACTCCAAAGTAAATATTTTTAAAAACCGTCACTGTAAATACTTTGATATCTATTTCTAATTTTTTCTGCAAATATGTTTTTTCTTTACATAATCATATCTAGAGTAATTCCTTTATAGAGTTTTGCATCCTGCTTTTTTTCACTTTAACTTTCATCAGATAGTCTTTTTTTTTTTTTTTTTTTGCGGTACGCAGGCCTCTCAGTGTTATGGCCTCTCCCGCTGCAGAGCACAGGCTCCGGATGCGCAGGCTCAGCGGCCATGGCTCACGGGCCCAGCCACTCCACAGCATGTGGGATCTTCCCGGACCGGGGCACGAACCCGAGATGATAGTCTTTTAAAAACCTGATTGAAATAGATAAATGATATTCCACTGCACGGACAGGGCATAGTTCATTATCAGTTTTCCTTTTGTTGGACTTTAGTTGGTGTCCCATTTTTCTTAACTGTAAGTACTGTTGGGAAGAAGGAGTCTGTACATAAATCTGACCGCAAATCTGGTCATTTCTTTGCGATCAGGTTCTAAAAGGAGACTTACTGACTCCGGAGTGACGTATGTAATATAAGGCCGCTTTCAGGGAATGTTCCAATTTCACCTCTTTGCAACAGTGTTATAACTTTAAAACATCCTTGGATGTTTTCAAGTTATATGTCAATTGGATGAAAGGGTATGTTGTTTCAATTTGTGTTTCTTTGATCAAGTGGTGAGGTTAGAAATTTCCCTTGGCGTGGACAGGCCGTTTCCACATCTGCTTACGTCTGTTTTTCACATGAGCCAGTGTTTCCCTCACTGGTTTGAAGCGAGGAGGAATCCCTCCCGACTCTGGCCTTCAGGGCAGCCCAGGACTCTTGCGCGGACACCCCTCTCTGGGAAGTCGCCGGCCTGTGCCCCTCGGCAGTCACTTCCCAGCCGCACCCTTGGTTCCTTGCTGTTTGCCCTGAACGGGTCACAGCCAGTGACCCTGCAAGCTCAGGACGGGCACCCGGGGAGTGGGGATGGGGGGTGAGGCTTCAGTTGGCCTGAACGCACACGCTGACCCTGGAGGACTTTAGCCGGGCAAGAGTGACTCATTAACCCCGTCACCCCGTCAACACGCCCCGCCAGGAGGGCCCGGGCCTGGCGGGGGCGGGGGCGGGGGCGGTTTCCACCTGCCCCTGCTTCTGAACGTGAACCCGATTGCCGCCCAGTGCACCCTGAGCTCAGCTGTGGAGTTCCACACTTTCCATCTGGCCTTCAATTTGCTTCTCAGGGGTGTCCACTCTGCAGATCAGCCTCACTTGGGTTTTCGTGAAGGTGCTAAAGTTTTCCCATTTTCAGGAGCTCTCTCTGGTTCTCTGACAGCTCCTGTCTCACAGTGGTTGGTCTTGTGTCACCGATTCACCCCGCGGCGCCATTGTCGCCCCTCACCCGCCCACCTCCGGGCCTCAGCCCCAGGTCTGGGAGCCGCTTGCAGCCCGATATCACAAGTCCTTCAGCTGCCTTAGAAGACCTGTGGGTTCAGAGTCCTCCCAACACAACCCCTCAGAGGTGGTTTTGGCCAAACTCTCGGTGCCGAGGAGAAAACAGACCCATGGGGGGTGGGGACCAACCCAGGTCTCTGGGCTCCCGGCTCATCCTGCCCCTTCCCAGCGGCCGGGGCTCACGTAGGGGGCTGTGAGTCACCAGGTGGGAGGGCAGCGCCCAGTGCGGGGAGCCTGGGCTCCGCGTGTGGAGCAGGACAAACCCCCCTTATTCACGACGCTGCTGCTTCCAGTCTCTGAGCCACCTCCGTCCTGTCGCCCCACAGTGTCCTGGCTCAGCCCGGCTCGACGGTCATTGCTTGACCTGCAGAGCCATGACCTCTGGTCCTCACTCGCCCAGCCTGGGTACAGCGGGCTCCCCCAAGCCGCGGGGCGAGGACAGGAAGGGCCCAGTGACAGAAGACATGGGATGGGTGGGTGCCAGGCGTCACTGCCCGAGCTGTGCTTCAGCCCTTTCCTGCCCCCACCCCTTCCCCACCTTGTTAGGGGACTTCTCTAGATCCTTCCCCTGCCCTCCCAGCCCCAGGGTCTCACGCCTTCTCCAGGAAGCAGCAGACCTCCCAGACTCCCACTACTTTGTTATTTTCTGGTGGAACAGGGGCACCGCCTCCTGCTGGCTGTGTGATCCTGAGTAAGTGACCTCTCTATGCCTCTGTTTTCCCATCTGTGAAATGGACCTAGTAGGAGAGGAGTTATGGGGGTTGAATAAAATCACGTGTTTCAAGAGTATAGCACAGCGCTGGGCCCCCTTCCTGCCCTTGCCCACTGAACCTTTGCCCAGGGGCTCCTGCCCCGTCCAGCCAGCGTGTCCATTACACTATTTCCCAGGAGGACTCCTTCCTCCCCTGTCTCTTTGCCGGGGGTGGGGGGTGGTTGGGCGGCAGCCACCTTCGAGGAGAACACCCTTCTGGGACACCAAGACTGTGTAGATGCTGCTCTGACCACTTTGGGGTGTGAGTGGAGCCGCTCTTCCAGGTGGACTGCAGGGTGGTGTGGGCCTGCCGTCCGCCTCTGCGGCATCCATCTGTACTGGGAGGCGCGGTGGGTAGAGCAGTAACGCACAGCGTCCGGCAGCCGAGCCCGGCAGCCCAGAGACCAGGAGAGGCAACAGCACCTGGAGCGAGGTAGGCGTGGGCTCCAGCTCTGCCTTTGCACTGCGTGTGCTGTGTGACTTGGGGTGACTTGCTCTACCTCTCTGGCCTCAGCTTTCTTTTCTGTAAAATGCAAAGAGCTGAGGCAGTCATGACTGGCCTGTGCGTCACAGCACCAGGCCCGGCATGCAGCGGGCCCCGTCTCAGAGCATGTGGCTGTGAAATGCCCAGCGTAGGCTCGGCATGTCGTGGGTCTAACCAGGACCTGGTCAGGCTGCTAGAGACCCCTTGCTGGGAGGCAGATAAAGTTCCCTCCCGGGCCGCAATGGTGGGTGGGTGAGTCGCCGGAACCGGGTGACGAGGAAGGTCTGGCGGCTGTGATTGGCTCTGCCGCCACCATGACGTGATGCCTCAACACGACCTTCCGAAGGGCCAGGAGCAGGGCCTCGAAGCCCCTCTGCCTTGTGTCAGGGTCGGGGCAGATGTCCGCCCAGCTTGGGTGGTCTCTTAGAGGAGGGGCCGATTTGCACCACATCCTCTCTATCCTCCCCGCCAGCTCCACGAGCACTGTCCAATATGGTACCAGCCACCTGTGGTACCTTACTGGACAACAGGGATGGAGGGAACATTCTCCATCACAGGAAGTTCTACTGGACACTCACCCCCACCCCCACCCCACCCCCACCCCCGCCGACACAAGCTGGGTGCTGCGGGCTTACCAGGATGACAAAGAAATGACCCGGCCCCCAAAGAGCTCAGCCATCCATTTGTCAGACACTAATCAAGCCCCTTCCACGTGCAGGAGGATATTGTGAAACCAAGATGTATGCGTTCCCTACCTTCACAGAGCTTCCTGTCCTGCAGATGGACAACTGTCTCCCAAACAGAGACTCAAAGTAATTCGGGCTTAAACAACGGAGACTTTAATTTTCTCTCCTGAAAGCCCATGTTGGAGAGGCAGCTCTGCTCCGGGACACCGTCTGGGTCTGGATTCCTTGTACCTGTCACTCCCCACCCCTCTGGATTCCTTGCACCTGTCACTCCCCACCCTTGTCTGCATCCTGCCTTCCAGCCAGCACAGAGGAAGGACTTGGAAAGAGGCTGCCCTTCCCTTTGCAGGGAACTCAGAGCCACTGCCCACACTTCCTGCTGGTCAGCCGCAAGGGAGGCTGTGAAGTGCAAGTTTTCTTCAGGGCAACGCTGCTCTGCTGAGAACTGGCAGTTCTAGGAAGGGGAGAGTGAGTATGTGAGGACTTTGCCACAGAGGGACAAGCATGAACTAAACGAGCACACACATAAGTGGACAAAGCTTGAGGGATGCTTTGAAGGAGAGGCACATGGTGTTGGGAGAGCATGGGAAGGTGTCCAGGAGGGCTTCCCTGAGGAAGTGGCATTTGAGATGTGATGTAGAGAATGAGTAGGAGCTAATGGGGAAGGAGGGTCACAGTGTCCACAACAAAGGCAGCAGTGGGTGCAAAGGCCCTGTGGTCGGAGGGAGCATAGCCTTCTCAGGATACCTAAGAAGCCCTGGTCGATGAAGGTCACAGAGGTCTTCTGCAGACGGGGGATGAATTCCCTAAGAAGGAGCTCCATGGGGCTGGGGGTCAGAGATATCTACTCAGTTCCAGGCACTTTTCTAAGTTCTGTACTAATTAATTCATTTAATGCCTGAACACCCCACGAAGTTGTACCTGTGTGGTTGTCATCTTCAGAGAAGCAGACACCAAGAAGGGATGAGATGTGCGACAGACTTACGGGACTGTCTTGGTTCACTCAACAGATATTTCTGAAGTGTCCTAGGTTCTGGGAACACAGCAGTGAAGAAAAAAACCCAAGTCCATGTTCTTAGGGACCTTGTCAGATAGTGGGAGAGACAGGCAATCAACACGTAGGAATATAAATGTTTCACTTTGTTTACCATCTCTGTTTTGAAGAGCACCACCTGGCCTCTTTCTCTTCTCCTTGGCGAGGAATTCCTGGTAACAGATTCTGCCCATGTCATCAGGAGCGTTGCCCTCCCCTGACAGGACCTGGGGTAAGCGCTACATGTGGCCGGGCAGGTGGACCTTTAGGCACTTGAGCTGCCAGTGTTCCCATTCACTGACTCACTCACTCACTCACTCATTCATTCAGCCAACCCAAGTCGATGGAGCCCCTCCTCTACTCCAGGCCCTGTGCCACGAAGGACAGGCACGGGAGCCCCGAGCTAGCCTGCAGGTGGGACGCGAGGGTGAGATGGGACTGCATCCTTAAGGAAGTTAAGGGGAGCTGATATCTGAGGGATGAATGGGTTTAACCAGGCCAAGGTAGTGCTGGAGTGGCGGGGAGAAGGGGCCAGGTAGGAGGCACCTGTACAAAGCAGCTCCCTGGCACCTAGTCAGGGGCGTTCTGGGTCTCTTTGGGGACAGCTGGTCTCCTAATTTCGCCAGTGACCGACTCCTTAACCTGTTTGGCCTAGATTCCTCAGCACTGTTTAATTTCTCTCAAGCTGACCATGCTTGCTTTAAGTCTTTCAGAAATTCATTCATTAATTCAACAATGGAGCACTTACTGTGTGCTTGGTGCTGGAGATATGAAGGGACCAAACGGACAGAAATCACCGCTTTGGTGGAATTTACACTCTATTGGAGCAGACAAAAAGCAAATGAAACAAAATGCAAAATGTATAACATGTTAGCAGGGAATAAGTACCAAGAGGAAAATTCAACAGGATAGGGAAAGAGGAAACATTAGGGAGAGTGTGAACATGTTAGACTGGGTGGTCGAGGCAGGGCTCCCTGAGAAGGTAACATTTGAACGGGTGATAGAGCCACGGGGGAAGAGCTTACAAAGGCAGCAGACAGCAAGTGCAAAGGCCCTGAGGTGGGATTGTGCCTGGTATGTCGGAGGGGCCACAAGGGGCCATTGTGGTGGGAGGGATGTGAGCAAGGGGGAGAGGAGTACAGGGAAGGTTGGGGTCAGGATGGGGGCCGACCCTGTAGAGCACTGAAGGCAGTGGTGAGGGGGGAGCCATGGAATGTTCTGGTCAAGAAGGGACATGATCTGACTCAGGTTGTAACACAGCATCTTGGCTGTTTTTCAGTTTCTTTTTTTTTTCTCCAGTTTTATTGAGATATAATTGACACATGTCACTGTATAAGTGTAAGGTGTACAACATAATGGTTTGACTTACGTATTTTGTGAAATGATTACCACAAAATAAGTTTAGTTAGCCTCTCATATGAATACAATAAAAGCAAAAGGAGAAAAAAAAGGTGTTTCTCCTTGTGATAAGAACTCTTCGGATCTACTCTCTTAATGACTTCCATATATAACACACAGCAGTGCTAATTATATTTATCATGTTGTACATTACATGCCTAGTACTTACTTCTCTTATACCTGGAAGTTTGCACCTTTCGACCACCTTCCTCTAATTCCACCCCTCACCTTCCTTTGATAAATTTGATCTCTTTTTCTATCATTTTGTTTTTGTTTCTGCTTTAGATTCCACATACAAGTGAGACCATACAGTGCTTGTCTTTCTCTGCTCAGCTTCTTAACTAGCCTGTGCCGAAGCTTCCTTGTGTGCTGAAGCTATGGATGTGTCTTTGTTTCCAAGCTTCTTCTGACTTTTCAGTGTGATTTTCACCAAAGAGATGGGGGACACTGGCCTGAGAGTGTGTGAGGAGCAAAGGACCAATGACAGGCGACAAGGCAGTGAGCTTGAACCCTCCAGACCTCCGTCTCTTCTATAGGAAAGGGTGAACTCCGTCTGTTCTGCAGCTTCTGGCCACGGCCTCCATGAACGTTCGGGCAGTGCAGACAGCATCATTATCATCATCATCCTCGACGCTAGCGTCCTCCAAACCCACCGGCCAAGCCCCAGTTTGGCCCCTCGTGGTAGCAGGAGCTGCATCCCTGGCACTGCTGTGTGCGCGGGGACGGCCCCGGGATGCAGGATCCAGTGCCCGGCATGTACTTGGGAGCCCAGACCCACAGCCTTCCAGAGAGCCTGGACAGGTCCTGGCTATCAGTTGCGGTTCTAGCAGTGTTCTGGGGAGGAACGGAAACGCTCTCCGCCTCCAGAGCCAGGAAGGGAAAGGATGCAACTCCGTAGAAGGCGCTCTCTGCCCACCAGCCTGGTTGCCCGGAAGATGCCTTCTCGGGGCAGACGGACGGGCTTGCTCACCCCTCATCCCTGCTTACCAGCTGTGTGCTGGGAGGACCACGGCCTCAGAGTCCTTCTCTTCATCTGTAGAATGTTGCCTGAGGATCCGACAGGTGTGGTTAAAGGGCGCGCTGGGTGAGCGGCACCCTCAGCTCACGTGTCTCCTGGGCCGCTCACTCTGCGCCTCGTGCTTCCTGTCCCCGAGGGGCTGCTGCGGACTCCAGCGAGCGCGCTCTCCCGAGGGAGCGGGAGGCTCACCTGGCCGGACACCCGCCCGCATCTCTCCAGCAGCGTCCCCGACAAGTCCTGGCTTTACCTGTTGGCCCGCTCGGGGTTGCAGGTGGGAGCCGGGGAGAGCGGGTCGGGCCGGGGCTGCCCCGCGGCGCCCACCCCGCGTGGGCCCTTCTCGGAGCCCCACGTTCTCACCTGGGCTAGAGCCTCGGGAACGGACACCGCGGCCGCCGCGAGTCCACTGCGAAGGGAGGGGGCCGGAGGGGGCGGGGCCGGGGCGCGTGACGCGCGGCGCTGGCCAATGGGGCGCGCGCCCGGGGCCGAGCCTCCTGCGAGCCTTCGCGGCGCCCGCCGCGTCACGTGAGCCCGGGAGTGAGCGCCGAGCGGGCGGCGGCGGCGGGGGCTCCGCCGCAGCGACGCGGGCCGGGGCGACCAAGAGCGAGTGCAGGACGCGCGGCCGCCGCCCCCAGCGCAGCCCGCAGGGCCCCGGGACCGCCGGGCCTGGCCGCCGGCCGGCCGTGCGCCGAGTTCAGGTGGGAGCGGCGCGGCGAGGACGGACGCGAGTGGACCGGGCCTGGCGCGCAGGGGGCTGGCGGGGCGCAGGGGAGCTCGGGGGGCGCGGGCGGGCCTCTGCACGCCAGGCCGGGCGCCCGCACGGCTGTCCCAGGCTCCTCGTGAGCGTCGGAGGAAATGTCGGAGGAGCGGGGTAGCCCCGCGCGGGGCCGGGGGCGGACAGGCTGGTGGGTCAGCGACCCCACGTGCCCACCGGCACTTTCCCCGCGCGGCTGGCCCGCTGCCTAGGCGCCTGGCCCCGCGTGTCCGTGCGCGTCTCGCGGGCCGGCCTCCCATATGGCGGGCGCGACGGGGCCTGCGGGCGGGCGGGCGGGCGGGCGCGCGGCGGGGAGGGGCGGAGGGGTTACTGTCGGTCACCGCAGCCGGCCCGCGGGAGGGGGCGCGGGCCGAGGGCTCGGTGCCCCGCGGGCGGCGCCCCAGGCTCCCCCTGCCCCCCTTTCCCACACACGTTCCCACTCACGCGGGGACACCACGCGGCTCCACGCGCGAGCGTGTCGCGGACGCCCCTCCCGGCTCTCACCACGGCCCGCACACGCAGTCACACGGCGGGAACTCGCACCCCCGCGCGGTTAGCGGAGCGGGGAAGCCACCCCGCTCGCCGCAACGGTCCGCTCGCTCTCTCTCCCCTCGGTCGGCCCCCTGTGGACCTCCCCCCACCCCCGCTGTTTTCTGGCCCGGGTGACAAAATCCCCAAGTGCCTGAGCCCCTGAAATCACTTCCCCTCAAGGGCCGGGTGGCTCGTGGGGAGCCCCGCCGCCCCACAGGTGCGAGGACGCTGGGCTCGCGACTTTGGGGCCTGCGGGGCGGCGCGGGAGTGGAGACTCTTATTTTGAAGGGCGGCCCCCGCCCGCCGCCCCCGTGATTTTCACGCTGACCCAATGGAAGGCCCTTGGCCGGCGCTGGGCTTGTTATCAATTACATGTTGTTCCTGCAGCCGCTGTGTCCCCGGGAGGATAAACAGCAGGCCTGGCCGGGCCGGGGAGGGGCGGAGTCCGGAACAGGGCGTCCCTCCCCCTGCACGCAGCCTGCGTCTCTCGCCGTGCCACGTGCTGCTGTGTTTCAGGGCCGGCGCCCGGCACCCCGCAGCCCCTACTGGGCTCTCAGTGCCTGCGTCCACCCAGGCCGATGAGCCCTGCGTTAGGACCCAGGCGGTCGGCTGCTGCTTCCCCACCCCGGCCCCAGCCCTTTCACTCAGTCAGCAAAGTTCTGCCAGGTCCTGTTTCAGACTCTGGGGTAACAGTCAGAACGGCTTATATTCTGGTGGGGAGGTAGACAGAAAATGAGGTACACAAATACATAACTAAGATAGTTTCAGGCAGTGGCGACTGTTAGGAAGACTGCGATGTGGGGTGGTGTAACCGAGGGTGATCAGGGAGGTCCCACGGGGAGTGACTTATGAGCTGAGATCTAAATAAGGTACTCCCTCCTAGAGTGCTGGGGAAGAGGGGTCCACGGAGGGGAAACAGCCAGGGCCCTGGCCTGAGGCCATGAAGCTGGTGAGCTTGGGGCACAGCCAGTGCGAGCGGGGCAGGTGGAGCTGAGGTCTGGGGCGGATGGGCAGGGTCCAGATGCTGGGCTGCTGGGACGAGATTGGGTCCCATTTCCTTGGGAATCTGTAAGTTTCCTCCTACCCCGCCCTACTCTACTTATTTATTTCCCCCTCTATTTCTTTGGTATCATTTAATCTGTGAATACCTCAGTTTATATCTCTAAAATGTAAGGCGTCCTTTGAAAAGTGTGTAGCAACCACAATACATCATCACAGTTAAAAATATTAACTGTAATTCCTTAATATCATGGAATATTCAGTTAGTGATCACATTTCAGGGGAGAGTTTCAAGGGCAGGAACACGGCCCAATCTGCCCCTTACCGCCTCAGTCCTGGTTCCAGGAAGGCTGGAGTCCCCGGATTCCTAAGCATCACAGCAGAGGGGCAGAAAGACCACATACTCACCCACTGAGGCTAACCCTGAAGACTAGTCCTGACGGGCATCTGCATGGACGCCTGCCCCTGTAGTGAGTGCTCAGCGTGTGTTAGCTCATTGGTGGTACAAAAACCCAGGAACTAGGCACAGTTGGCAGGATCCCCATCCAAAACATGGCACAGAGAGGTTGTGCCACCTGCCCAAGGTCACACAGCTGGTAAGTTGCAGAGGCAGGAGCTCAGCGTGGGCGACGGGGGAGGGGGGGGGTCTCAGGCTGAGTGTGGACTCTGTTCTTCACATTATCTGGCATTTTCATTCCTTCTCAGCACCCTATTTGGTGAATAGTGTATGTTTTTAAACTCCCAGTTTTAAATGCTTAGCTGAATATTTAAAACCAAAAGGCCAAACGTTCTCCTGCAAAACTGCCCTGGGTGCAAACTTGTCACCTTGCCTTAGCTTCCTGGACACGGTCATCAGAGCATGGAACAGATGGGAAAATGAGGTTTGGGAGAGCGAGGCCTTGCCCAAGGTCACTAATGATGACCTGGCTCTGGGAGGTCCCTGCCCCTGGTTGGGCCTGTTGACCGTTGGGCAGTGCTGGGTGCCAGGTGCAGGACTGGTGCTCGCGACAGAGCAAGGGGGTGGGTGCAGACGTGATGCCAGGGAGCAGAGGCTCTTTCCTCAACCTCAGCAAACACCCCGCTATGGTCACTGGGTGGGGACAAAGGTCCGCAGAGGTGGCCCTGTCACAGCCAGACACTGTTGACTCTCCTTGGACACCGGACCCAGCATGGCCTTCAGCTTCCCCCTCTCCTCTCTGCTGACGTTCTCTGAGCCCCTCCTGGGCACCAGCTGCCTCACCAGGAGCTGGGGACACAGCTGCGACCCGACGGCCCAGCCTGCCCTCATGGAGCCCCTGGTCCAGTAGGGAGACGGGCATGAGCTGGGCCTTCCTGAGGTGGTGAGTGATCCACGGGGTGCAGCCCAAGGGGTCTTATTTTCCATGCAGCAGGCAGTTGTGAAGTCAAAGGAGATAATAGCTGGGCTCTGGGACCTGGGTGCCTTTTGCTCCCTCGGGCTACCGCCACAGGGCCTGGCCCTTGCACCGCTAGGAAAGCCCCGGGGAAGGTGCCGGCCCCGTTGAGAGCGTTTTGTGAAGGCCTGTCCCTGCCTTCCCTGATTCACAGAGCAGGCAGCTGAGACAGGAGGGGTCCAAGAACTGGAGGGTGGGGGGCTGTCCCCCTTCAGATGGGGAAACAGCCTGTGAGGGCGTCTAATTTTTTGCCTCCGACTAGACTTGCCTGATTAAAATACAAACTGCCCAGTTATATTTGCATCTCAGATGAAATAATTCTTTAATATAAGCCTGCCCCATCTAACGTTTGGACACACATATTAAAAGTTGTTCAGGGCTTCCCTGGTGGCGCAGCCGATGCAGGGGACACGGGTTCGTGCCCCGGTCCGGGAGGATCCCACATGCCGCGGAGCGGCTGGACCCGTGAGCCATGGCCGCTGAGCCTGCGCGTCTGGAGCCTGTGCTCCGCAACGGGAGAGGCCACAACGGTGAGAGGCCTGCGTACAGCAAAAAAAAAAAAAAAAAGTTGCTCATTCTTTAGAATCTGAGTTTCAGGTTTAACTGGGTGGCCTTTATTTTTATTTGCTTAATCTGGAAACCCTACCCAAGCTGCAGCAGCACGGGGTCAGAGGGCAGGTGGCCATTCTCCTACCCCCTCCAGTGATTCTGCAAGAATGAGGCTGAGGTCGGTTGTCCTTGGGATGGCAGTGACTCTGCTCAGCTGGACGGGGGTGCCGCCTGGCTGTTCGGGGTGCCGAGGGCCTCCTCACACGCTCACCCTCTCCCTCCCGTGCACTCACACCCAGTCACTTGCAGACACACGCATGTTCCTTCCCAGAATTGTTCTGGAAAATCTCTGTGCAACCACAAGAGCCGGGTTGTGCAATGGGCTTGGAGAGCACTTTTGCAAACAGGTGGTGCAATTTCAGAAAACACTCTTGCAGACAGAGTTCTCCCGTGAGCCAGGATGGACGCAGGACCCAGATGTTCGGCTGTGGGCGGCTGTGGCCGGCCACAGAGTGGGGTCAGGCGCCCCCAAGGTGGCGGGTGAGCGCGCTGCCCTCCTGACTGGGCCTCCTCCTTCCTCTCCGCAGCCGCCCCCAGCACGGCTAGGCCAGCATGGTGGACCACTTGCTTCCAGTGGACGAGACCTTCTCGTCGCTGAAGTACCCCGTTGGTTACCTGGGTGACAGGCTGGCCGGCGGACGGGCATACCACATGCTGCCCTCGCCCCTCTCGGAGGACGACAGTGACGCCTCCAGCCTCTGTTCCTGTGCCAGCCCTGACTCGCAAGCCCTTTGCTCCTGCTACGGTGGCGGCCCCGGGGCCGAGGGCCAGGACAGCATCTTGGACTTCCTGCTGTCCCAGGCCACGCTGGGCGGCGGCGGCAGTGGTGGCAGCGCTGGGGCCAACGGCGGCCCCATGGCCTGGGGGACCTGGCGGAAAGCACCGGCACCTGTGAAGGGGGAGCATTTCTCCTTCCCCGAGTTTCCTGTGGGAGACCCCGATGACGTCCCGAGGCCCTTCCAGCCCACCCTGGAGGAGATCGAAGAGTTTCTGGAGGAGAACATGGAACCAGGGGTGAAGGAGGCCCCAGAAAGCAACAGCAAGGACTTGGAGGCCCGCGGCCAGCTCTCTGCCGGGCCACACAGGAGCTACCTCCATCCTGGGGCCAGTGGGAGAGAGCGCTGTGCCCCCCCGCCGGGAGCTGGTGTGGGCGGCAGCCAGAGCGCGGGTGGGGGTCCCGCCCCCGACGGCCCCATCCCCGTGCTGCTGCAGATCCAGCCGGTGCAGGTGAAGCAGGAATCTGGCGCCGAGCCCGTCTCCCCCGGGCAGGCCGCTGAGAGCGTCAAGGTGGCCCAGCTCCTGGTCAACATCCAGGGGCAAACCTTCACGCTGGTGCCCCAGGCAGTGCCCTCCTCCAGTTTGAACCTGCCCTCCAAGTTCGTGCGCATCGCCCCTGTGCCCATCGCCGCCAAGCCCATTGGGTCGGGACCCCTGGGGCCCGGCTCCGCCGGCCTCCTCATGGGCCAGAAGTTCCCCAAGAATCCGGCGGCAGAACTCATCAAAATGCACAAGTGTACTTTCCCCGGCTGCAGCAAGATGTACACCAAAAGCAGCCACCTCAAGGCCCACCTGCGCCGGCACACGGGGGAGAAGCCCTTCGCCTGCACCTGGCCGGGCTGCGGCTGGAGGTCAGTATGGCGGCGGCAGGCCGGGTGTCTCCACGCTCCCGGCTGTGCTGTCGAGGCCACGCTCCCCACCCTTAGATAAGGCTGCTTAGGAAGGGGAGAGAGGGGTGGGCAGGGGCAGGGCCAGAGCTGGCACACCGCCCAGAGGTTTTCTGGTGCCTCCAGATCCCTGGTCTGCAGTCTCACGGTGACCAGGTAAGGCTGCGCCCGTGCTGGAGGAGAGGGGCTGGGCCACGCAGAAGGGCTCTCGTGGTAGTGACAGGGCAGCTCAGAATAGTGCAGGGCGGCTGCAGCCGTGTGCACCGCTCCTCGTGCCTCGGGGTGCCCCCAAGGGTAAGTACCACCCTTACTCTCCTTTACGGCTGAGTAAGCAGAGGCTCAGAGCAGCTAAGTAACTTGCCCAAGGGCGCGCCACTTTGCAGAAGGGACTTGAAGCCAGGCGTCAGATCAGAGAAGTCACAGCCCGACCAGAGGCGCCAGCTGTCTTTACAGGGTCCTGGGGCACCTAGGCTGTGCTCCGCACGGGGTACCTGGCGATGGGTTTGGGAAGCCAGAAAGGCCAAGGAAGAGCGAGGACCAGGCTAGGGGTGCTGCACCGTGGGCGGGGACTCCTTCCAGGCTCTCGACTCTGTGGCACCGCGGGGGGAACCGGCTCTCCAAGGGGTGGGGGTGGGGGCGGCACCGTGGGGGAACCAGCTCTCCAAGGGGTGGGGGTGGGGGCAGCACCGTGGGGGAACCGGCTCTCCAAGGGGTAGGGTGGGGGCTTGCCCAGGGTTCCCCAGCCCATGAGAGGCCGAGCTGGGCGGCACCCTTGTGGCTCTCCCCCAGGCCCCCGGGGGGCCCACCTTCTCGGAGGGCACGTCCACCTTTTCCTGAAGCTCAGGCAGCAGGTCGGGAGCCGACACGCTCAGGGGTGCCCCCGGCGGCTCTCCCCTGTTTAGGACACCCTCCCTGCAGGAAGCTGGCTTGCCCAGGAGGTGCGTGTGCTGCCAACACAGTCTGGGTCTTGACTGGTGCAGCTTCCGTGTGTGTGTGTGTGTGTGTGCGTGTGTGTGCGTGTAACAACAGGCACGCTCTTCCGTGTGCAGAACCGGACCTCACGAGGGGCGTGTGGCTGTGTGTGCGGGCTCGTGTGTGCACCTTGCCGTCTCCACGTGGGTCTCTGCTGCGTGACCAAATGTGATGGTGCGTGTGCGCGTGGCACGTTTGTACCCTGGGCGTGTGTGTGCGTGGGTGCACGCAGCGCACGGGGGACAGTTTGCAGCTTTTGTTTCCTGCTGGGATCTCATCTGAGAGTTGGCCCCCTGGGCAGAGGTGCTGGCCGCAGAGTCCCGGCTGGCCAAGGCTGTGGCGTGGCTGGGAGCTGTGACCTGAGTGTTGGATGTGATGCTGGCGGCCCCTCGCCATGGAGTGCTGAGCTGGCCAGAGAAGGGGCTTTTCCAAAGGCGCCCACAGACCTGAGGGCTTCTTCCAGAGCCCCAGCCCCAGCCCCAGCCCTGCGGGCCTCCCGCCTCCCGGCCGGGTGTACTTACGGGGCAGCTTGCGGGGCCTGTGGGCTGGCGGGGTGCCGTGTTCAGTGGTCAGACTCGGGGCCATGCAGGGGCTCAGCTGCAGGAGAGGGCGTCCTGACGCCTGGGGTGGGGCAGCTGGTGGCGAAGGTCGGAGCCCCAGCCCCGATCTGCCGCTCCCACCGTTGCCCTCCAGTGGTCCCCTGGGCGAGCCTCCGTCTCCCATCTGGAAAGTGAGGACTTGCTCCCTGCCACTGCCTGCCAGGGCTGTGCGTGCAGGGGTGCACAGCAGCGCCCCTTCCCAGGCGTTGTGCGGTCGCTCTCATACGAGGTCAGAGTGTGAGAAGGACCCGGAAGGGGCTCGGCCCGGCTTCCACGTGGGTGGCACTCCGGGTCAGAGGCACCCAAGACTCACAGGGCTCGGCCTGCGTTCTCCTCGTGGCGGGGCTAGGCTGTGGAGACGTGGGGCAGCCTCACGTTCCCGGCCACCGTCCCCGGCCACTGCTGACTGTTAGGAAGGGGCCTCTCCGCTCAGAGTGAGGCTGGGTGGAGCCGCAGGGCGGGAAGGTGTGGTCTTGGTCAAGGCCACCCGCCAGCCCGCTTCCCCAGGAGGAGAGGACCTGTGCCCTTCTGGGCTGCCCCAGAGAGTAGACGGGACACTCAGCCCACAGTGCTTTACAGCGGGGCAGACTCAGCCCCGGCACGGTGGCCTCAGAGGGACTGAGTTCCCCATGGGAGGAGCTGTATGGTGGGGACTCAGCTCTGCCACTGTCTGAGCCCTTGCACGGGTCTTGCCCAGGACCCCCTCGGCAGGGGCAGGCATGGTGGGTGCCTGGCACAGTGAGCTCTCCCCGGACCCCCCTGGGAGCCGTCCCTGCTGTCAGCCACTCCTGGAGCTTCTCCCAGGTCTGGGTCTGGCCTTCATGGTGTCACATGTGGCAGACGCACTGCCTGGCCGGAAGCTGAGGGCGCCTGCCCCTTGGAAGGGCTGTTTCTCCCCGGTTGGTCTTCAGGGATCCTGAACCCCTGGGAATGTGCACGTGACGTGAGTGTCCCTTAAATATGCTCATAGCCTCCAGCCGAGGGACAGAGGTAGAGGGAGTCCTTCCAGCAGTTGGGTGGGAGGATAGATGGGCTTTGGGGCAGCTCCATCGGGACAGGACAGGGGATAACATGACAGTCACCAGCTCACAAGCACTCACGGAATGCCAGGCACTGTTCTAAGACTCTCAGAGCTGGAATTCCCTCCACAGATCCCCATACTTGCTTGCATACTTCCTTCCACGGGGGGCTCATTACCTACCCTGGCCTTTAGGCCTACTTTGGTGCACTCAGGTTCCTGTCCAAACTCCTCATTCTGGCCCACGGGCACACGGTCTGCTCGCCAGCCTCCCCTCCGCAGCGCAGGCGTGCTCGGCCCTCTCTGTGCCCCGTGTCTCCGGGGTCTCCTTCAGTGGTAGCTGTCGTCAGTCTTGCGATGCTTCTGGCTTTGTCCTTCCCACGTCACGGGCTCTTTGAGGCCTCCCAACAGCCCCGTGATGTGTCGGCACCATCACATTTTACACAGCGGGACGCTGAAGCCCAGAATGATCAAGTCACGTGCCCGCCGGGACAGAGCACGACCCACCCACGCTGTGGCCAGCACAGTTCTCCCACATGCAGCCCCAGGCCCTCTCCCTCCCCCTGGGCACCTAATGTCAGTCATCTCTTCCCCAAGGCTGTCAGCTGCCGGGCCCCAGCGTATGGGCCGGGAGAACAGAGCGGAGGGGTGGCAACAGCGAAACAAAAGCTCCTGACGTGCTGCAAGGCCACGAGCAGGCATCAGCCTGTCGTCCCATTTTAGAGAGGGGGAAATTGCGGCCAGAGCGGTTCAGGAAGTTGTCCACTGTCACACAGCTGGTACGTGGCAGAGCCAGGCCCTCAGCCTGCCTGTAGCCTCAGGATGTCTCTGCAGCCCCCTCCACACCTCCAGTGGGGGGTGGACCTCGCCCTGAGCCAGGCCTGCCCTCCGTGTGGGGAGCTCACCGCCCCCAGACCCCTCCCTTCTTCCTGGTGGTCTTGGCGAGCAGTTGACCCTTCCTCCTCTGGGGCTGGTTCTGGCCGTGGCGTCGTGTCCTGTGCCCTGCCCTGCACACCTTTGGGCCGTGAACGGCGTCCCCCAAGGTCATCACTGGCCCAGGTCACCAACTGCCCCTTCCTGCGGTGTCTGGTCCTGAGCCCAGTACGCCCTCTTCTTTCCCCGTAGTGGCCTGGTTCCGGCGCCCTGGAAGGGGCTGGGGCCAGACTGTCCCTATTTGGATCTCACCATCCAGGAAGAGCTGTTTGCCACCTTCCCAGAGATTTCCTTGCTTCACTCCTGGACGCAGTTCCGTGCAGCGGGAAGTCCTGTTCATCCACAGAGAGTGCTCTCCTGCCGCAGCTAATAGGGATACTAACGACGTCCAGCAGCCCCACGTAGCGGGAGGGCCCAGAAGGAGGCTGGCAGGCTGAGGCTGCAGAGCCAGGGACAGCATCCGAAGCTGCGGCCCCGCTGCCACGACCCTTCCCTGCAGTCGCAGAGCCCGAGTGCTGTCGGGCAGGTCGCGCACTGCATGACCCTGGGGCACCGTTAGCCTGACCGTGCACAGCGGTGGCTTCCTGGCTGACGGAGGGGCGGCTCCGGAGCGTCCTCTGGACCCCTGCGCTTCCTTGGCCTGCACCCCAGCAGCACCGATCATGGTCGTGACTCAAGAGGGCCCAGCTCACAGCCGTCAAGCGATCGCCCTCCGCGCTCCTGGCCTCTGCACCCTCACGGTCCTTGCGGCCAGTCTGCCCCTCCCTGTGTCCAGGAGGAGCAGCCTCAGAGAGCTTGGTGACGTGCCCGGGTGGTCCAGGCAGTAGGTAGCAGAGCTTCCTGCCCACCTGGCCCCTTCCCGTGACGGCTGCCATATGGGAGAAAGTGGTGGGGGGGTGCGGCGGGGGGCTTCTCAGGGCCCCTGTGCTACAGGGAGAGGAGGGGGTGTGTGTCTGGGAACAGCTCTTCTCAGGCCTGGATGTCCCTCGGCTACCTGCCCCTCCCAAGCACCCCCCTGATGAGAGGCCGCTGTGGCCGTTGTGTCACCACTTTGGCCTCTGAGACAAGTCCTGGGAGGTGGGCAGGAATCCCAAGGACCTCACTGGACGGGAGAGGACGGACTCTGAGGCCCAGGACAGGTGGCGAGTTTGCTCAGGGCCACGCAGGCTCACCGTTGGGGTGGGGGGGCCTGAGCCATCTGGCCACCCCACCGGCTCTGGGACCCCAGCAAGCCCCTCGTCCCCTTCGAGCCCTCGCTGTGCTGGCGTCGGTCCAGGGAGGCCGGTCCCGGCTCCCTGGCCGGGAGGGTGCGTTGTTGGAGCCTTCGCCTGGGGCAGGCCTGGCTCCGCTGGGGGCAGGTGGCCCGGGCCCTGACGGCCAGGAGCCTTGATGCCGCTCCCCGCCTGCACGGGGCTGCAGTGGCGCACGCCGCCTGGCGCGGCTCTGTGGAGGAGGCCAGGCCTTCTGCGGGGAGCAGGGCAGGCAGGGCGCTGTGCAGGACCTTCGCTCTGGCCTCGGCTGCTCTGTCACTGGTGACCCTGGATCAGGGACTCATTGCTCTGAGCCTCAGTTTCCTCACCTGGCAGACGGGCCAGTTCCTTATTGGCAAAGGTAGCCAAGAGCACTGCTCTCTGCCTGCCCCGGTTGGCTCCCTGGGATGGGAGGTGGAGCGCCAGCCTCCAAGCACAGAAGCCTGGCCGCATCGCGCCGTGGGGCAGGACCCTGGCACCGGAGGGGCTGAGGGACGCCGGGCCGGGCTCCCCATCTGGTGCTGAGGCCCTCCTGCCCTCCACCTGAGCCTTCCCTGGGCTTGTGCTGCTGGACCGTCCTGGCCCTCAGCAGGCTGTGGGACCAAGGCTTCCACACACAGGGTCAGGCCCGAGGTGGGCTGCCAGTCCCGGCCTGGGCTGGGTGGGGGACAGCGGCTCCGGGCCGCCACGTCGCCTACCTCGCGCGTGGCCCACGGACAGGGCTGTTGGGCCGGGTGCTCCTGTTCACATGTCCTTACGTGTGCACGTGTTCACATATCCATCTTTGTGGTGTGCACACGTGTGAGTGCGTGCACCTGTGTTCATGCTGTGCACACGTGTGGCATGTATGTGTACGCAGTGTGCATCGTGTGCATGTGTGTTCTGGGGCAGGAGAGGACTGACTGACAGCTTCTATCCTCCCAAGGGCGCCGCCGTGTCCGCTCTTTCGCATAAATGCATGTACTGGACACCTACCATGCGCTGGCACTGGGCCGGCCATGGCGTGTATGTCTTTCGTCATGGAGCTGACGGTCTAGTGGCACAGACTGACATTCATCAAAAAGTTGAAAACTGAAGTTGCAACAGTGGCCAGGGCCAGAAAAGAGAAGTGCCCAGTGCCATGGGAGCTGAGGATGGGATGCAGTCCTGGAGGGCTTTCCTGAGGAAGTGACATTTGAGCTGCGCTCTAAGGGATGGGTCGGCGGGAAGAGCATTCCAGACAGGGAACAGTACAACAGTACGTGCATATGTCCTGGAGTGAGAGAGGCCAAGGGCAGGTCGTGTAGGCAGAGCACAGAGGAGGAGAGCGTGTGTAGGGAGGGTGGGGTCTCACTGCCTGGCCCAGGGTCGGGAGTGGGGAGAGCCTGGAGTGCCTGAAGTCAGTGACGACAGCTAAGCCCTGTGGTCAGCTCGGGTCCCCTAGCAGCTGCTTCTCCCCAGTGGCCTCTGGGCTCCCACGCTGGTGGGGGCCACAATAGGAAGGCTGCAGGGAAACCATTTAAACCCTCAGGAACACCTCGCAGGGGTGCAGTTTTGCTTGGGGACATCTCAGGGGGCCCAGCTTTTAGGAAAGTAGGGTCCAGGGGTCGTGGGGGCCAAGTCTGAGGGCCCTTCCTCTTCCGTGGCGGAAGCGACAGAGGAGCTGGGAGCTCCCTGCAGGGCTGGGCAGGGGCCTCGTCCCCGGGCCTGTCTCCTCTCGCGGGGGAGGGCTGCCCGTGCGGACACTCACAGGAGCCCCAAGTTCTGGTGTAAGGGGGGCTTGAGGTGCACCTGCAGTCGGGGGCCTGTGGGGTCACCAGCGGCCCTCAGGCCCCAGCACGGGCACAGGCCTGCTGTCGGCTGCTCTCGCCTCCCTGGAGGGGCCGGAGGGGCAGCGGGGGAGGGGGGGACAGCAACCCTCCCAGCGGACCCCGAGCGCTCCGGCCCGGGGGCTGCAGTGGTGCGGCCGCTCACCGCCCTGTCCCACAGGTTCTCGCGCTCGGACGAGCTGTCCCGGCACCGGCGCTCGCACTCGGGCGTGAAGCCCTACCAGTGCCCCGTGTGCGAGAAGAAGTTCGCGCGCAGCGACCACCTGTCCAAGCACGTCAAGGTGCACCGCTTCCCCCGCAGCAGCCGTGCGCCTCGGCCCTGACCCCGACCGGGCCGGAGCCGCCCGACCACCTGCCCCGCCCGGTACTTTGTAGCAACAAGTTATTGGCCTCCTTCAGAGGGACTTGTCGTCTTCCAGGCCACCTTCTGGGGCCCGGGGATGCGGACCCAGGCCTCCACCCGCCCCCGCCTGGGGGGGCCCGGAGGCGGCCTGGGGGCCCTAGTGCCTTCCTGCGGCCCGGCCGCTCTCCCGCTGGGCTCCCCGCCTGGGCCAGGGCTAGCGCTCGATTGCTGGGGCCGAAGACGTGTGCAGTTTCGAAATGTCAGTTCCCGGAGGGAGCCGTGCTGGGAAGAAGGAAGTAGGCCAGACGTCCGGGGCTGCAATGGAGTGTGAGCGTGGCTTTGTCCAAGATGCCTCCCTTGGGCTGACCCCTGGAGGCTACGGTGGGGAGCTCTGGGGTGCAGGACCTGGCCTCCGGGTGGATGTGGGATTGGGGGACAAGCCCCCTCTCAGCGAGGTGGCAGTGCATGTGCTTGAGTTAAGTGTGCAGGGCAGACGGACAGATGCAGGTCTGCCCCAGGGCGACGGTACCGGTGTGGCTCAGCCCCTCATCCTGTTTCCAGACAAATCCAGACGGCAGCCTCCAGGGTCACCTTCAAGAGGAGAGGGGAGCCGCTGCGTTGCGTGTGGAAGAGCTAGATAGAGCCTCCCAAAACCCTGATTTAGAAACGCATTCCTTATTTTGTCTAGAAATTAACATCAAATGAACTAGCTTGTTCTGAGAGGTTATTTCACATCCTATGAATGTATGTAAATAAAGTGTACATAGGCGCCGCTACAGCAAATCTTTTAATAACATGTCAACGTTGTGTAAATTGGAAATAAAATCTATAAGCTGGTGTACATATGTTACAGTTATATATATTTTCTTTGGTCCTTCATAAAAATATATTTACTTTGCCAATAAAAAGAAAAAAGACCTTGATAACTGTGGCATTCGTGTGCTGCTTCCCTCTGCTCTGCCAGGAACGGGCGTGATTTGGGGCTGAGTCTCCGTGTCTGCATCACTCAGGGGACCGTGGCGTGTACCCGGAGGGATACAAAGGCTGCTTGGGTGTCCAGCCCCTGGTCCAGGAGTGCAGGGTCCCCACAGCCCCACTTCCACACCATGGGCTGGGTCTCTGCTCGTTCTGGTTTCCTGGAGGGCTGCCTCCCTTCCACAGACCCACGGCCGCCCCATCCCAGCATCACTGTGGGAAGAGACCGCAGGCCAGGTCCAGCGCACAGGGCCACCGCTCCCGAGTTCCTGTCTGAGACCCTGGCTTGGTACTTCCCACCTTGTGTGCATGGAGCATGTATCATGCACTTACCGTGTGCACCGTGGCGGGGGTGTGGAGCAGACCGTTTCCCCCCTCGAACCCCTCCAGGAGATGGCACGTCATGTCCACTTGCGATTTCTGAACCAATTAGGAGTCTTGACCAGGCGGAGGCAGACGCTGGAGGTGGGGGGGCGCGTGGAGGGGGGGATGGCCAGTGCATGGGGTTAGGCTGCCGCCTCGACGCAGCCCAGCTGCTCCGAGCTCTGGGGAGATGAGGTTGAGGCCTGGACCCATCTGCACGCCCTGGCGGGCTGGGAGCAGGGCCGGCGGGGACCAGAGAGCAAGGAGGGGCCGAGAGCTAGCAAGGAGGGGCAGGGCAGCCGCATTGGGCACCACAGCGAGAGGGCTGCCCAGTTCTCTGTCCACACGACGTGGAGGCCGTCCTTTCCCGGGGCCTGAGGCACGTCGGGCAGGGGGCTCTCAGTGACACCCTCGGACCTGGAGCAGGTGGCGAAGCTCCGTGGGTTTGCAGCGGAGAGGTGGAGCAAGGCGTGTGCGTGTGTACGTGTGCATGTCTGCACGGGTACTCTGTGCATTACTGAGGTGGAGGCCATCGTCCCCGCTGACCTGGGAACCTCTCGCTACAGCTGTCTTTCCTGTCGGTGCAGCGGGCAGGTGTGCCCAGCACAGCACAGACCATCTGAGAATGGGCACCCCATCCCGACTGGCCCTGGTCCTGGGGAAAGGACTCGGCCTTGTGACCTCTGCCCTCTGACCCTGACCGGACGTACTCTCTGTGGCCAAACATGCTGTGGGGAAGCGAGGCATTGATTTCCAGGTGCATTAACGTAGAGCTTTCTTCATCCATAAAGAAGCAGTGGAGCCTAGATAAGAGGGCCACGGGCCACCGGGATGGTCACACTGGAGGAGCCCGTGAGCACACAGACGTGTGGGGCTGGGCGCTGACCCGGGACACCGCTCACCTGCTCTCGGTGTCTGTCCCCAACAGCCACCCACTCAGAGCCGCGGCCCCCCGGCTGGCCCTCTGTCCGGGCCGAAGCCAGGCTGGCCGTGTGTGCCGGGTGGTGAAGCCATCACCCTCTGCCTGGGCTCCAGACCCCCTTGGGCGTCTGCGCTGGCCGGGGGCGCGGAGGGGAGGGACGGTGGTGACGAGGACCCCCTCTTGATCCTCGCCCACCCTCTGGGGGAGTTTCTTGAGCCTCTTGACCCCGCAGAACGGGCGTGACAGCCCCAGGTGGCAGTCTGGTGCTGACAGAACAGCCACGAAGACCCTTTCCAGGGAGTGAGCCTGAGCCTTGGCCGGACGGAGGGCCGGGAGCCGGGCCTCAGTTGTCCTGTGCCGTGGCCCCTGGCAGCGCCACAGAGTCCAGAGCGCTGTGGAGGCGCCTGGCTTGGCCACCTCTGGGGGACCCCCGCCACCACCTTTGTCACCCTTTGTGACTTGTGTGGCCGGAAGAGGAGTGTTTTTCTTGGCCTGCAGGCCCAGTGTGCCCACAACAGTTCGTAATAGGAATCTGGAAGGTTGCGGAGCAGAGAGCCAGCCTGAGCAGCCCGGCACCGCCCGGCCCTGCATGGGGCCATCCCGCACGGCGGGCAGAGGCTGGGGAGGCACATCTCCGGAGACCGTGCCAGGCAGCGTGGGCTGGGCTGCCGTAACAAAGAGACCCCAGCACCGCGGAAGTGTATTTTTCTCCGTTGAAACAGCCCTGAGGCTCCCGGGCACCTTCTTCGTTGCCCTCGAGCCTGGCGCCCCGGGGGCCCCGCGCCCGCCCACAAAGAGCAGTCCAGGGCTTGTGCTCCCCACACACAGCACAGGCCTGTCCGCTGATGTCCCCTCGGCCAGGATTAATCACACAGCCTCATTCGCTGCAAGGAAAGCTGGACAACATAGCCTTAATCTGGCAGGTTCTGAGCACAGCTAAATTTGGGGCTTCCATGACGGGGAATGGAGCGCAGGGGAGGGGTGCGGCTTCGGCCACGCACCCGCCCAGCGGGTAAGTCGTGGTGGCCCCGTGGCTTTGTCCACGTTCTCAGAATGGGTGTCACAGCAGGTATGGGTCCACCAGTCAGGCCTCCAGAGACAGCAGGGTGTCACGAGGGGAAACCCTGCAGGCGCTTTGTGTGACAAGCACGACCGCAAACGGCAGGTCCCTGCCTCATACGGACGAAAGTAAACAAGAAACAAACCCTGTGATGTCACCATCGTCTATGCCTGGAGGGGCCCAGAGTCCATACAAGTGCCACGGGGTTGGGGGACAGAAGCAGAAAGGCCCGGGGTTGGGGCTTGCAGGGGTTGTAGCTCTCCTTATGCTCCATCGTTCAGGGTCCTGCAGGCCTGGGCAGTGGGCACAGCAGAGGAGCTGCCGGGAAGGGGCCTGCTCTCTGCTCGGCAGCCGTGGGACGGGGGCTCTGAACGGCGTGTGAGGGCCCGATCGTGGGGCAAGGTCGGGCTCTGACAAACACCAAGGCTGAAAAGATCTTGCTGTATTTGAGGTCAGGCAAGAGGGATACTGGACGCCAGGGGGCTGTTAGGAACACACGGATGGTGGCCTAGAGAGCAGCGTTCAGAAGACAGAGACGCACACCTCGGAGGCCCACGGCGGGACCAGAAAGTCATCTGCGGAGGTTTCCTGTAGTCGCCAACAGGTGAAAAGTCCCGTGGCTCCTGGGAGGGCACGAAGAGATCCCAGGCAGAAACAGGAGAGCGCCAGGACGGGGTAGACAGAGCGATGGGAGGGATGAAGGGGCATCTCAAGGGAAGAAAAAGGGCAGCAGCAGAACCAAAACCTGCGGTAGGCGTGCTGCCCTGGAGACGAACTCACACAGACCTTCCAGAACCTGGTGGTGAACGAAGGAGGGACATGAGGGAGACAGCTGTGGAGGGCAGAGAGCAGGGGACTGAGAGCTGGCGGCTCCGGATCAGAGTCTGGGTCAACCGACATAGATACTGACGCATAACATGTATAACATACGAATATGTAACATGTAGGATACACTAATACACAACATATATAATACACGAATGCATAACATATGGCATACCCGTACATAACATAACATACTGATACCTAACACCTGTAATACACTAATAATAACATGTATGATACACTAATACACAATATGTATAATACACAAATATATAACACATGACATACAAATACATAACATATAATGTACTGGTACATAACATTGGTAATGTAGTAATACATGTATAATAAATACACTAATACGTAACATTTAATATACTGATACATAACGTATGTACTATACTAATATATAACACGCTAACATGTAACATATATACTAATATGATTACAATACACTGATATATAACTAAATGATATAACGATAATTTTAGCTCTGCCCACACATAAGGCAAGTGGAGAACCAAGACAATATCCCACCGGGGAGAGGGGGCCAGGGGAGAACGGCGGTGGGTCACAGAGGGGACAGTGGCGTCCAGGCTGGGTGAGCCCGCAGCCTCGTGGAACCTCAGGTACATCCCCCTGTGTGAAGGGCTGTGAGAAGATGCAGTAAGTCAGCACATTTGAAACAGCAGACTCGCTGCACGACCGACAAGAGAGCGACTCAGACGCCAAGGAGGGCGTCCAGCAGAGGAGCGTCCAGATAAGCACTCTGGGCTGGTACTCAGCTCAGGGGGAGGGGCCCTGGGGGCCTTGCAAGGGGAGCCCCTGTAGAAGGAGGTCTGGATGCTGAGACCCAGGAGGCTTCCAGCCGCCCTGGGTCCTTCCCCGGCCTGCTCATGCGCTCTGACCCCAGGAGCCGCGGGCGGAGACCCAAGCCTGGCCCCGGGGCTGCTCTTCCTGCTGGTTCCTGTGCCGGTTTTGTGAACAGGCCTCGACTCGGAGCTGAGCTAATCCTGTAAAACCCAGGGCAGCCTCAGAATGGGGTGGCTCTGGGAACAGTGAGGAGCGGGGTCTCCCAGCTTTGTCACAAGGTCGCGTCAGAGGCTGGCGGACCAAGACGCCTCACTGGAAACATCCGACTCCAGAGAGAAAAGGCAGCACGTGCTTGTGAGTCAATAACGGCAAGCGGCTTTTAAAATCTGAATGCAGACGCCAAATACTGTTACAGGAAGAGAAGCAAGTGTCCTCAGTGGACAGGTAGTCACGTTAAGCCAGTCTGGCTCCGGCCCAGTTAGACAAGCACCGGAAGGTGTGCAATGCTTGAGGTCTCCTGTCCTCCAGAGAAGTCTCTGCCTTGAAAAAAGCAATTTAGACCACATGGTTTACTTGTTCGTAGACTGTGCTCCACGGCACAGGATTTGCTATAAGCCCAAATCCTAGAATAAATATCACCACATTGAGCTATAAATTCTGGTTTCTGGGCACCATTTACTTACCAATTATATTTAATGGTAAATTATTTACCATTAATAAGCTTTTAGATTGTTCCCACGTGTTTGCTGCGATAAATAATGATATGAAACAGAACAGACTTTGCACACAGCTTCACACACAACTTTTAGTGGTGGGCTTGCTGGGTCAAAGGGCAGGCACATAACTTTTGCCAAATCATCATCCAAAAATCAACTGTGCTGGGAACATAATTTACTCACTCATTCATTTTATTATCTGTCTTCCGCACTAAAACATAAACTCCTCCGGAATAGGGGTTTTGCCTGTTTTGTTCAGTGCTGTGAGCCCAGCTCCCAGAACAAATATTTGTTGAGCAAATGACGTGGGTGGTAGCAAGAGCTTTTGCTAAAATTGACGGGATAAGATACAGAGGTTAAACATACTGTTTAAAGTTACACAGTTAGTGTGGTCGGCAGAATAATGGCCCCAAGGCTGTCCACGTGCTAATCTGCAGAACCTGGGAGTACGTTCCCTTACGGGGCACAGGAGCCTCCGCAGGTGTGACCAAGTTAAGGATCTTGACGCAGGGAGATACCCGGGATTATCCAGTGAGCCCGGGGTAATCACGTGGGTCCTTTCAAGCGGGTCAGAAGGAGGCGTGGCAATGGGGGCAGAGGTCAGAGGGAGAGGTTGGACGCTGCTATTCCGCCGGCTTTGCAGGTGGAGGAGGGGCCACAAGCCAAGGGACGCAGGCGCCTCCAGGAGCTGGAAAAGGCAGGAGACTTTCTGCCCTGGAGCCTCCAGGAGGGACCAGCCCTGCCGACGCCTTGATTCTAGGACTTCTGACTTCAGAAGTGTGAGCGGTCGTGGGAATGTGTTGCAGCGGCGGCAGTAGGAAGTCAATCCACGTAACCATGGAAGAATGAAAATAAACATGTAAGTCCCAAGCGCGAGCTGTGCAGAGGCGGGAAGGAGAGGGGAGGGAGCGGAGGCGGCTGAAGGTGCCTCTTTCACCTCTCAGGGCGCCGGTGGGGTCGAGTCAGCAGCTGCACGCGGGTTGTTTCGTTTCAGCTGCGCGTGGGGACCGAGCCCCTAGAAAAGGATGGAAAGCAAACACAGAATCCGCCCCCGACGCTGAGGCGGCGGGCGGGGCTGCGTGACCTCCGCGAACGCACCTGTGCAACCCGCTCTTGCACGGCACTCCGTAAAGGTGCGCGGACGCTCCTCGCGGCGGCGTCCACCCGCCCCCGCCCCCGCTCCCGCCCCCACCCCCACCCCCACCCCCGGGAGGTGCAACCGGGCGGTCGGAGTCGGAGCAGCGGCGCAGCGCCCGGCGCAGGTGCGCGCGGAGGGGGGCGTGGGCCACACCCCCTTCTCTCCTGGGGACCCACTTACGTCCTCACTCGGCCCCATGCGTGCGGCGCCGCCTGGCCGCGGGCTAGCCGGGTGCTTCTCTGCTAAACGTTCTGGGATGTTCACGCATGTGTTTTGAGCCTTCTGTATGCCTTGCAGATCTCTGTGTGTGCGGGGCGCAGCTCTGGCCGGGAGCCAAGGCCTGAGCGCTTTGAGGGGCTCCGCACCCCCAGGACGTGGCTTCTCCGCTGTGTCCCTGCTCCTGGAGCCTCAGCTGCCTCGTCGGGTCCATGGGGGTTGACAAGGACCCTTGCCAATACAAGCTTCAGGTTTCAGGGCGCCCATGGAGGTTACTCCTCTCGGACCTGCCACCAATGGGAATTGAGGCTCGGCTCCCCTGGGTCCAGTGTTGGGAGCGCTCAGAAGGCAGGGGGAGGTGAGGACCACCGACTGAGGCCTTGCCACCAGCTCCCGCCCTCTCTGGCTGTCACCTGCAGGGATAAGTTCCCCTCTCCCCCCACCCCGGGTCCCAGTCTGCTCACCTGCCCAGCAGGTATACTGGCTGCTGGGCCTTCCTGCCTTCCTGTGGGGCTGAGGGTCAAATGAAGGAATTGCAGTCCCGACATCGCCAGCGGGGTCTGCGGTGGACTGAGGAACTGGGCTGAACGTGTGCTATGATCTCTCCGTCCCGTCCACACACTGGGCCGCTTAAACCACAGAAGGCTTCTGTCTTCAGCCACCCTAACTGGAGACATTCTCGAAAGGGAATCCTGCAGAGCGCTGTTTAGGGCAGCCAAGTCGACAAAGCCTGTCTCAGGAATGCAAGTGCATTTAACATTTGAAAAAAACAGTCACTATATTAATAGATTAAGTAAGGAAAGCCACATGACCATCTAGTAGAAACAGAAAAACTGTTTGAAAAAATCAATATCCTATCAGATTTTTAAAAAAATCTTAGAAAACTAGGAAAAAAGGGAACTTCTTCTGTCTGATAAAGGCCACCGCTAACGCTGTATTTAATGGTGGAAGACCATTAAATTCCTCAGACCAGAAAGAGACAGAAGGTCCACTTCCACCACTTTAGCCCACTTTGTGCTGGAGGTTCTATCCAGTGCAGTGAAGCAAGAATAAGAAACAAAATACGTTGAGTTTGGAAAAGAAGTAAAACCGTCTTTATTTGCAGACGACGTGACTGCCTATGTGGAAAACCCAATGCAATATACATAATAGCTACTAGAACTATTAAGTGAGTTTAGCAGGATTGCAGGATACAAATCAATAAACAAAAATCAATTCCTCTATACTAGCAACAACCAGAAATTGAAAGAAAAAATCAGCACCATTTATAGTAGAACAAAAAATATTAAACTTAGGGATAAATCTAAGAGGCTAAAAACTGCAAGACATTTTTAAAGAACTCAAAGGAGACCTAAATAAACAGAGAGTCTCGGAGGTTCCTTGCTTGGAAGACATCATTATTATGATGTCATTTGTCCCCAGATTGATCCATAGATTCAAGGCAATCTCATTCAAATTCCCAGCAACCTTTTTCCTAGACACTGGCTGGTTTTAATGCTCACATGGAAACGCAACAGGACTGGAACAGTCAAAACAGCTCTGAAGAATGAAATCGCGGGCCTAAAGCTGCCTCATTCTAAGCATTCTTTCATGCGCTCATTTGCCATCCTCATATCTTCCTTGGTGCAATATCTGTTCAACTCTTTGTCCTTCTTTTAAACATTGAGGTGTTCGTTTTCTTCACTACTTTCAGTTTCGAGCAGAGGGGCAACTCTGGGTGACGTGTCCAAACCTGCGATGGAAGCTCTAGGCCTGCCTTGTGGGCTCCCTGGTGGTCAGCCGCCAGGGGACAGGTCTCGATCGTTAAAGCCCCATCGGGGGACAGACAGGAGAGGTGTGAGCCCCCCGTGGTGCAGGCGAGGCTGTGAAGCTGATCACCTTTCTGGGCGGAAGGAGTGGCGACAGGGAGGGACGCGGTTGGTCTGGCCACGGGCACTAGAGGCACAAACGTGGACAACTTTTCACCCAACAACTCCCGGATGAGTCTTTTTTTTTTTTTTTTTTGATTACAGCACACAGGCAGCGGGCTGGGGGCACAGGCCTGAGTACAAAGGGCTGGATTTGGTTCCCAGCTGCCACTCCTGAGCTATGTTACCCGGGGCTGTGGAAGCCACGGTCTGTAAGGGGAGTGATGGCGGTGTCTGCCCAACGTTGTTCTAAGGGTTGACTGAGCTACGTGACAGCCTGAGCTACTGTTACCTTCTTTTACTGTTTGATTTTTTAAAACAATGACCTGACATCTAAAGTGTATGTCTGGGGCTTCCCTGGTGGCGCAGTGGTTGGGAGTCCGCCTGCCGATGCAGGGGACACGGGTTCGTGCCCCGGTCCAGGAAGATCCCACATGCCGCGGAGCGGCTGGGCCCGTGAGCCATGGCCGCTGAGCCTGCGCGTCCGGAGTCTGTGCTCCGCAATGGAAGAGGCCACAGCGGTGAGAGGCCCGCGTACCGCAAAAAAAAAAAAGAAAAAAAGAAAACGGCCCCAAACTGAGAAGCCGTTTGAGTCTTCTGCTTCCTTCACTCTTCCCTGGCGGCTCAGCCTCCGAAATCTATCCTCTGTCCCTCACTTTCTGCTTCTCTCCCCACATCCGCCTCTGCCACCCATCAGATATTGAACCTTTTAAACCATCTCTGAGTAGGCCACGCCCCTCTTGGAATCCCCTGCCTCGCCGGGGTCCACAGGTTCCTGATGAGTCTACCCACCCCCCCGTGCTGTTTGTGTGACGCCCTGGGGTCCCACTTCAGCGGGACCTCCCCGTTGCCGCGGCCGGAGGAGCCCACTCTGTCTCTCACCCTCCCGGCCGGCTTTCTTGAGATGTTTATCCCCGCGTGAGAGTCCTGTTTACTGCATCCTGTATCGATTGACCTGGGTCTTCTGGAACGTCTGCTCCGCCGGGGGACGGGGACCCACCACAGTGCCTCAACCGCACCTCCATGTCCACAAGGCTCTGAAAATGGACATTCTGCCCATAACCATTCGCCAGAAAACCCTGAACTGACCTGGACTCATGTGGTGGCCAGACCTGATGGGAATGGCTGGAGCCACTGTGGTCTGAATGTTCTCGAGGGCCGTAAGGGATGTTGATGTGTTTGATTGTGGGGGGCTAGCCTCCATCCCTGGAGAGCGTCACAGGCACAGAGTGTACGCACCGTCCCAGCTTCCGAACCTAGGCATCATCCGAGTTCAAAATCATCTGGCCCCTGGGATCCCTGGTCTCTCCGCTTTCATCCTCTGCGCCCTGGTCCTCGTGTTCTGGGCAGGAGGCTTTATTGTACCAGTAGAAGCACGGGATTAAATCTGTCACTTTTCGCGGACTGTCCTACTCTTGTAGTTCAGAGGGAGACAGGAGATGATGATGGAAGTGTAGCCCGATGTTAACAACAGGTCGCTCTTGGTGAAGAGAGTGTCTCTGTACTGTCCTCACTCCCACACGTTCTTCTGCAGGCTTGGAACTGTCTCCACATGAAGAGTTAGAAGCCCACCCATGTCCTGTGTCACTCCTGCCTGCCCCTCAGCATCTCCCATTTAATCTCAGCTTGTTGTCTTATTACCACTAATATCTTGTTCCACAGATTCCCAGGTTTTCTAGAATCTTATTGAGATAGCTGTGCAAATGCTGTCTGAAATTTACATTTTGTTTTTGTAGTCGTCATTTCAACAGACAGCTCTTCCTCTGTGAGTAGAGTTCTTTGCCAACTTTCTTAATTTCTTTGGTCCTCTGTCTTCCCTGATCTTTGCAGAGGCCCCACTTAGCTCATTTACTGAAGCACAAAGCCCCCAGGCTGACGCTCGGGGGTGAACGGTGAATGGGCTGCCCCACCCTGCAACCATTTCTTGGCACCTCCGTGCTTCCAGGAGCCCCTGCTGTCCCGGGGGTGGGTCTCCGGATCCTGTGGTCTGACTGTCCTTCCATGAAGCAGCCTGCTGGGCTTCCCTCGCCAGCCGGACACCCATCGCCCAGAGCGCAGGCTGGAGGTGGGCGCGAAGCAGCTGTGGCACACGCAGCCAGCACACATGGCGCGGGAGCTTCTGATGGACCTTGAGCAATAGTTCCAATTCCAGCACTGTCGAAACTTCTGTGTTTCACAAGCATTGCCTCTGTGATGTCTGCACAGGGGAGATTGTGCCATGAGTTACTGAAGTGTTGCTGTCAACTCTAGTGCTGAACTGAATTTCTTTAAAAACAGAAAAGGAGGGAGGGAGAGAGAAACGAAAGACTGGGTGACAGGGCTGTGGCTCTGTCTGAAAACACGATCTGTGAGAGGCTTCCTTTCCTTAGACTCGCCCTGACCCTTTCCTGCTCACCACTCGCCACACACCCGTCACTTGCAGCGTTAATGTTGGCCGAGGCACCCCGTCTGGTTTCACACCCGGGGAAGCAGGGTCCAGCCAGACAACATCTCAGCGGGCCTTTGGGGGTGGCTCGCGCTCCCCCCGGGCAGGTGGGAAAAGGAGCGGGTATTGCTCCCGTCTTCCCAGGGCCGGAGAGCCTCAGACCCTGGGGCAGGGACCTGGGCGTCCTGGAGGTGAGCTCCGGGACCCTGAGTGGGAGGAGACCGATGGGAAGAGCTGACATGGGACCAGGGAGCCACGTGCCTGCGCCCTCAGGGCGGGAGCTGACTCCACGCAGCGCCAGCTCCGGGGAGGGGGGAACCTCCATCTGGGGCCTCGGGCTGCGGGTTCCCCACCCCCCACCTCCATGTGGACGTGACCCCGCGTGGACGGGCGGCCGGGCCTGTGCCCTGGGCCAACAGAGGCACAGAGCCATTTGGCACCTTAAGCCCAGGAGCCCGGCATCAGAGCCTGCCTTCAAAGCCCCAGGGGCCAAGGGTCCTTCTAAGGGACCTCCTCCAAGGGTCTCCCCGCAGCCGAGACGCCCTCATTCTAACCCACCCCCGGGTGCTTTCAGTCCCTCCACAAGGACGCTTCTCTCCCGCCCCAGCGCCCCAGCTCAAGCCCCACCGTCCTGCTCACCTCCTCACTGGGTCCCCTCACCCCTCAGTGCTTGTCGCTGGAGGTCCTGAAACGGCGGAGCAAGCCCTCTGGCGGCCCCTTGCCCACAGCAGCGTGTCCCGGAGAGCAGTCGCTTCCCTCGCCAAGGTCGTGACTTTGGCCATGTGCTTGAACCAAGTGTGTTATCGTGCACTTAACCTTGGTTTTCAAATCAACTCCCTACTTAAACATACTTATTTGAAAGGAAATGCCATAGGTCTCCCACACACGGAATACGAGTGCTTTCCTCATAGACCTTAAAATCAATAGAAAACGATTAAAATTGAAAACACTCCTCCAGGGACCACCTACAATCAGGAACACTTCCTCCTAATCTGAAATCACACGTTCATCTGCAATTGTGTGTGTGACCCGCTGTGAACATGCAGCCTTTCAAGGAAGTAGCAAAGTAAGCAAAAGTAAGCAGAGTAAGTAGCATAAGGAGACAAAAACACACTGAAGAGGGTTAAAAGGGTTTGGAAGGGTGGTGCCTCTGAAATGACCACCTGCAGGAGCGCAGGAAGATGGCAGCCGTCGCCCTGCCTTTTCACTGGCGGCTTCTCCAGAGTCGCCTTTTTGGGTTTCCGTCTGAGTTTTCAGTGGGCAGTCTTTTCATTCGTTTACCTCACTTGTTTGGCTCTCATCGTAGATGTCAGCTCCCTTCCGGCAGGGGCTTTTCTGTTTTTTTTTCTCTTATTTCACAGCGATAGATGAAAATTTGCTGCCTGGATGAATGTGGCGAGTTTTGTTGCTTTCCTGTGTTGATGAGAGCTTGGAAAGGGTTGCAGCCAAAGCCGCTCTAGTCCATTTCTAAAGAGACGATCTGTTTGTAGTTATTGACACAATGAAGTTTTGAAATGTTTTCTGGTCAAACCCGTTACCTTTTCCTTATTGTTTTAATCTTTGGTTTCATGTTAAGTTCTCCCTCACCCCCAAGATTACATAAATATTCACTGGAACATGCTTCTAGTGTTTTCATGGTTTCATTTTACGTTTGAATCTTTAATCCATCTAGAACACGGAACAGGAATCTAATTTTATTTAATTTCAGCGGGTTGGCAATTTGCCCAAACTGTTAATTGAAAAAGGCCCTTGCTTTTTCCACTGATTTGAAAGGTCATCTTTTCATGTATCAAGTGTTTATATAACTTCAGGCTGACATGTAGACTTTCCATTGTTTTCCATTCCATTCTTGCATCAGGAGTTCAGTGTTTAAAGGATTTTAGCCTTCATCTCTGATAATCCCATCCCCCACCCTCTTGCTTTCCTTTTCAAATATTTCTGCTAGAAAATGGACATTTTAAAAATATTATGGCTTTCTATGCAGAGACACGTCTTTCTCTCCATCGACTCAATGATTTTTTTTTTTTCCGACTCGATTTTTATTTCTCAGGTGAGAGCTGGAGCCTCCCGTCCTGTGTGTGTTTCCTTGTTTAGTTTATTGCCGGGATTCCTAATTTCTCATTGAATTGTGAATGGGATCTTTTTTCCAATATATTCTGTTACAGTTATTTTAGGGCGTTTGGCAAGCCACGGGTTTTGTATGTTTATTTTGTAACTGGCCACCACACTGAATTCTCTTTTCAGCTGGAACGGCCTTTCCCCCCCGTGGCTTCCCTCGGAGGTGGCAGCCCAGGCAGCAAAGGCTGAATCCCGGCACTCGCCCCGGATGGCTCCGGCTTGGCGTGGGGAAGGACGCACTTTACCCTCCATCGGCATCCAGGGGTCCATCTCCAAGCAAAATATTTTTTCCGTGAAGGAGCTCCTTTTACGTCAGTTGGTATTTTGGTCAGGACTTACAGAATGTACTCTGCAACAAGTTCAAAACCCACCGCTTTCTAAAACCAGGCCCTTTCCAGCAAGATCAACAACAAACGTGTTACTTTTCTCACACCTCGGACATGCAGGAAAATGTGTGCTCAGGGAGCTGGCCGGGCGCCCGCCTGGGGAAGGTGCCAGGCGGGATGAATGCGCTGGGGCAGGGGCTCGGGTGGCTCTTGTTCGCCAGACTCTGAAGAGCTGCTAAGAGTCCCTCCAAACCCCACGGGCGCCCAGGGCCTTGGAGGGAGCTGGCCGCCTTTCCCCAGAGGACGGAGGGCTGTCTGCAAGGCAGAGCCCCACGGGTTTACCCGCTGGGTGCACCACCCACCGTGTTCCGTTCCAGCCTCACGCACGCCCGTGTGGGCACCAGGAGGGAGGTGCCGTTCTGCCCTCTTTAAGCAGAGGGGCTGCAGGTTCTTATGTTAAGTATTTGCTCCAGACCTTGTAGACAGTCAGGGACAGAACCTGGGTTTGAACCCAGTTTAAACTGGCGATTCTCAAACATTTTTGGTCTGGGATCCCTTTTTAAATTAATTAACTTTAATTAGGATGGAGAGACATTGAAGCGCAAGGACGCACAGCACACGTCTCATCGGCAGTTGGAGCTGCGACTGCACGACAGCGCGTCACCCTGAAGATGCTGCTGTACCCTCAGGAGAGGTGAGAGAGGAAAACACCCCCCGGCACTATCACGAGCATCCCCCTGAAAGGGTCTTGTGGGCCCAGAGCTCTCTGGACCAACGTCGAGAACCGCCGCTGTAGACTGCAGAGTAGCAAGCCTCTGTGGGCACAAATGGAGGCGACTCAGCTTCTCCCTGGGAGCACGGGTCCAGACAAGTCCATCGTGATGAGGAGATGGGGAGGAGGAAGGAGAGGGTGAGGTGGGGACCAGGGGGCCAGCGCATTTGCCGAGTGACTCCTGCCACTGCCCCCGGGGACACCAGGACCACCCCTGCCCACCGACGCTGAGCGGACAAAGCCTGCCCGGTCACAGTGACCTGCTGGAATGGCGCAGTGATCTGCCCAGGTTTTCCAGCCCAGGAGAGGCCCCTGCCCGCTGCGTGGCCGATGCCTGGCTGGCTGAGCGGGACCCGTAGGCCCCCCTGTTCCAGCATCTCCCCCGTCAATCACAGAACCTCTAGGCATCGTTCTGGCTAATCCGGGGGTCACGGGGCCTCAGGTGGATGGCGGCCTGCAGCGGACGGGTGGACACATGACTCTTTTCTCTGCCTTTTGAAGATGGTCCTCTGCTGCCCACCACCTGCCTGCAGTGTGACGCTAGGGCCCATCCAGCGCCCCCCACAGAAGCCTTTCTTCACGTAGCCCCAGTGCCAGCCGCTCCCCCAGCCCCCAGCTCCCCCCGGCTGTCCTCAGACACACAGCAGAGCCTGCACCCTCGGCGGCCTGGCCCCAGCCAGGGCCAGCAGAACTGGGCACTGAGTTGTCTACTCCACGTCACCCCTGCTCAGCACTGGGACGAGGCCACAGCTGTCCCAGCCATGCTGGCCGTGCCCTCAGCCAGAGCCCCCTCTCCTCCACACCACCTCCCTGTCCACCTGGAGCCAAGTCAGATTCAGCTGCTTCTCGCCTGTTCTCTCTGCCACCGTGTCCAGTGGGGCCATGACATCCCTCACGCCAGAGTGTCCCGCCAGCTGAGCTCCCACTGCCTGTTGGCCGGGCACAGGTGGGATTCGGGCCCCGTTCTTGGGGAAGGCACAGCTCAGCTGGGGAGGTGAGATCCTCCCCAAAACAAACGGGACAGCACACCCAGGGCCAAGAGGAGTGGCAGGGGCATAGGGGGCTTTGGAGGAGGGCGGCACTCAGCTGAGGGAGATGTGGGCATCAGGCAGGCAAAAGCTCCCCTCAGTGGGCCAGGGCTTTGCAAAGGCTGTCGCTGCTGTGATGAGGCTACCAGGCACAAGCACCTTCATCTCTGAGGCTCAGTCTTCCCATCTGTACAATGGGAGTGACAACAAAACCTATAGCGGGCCTGCGGGAGAAGACTACCTGTACTTAGGCTGCCCAAAGGCCCCTTGGCCGCCTCTGACCGTCACTGGCCCCTGGGCCCGGTGCACCGTGGTGCCGTGTCCGAACACAACCACGAGGCCACCTGTGAGCAGCCGGCGGGTTCCCGGGAAGCAGCTCACGTGCTCCTCGCCTCCAGCGCTGATCCTGCGCGCAGCCAAGCGGAGCCTCGTTCTTCCTCCGTTTAATCACTAACTCTCCGCTCCGTCCTCCCTCCCCCGCTCGAGGGAGTGTTATGAATGGAATGTACCGATTCCGGCCTGAGCGCGCGCAGGAATGCGCCCGACCTCCCCCGGGCGCGGCGCTCCGCCCAGAGCCCTGCCGGATGCTCCGCCGCCCGCAGGGGGAGGGCACGGGGGTGCCGGGGGGGTGGGGCGGGGGGGGGTGGTGGTGGTGCTGAGCGCGTCTGGGGGGCGACGTCCAGGAGGGCGCTGGCCTCCGGGGCGGCGAGGGCACGCGCACCTCAGCCCAGCAAGTGCGCAGGGGCGAGCGCGCGCGCGCGCACACACCAGAATGCACCGACACAGTAAGAGGAACACACGGCCTTTGTGCACAAGCAGGCACTGCAGGTGGGACACAGACAGTGGTCTATACCCTCCACACCATGCTCTCCACAAACAAATACACATAGTAGGGGTCTTTGCACACACAGAGCCATGCATTCACAGGCAAGATGCTTGCATACATGTGCACTTATGCATTGCAGTGGAGCGCACACACAGAGAACCTTCAAACACACTTGGAGGGAGGCCCTGGGTGAGCAGCCTGTCTCCTTAGTGGACGAGCCAAAGGCAAAGGGCCTGAAGTCCTGGGCACAGAAAACCACGTCCAGCTCCCCCGGGGTGGGGGTGGGGGGCGGCGGAGCACACTTGTTTCCTCTCTGGCCCAGCCCAGCCCCTGCCCTGCTGGCCTGGCCTTTGGGGCTTGAGGCCTCCTGGGAAGAGCTGCACAAGGGGCTGTTGGGGGCCAGGCTTCTTCCTCAGGGGCTCCCGCTAACTGAGGTTTTTGTGTTTGTGCCTTTGTGCTTGTGTCCAACCGTGACAGGAGGGCTTAAGGAGTGGCAGCCGCTGCCCAGGGAAACGGAGCTCCAGTAGGGCCCCTGGGCCTGACCGCACAGCTTGGGTCCTCCCCCCAGCCTCTCGCTGCCACAGTTGTCAGCCAACCCTCCGGTCCCTGTGGGCTCCGGCACTTCCGTGGGGAAGCTCCCTCTGGACGCCATGTTCTCCCACGGGACATGGGGTAAACAACCTCGCGGGCCCGTGGGAGCCGGGCATCCTGCCAACACGTTCATTCATTCGTCCCTCCATTCATCCACCCATCCAGGAATTACTTGCTGAGTGCCTGTCACGCCAGGCGCCGCAGGGACCCCTGTCACTCAGGACACCCCAGTCCCCATCCCACCCCCCTGCAAGCATCCAGCTCACAGATACATTCTGTTTGGCCTTACTATGATTTTAAAAGTTTCGATTTCCTCTAAAACCCAGGTTTCTGTCTTTGTGCAAAAAAAAGGGACATTCTGACGTCAGGCCTGCCCAGCTGCCCCCCTTCTGACAGTCACCCTCCCCCCCGCCTCCCGCGGGCTACGCTGATTGACCCCCCCAAGTCGGCCTTTGTGTTTGGCTCACAGGGTGTTTGTGGCGGGGCCCCCAGCCCGGGCAGGGGCAGCCCCCAGTGGCTGGAGGGACTGGATTAACTCCCCTAACTTGGAACTCTGGGCGTATGTGTGTTTTAAATGTGAGGCAGGCAGGGAATCCAAGTGTTTTGGGAGAAAGGCCAGTCGGGATCACGAGGTGGCAAGCCTTGGATTCTTCGTAAATGGCTGCAGCTTGAAACATGTCGGGCGCTGCGCCTACGTGAAGCCAAGCGGAGCGCTGCCCGCCTCTGTCCGAGATGCCCCTGCGAGGAACACCCGCTGCTGCGTGGCCAGGCTTCGGGATGGGGGTGGGGTCCTCTCCCAGCGGCTCTGATCCCACAGAGCCCTGGGCCCCCTCCTGTCTCAGAGTCTTTGATGACACATCCCCGCATTTCTGACTTGTCGTTTGTGTCGTCCTTTGCTTTCATTGGTGGACGTCTGGTTGCAGGCTGAGGTCCAGAGCCCAAGTGAGTGACCCAGACACGTCCTCCAGCCCCGAGGCATCGCCCTGCCAGTTCAGGCCCAGCACCTGCACTTCCACTCCTGGGTGGTCTGTTTGTTCTGATAATGAGAACACAGTGCAAGGTGCAACAGGACGTTTGGACAGTTGCACAGCTATCCTGCCGACGGCAGGGTGAGGCAGCCGGGGGGGTCGGCTACGTCCCTCTGCGAGGCTGTCTCTGAAGGGGTCTGCTGTTTTCCCCTCACGTTCTGGGTCTGTGTCCTCACACCCGGGCAACAGGCCCCGTGGAAAGAGGGCCTGCCCGGGAAGTGTCCTTCCCTCCCCTCGCCCCGTGGGGTGGCCCTGCCCCTCTCCTCCTCCCACCGACGCCCGCCGGGGACAGGGTGTGAGTCCACAAGTCATGCACACGCCCATCCTGGCCCCCAGCTTTCCTGGACCCAGAGTCGGGGCCAGGATGAACACGGTGCCAATGCCTTTCCGACCCACAGAGATGGACACAGACCCAGAAAGGGGGAGGAGTGTTCCTGAAATGACTGGGATTTTGGTTTGGTTACGATGGGAAGTGGAGAGAGATTCATTTGAGGGATGAATTCCATTTAAGATGCTGTACTGCTTTATGGGGTAAAATTCATCCTGACCGCATGGACTTTGCATGAAGTTTTTTTTTTTTTTTTTTTTTTGCGGTACGCAGGCCTCTCACTATTGTGGCCTCTCCCGTTGCGGAGCACAGGCTCCGGACGCGCAGGCTCAGCGGCCATGGCTCACGGGCCCAGCCGCTCCGCGGCACGTGGGATCCTCCCGGACCGGGGCACGAACCCGCGTCCCCTGCATCGGCAGGCGGACTCTCAACCACTGCGCCACCAGGGAAGCCCCTGCATTAAGTTTTTAAAGAAAATCTCTAACTTTTCATTTCATCAAAACTTAGCTGATTTCATTTCTTATATTGCTCTTTACTCTCATGTTTCACTTCTAATTTAGGCCTGGGGGGCTTCCGCGCCAGCCCCCAAGGTACCCCTGTGTGGCCTGAGGCTGTGCTGCTGAAGCCTCATGCCCTGGACTTGGGGAGCTCAGCTCTCCCCCCAGGGACAGGTGTCGCTCTTCACAGGCCCTTTCTCTGCTCTGAGACTCTGGGGTGGAGGGCCGGGACTGGCAGGACAAGAGTAGGGGAGGACGAGGTGGCCACATGCTCCGTGGCGGCCAAAGCGAGAGCACGGCTACCTTGGGGACTTGCTCCTGGCAGGAGGGTTGCCACAGATCCCTCTGTGCCCCATCAAAGCCAGTTTCTCAAGAGGCAGCAGAAAGCCCTGGAAATGCTGAATCACATGCTGGCCCGGGCCGCTGAGCTGATGTAACCCCTCTCTCCGTTGTGCAATGGGATGAAAGGGCCAGCAGGGAGGGGACGCACACACGGGGACTTTGCATCATGCACGCGTCCAACGGGGCCGAATCATCAAACACGCTTGCCCGCGATGCCTGCGCAGGAGAGCACCGGGTGGGAGGAGCTAAGGCACCCACTACATGCCGAAGCGCCTACTGAGTGCTCTGCTCTGTGTCCCACGGCGCTGGTGGGACCAGCACAGATGCCGGGCACCTCCCGCCCTGCAGCAGGTCCAGGTCCCGGGACCTCTGTGCCTTCCCGAGGCTCCTCCAAGGTCTTGGACCCCGGGGCTGAGCGGCCTCAGCAGCGCCATGACCCAGCGGCAGAGGCACTTGGCTGTGCTGACTTGGCGAGGCCGGCGCTCGCGGCTGTTTTCCACGGGACTTTAGAGCGACCTGCCCAGGCCCTAGAACGTGGCCCCTGGGGGCACCGCCATCCCTGCCAGAGGTTTCCAGCAGAGCCAGTATTCCAGATGGTCTGCTGCACTCCACTGCCCCCCTCCGGTCAGGCTGCAGGGCCACCCACAGGTCCAGCTCCGGTCCGGTCCGTGGGTCAGGGCACCAGGAGGAAGGCCCTTCACCCCACGGGGATGACGCCGGATGGTGCCTCTGTTGTTATTTGTACGAGGGTCCTCAGGGGCCTTGCCAGCTCACTTGCATCACGTAAGAAGAGGAAACTTCCTGGCCTCTGAGGAAGGAGGGGGGTGCTGGCCAGCCTCGGGCCAAGCCTGGCACCGTCTTCTCTTTGCTCTCTTTCTCCTTCATGAGAGTTAAAAGATCTAGGAACCGTCCCCGCTCCGTCAGGTGCTGTGAGGCCTCCCAGGGCCTCACTTTCTCCATCCATAAACTGGGGCTCTTGGGCTGAGAGGTTCTGTGCTCTCCCAGACACTGAGATTCAGGGCAATTGAAGAACGTTTCCGGCCTCCAGGAGAAGATGCACTAATGGGGGCTTTTCCCTTTGTGGAGGCTGGGAAGCAGGAAGACAGAGCACAGGCTATCAAGCCCCTCTCTTTGCCCCCTGCATCCATGTGGACCGGTTGTGAGGTAGAATGACGAGCCTGTGCCACAGAAGGCGGCTGCATAGAGACCTAAGAGCCCCACAAAACCCACCCGCCAGCAAGTTGCCCACCAGCGGGGAGATAGGACTTGCATTCAGCGGCCTGGGCCTTTGAAGGCACCCAGAACCGGTGTGCGCTGGATCCCACCCTCACCCCCTCACCTCCGGCCCAGGCCTCCCCATCTCTCTCCTGTGCCCTCGGTCCCCACACGTGCCAGTCTTCAGTCAGCACTGTCTCTGCGTCCACTGTGTCCACTCACCCGAGTCGCAAGGCCAAACACTCACTGGGGCCAGGAAGGCCCATAAGTAAGCAAGGCATAAGCTTAACAAAAAACATCGGTCTCGGGCTTCCCTGGTGGCGCAGTGGTTGAGAGTCCACCTGCCGATGCAGGGGACACGGGTTCATGCCCCAGTCCGGGAGGATCCCACATGCCGTGGAGTGGCTGGGCCCGTGAGCCATGGCCGCTGAGCCTGTGCGTCCGGAGCCTGTGCTCCGCAACGGGAGAGGCCACAACAGTGAGAGGCCCGCGTACCACACACACACACAAAAAATCCGTCTCAGGACAGTGGTGGTGGCCATGGTGTCAGGAACACAAGGGGAGTTGGTGAGCAGGGCATGTCCTGAGCCCGCACAGCCCTACCAAATGTGGCCACAGGACCATGGAGCCCGGTGGCCCCTCTGAGATGGGCAGGGTCGTGAGGCTTGGCCTTAAACCTTCTGAGCGGTGACGCTGTCGCTGTGACTCCGTGTGTGACCGAGGCCGGCTGAGGGCTGGAGCTGCCCCAGGACTGAGGTGCTAACCTCCAGGCCCAGTGCCCTTGGCATCCCAGGCTGCCTCTGGCTCTGGGGAGACCCTTGGGGGCCACCGTCATTGCTCAGCCTCCCCACAGGGCCGCAGCCACTGTGAGGCACGCAGAGACTTGGAAAGTGCTTGTGGTTGGTGCTCCCCTGGGACATCTGCAGCATCACGGAGACACGCCGGGGCTGGCCTGCGGGAGGGTGAGAAGCACGCCGGCCACTCTCCCCACTGTTTCCCCAGCTGATGACCCGCCAAACCCCAGGAGCAGAGCCCCTGCTGACCTGCAGCCAGATGCCCGGAGCCGCCCGGGCGAGGCCAGGTCAGATTGCCTGTGGGCAAAACAAAACCACTGCAGTTTGGGTCGTTTCTTATGGACAACAGAGTAAACCCTTCCACGCCGTCTGTCTTGCTAAAGAGAAAGAAGGAATGGACACTGTGAAAAGTAAACAACTCTGGAGTGGAGAAAGTGAAGCCTGGCCTCCAGGCATTTCTATCAAAGACAATCACTGCCAATGTCCAGATAAATCTTCCAAAAATCTTTTTTTAAAAATCTTTTATTTATTTATTTACTTTTTGGCTGTGTTGGGTCTTCATTGCTGCGTGTGGGCTTTCTCTAGTTGCGGCGCGCGGGCTTCTCACTGCGGTGGCTTCTCGTTGCGGACCACGGGCTCTAGGGCGCTTGGGCTTCAGTAGTTGTGGTGCATGGGCTCAGTAGTTGTGGCTTGTGGGCTCTAGATGCAGGCTCAGTAGTTGTGGCGCACAGGCTTAGTTGCTCCAAGGCATGTGGGATCTTCCCGGACCAGGGATTGAACCCGTGTCCCCTGCATTGGCAAGCGGATTCTTAACCACTGCACCACCAGGGAAGTCCCCCAAATCTCTTTTCATAAAACATGTTCTCATCCATCTATCTTTTGTGTATCTATCTATTATCTATCTGTCAATCATCTATCATTTATCTATCAATCATCTATGTACGTATCATCCATCTATCTATCATGTATCTATCATCTGCCTATCATCTGTCTATATCTCTCTATCTAAATATCTATCAGGGATCCTGTTGTACACACTGTAGTGTCACTTGCTTCTTCACCTTATGGCTAACGCAGCAGCTGTGACTCTCAGGGCCCCGTGATAGGTGCAGAGAAGGTAAGAACAGTCTGGCTGGCAGCAGGTTCACTGTTTCATTTTCCTCTTGCATCTAAGTGTTACTGACCAGGGTTCTTGGCCTCGTTAATCAACAGAAATTGATTAGAGGCCAGACGAGAAATTCAGGCGAGGCTTTATTGGGACTCGTGCTGTAACAGGAGAGAGTGAAAGCAAGTAACAGGTGCCCTTGCTCCCTGGGGGGCTGGTGATCTGGTTCCTTATACGGGGTGAGGGTAGGGTGGGTTCAGGTGTCGGGCTGGAGGGGTGACTTTAGGTGTTCTGTGCACCCCATGGGTGGTGCTGTGTGCAGGGTGCATGCCCAGGACCCTGCTTTTGCTCCTGACTCATCAGAAGTGGCAGTTGGATTTTTGGTCTTTTTGTATCTTGTTCATAATTTGCCCCAACTGAACATGCATACGATAATTTTTACTCCCTTATACTAGTTTCTTTGTATCTGTTGCCCGAGGGACCGTCTGTCCAGGTACAAGCCCTGCAGCAAAGGGTCCCAGGTGCCAGGTGTTACACGGCTGATGTATCCGTCCGCGTCTCGGCAGGAGAGAGACCACAGGCTTTACAGAGTTTAACTAAGAGAAATTGGTGAAGGGATGATTTGCAGAGGGGAGGGCTGAGTCGGGGGGGGCTGTTGGCCGTCTACTCGGGAGCCGGGCAGGCGTGTGGTTCCTGGACCCACCATGGCTGCAGCTGCAGAAGGGGCAGGTCCAGGAGGGGACGGTGGCCGCAGAGGACAGAGCTACACTACGGGAAGGTGGGGGAAAGCGGCACTAATACCCTATCTCTGCCCTCCTGCCGCCTGCCCCCATCGGCCCAACCCCCTGGAAGCCTGGAGGGTCTGCCTGTAGCGCACGGGGCGGAAAGGGCTGGAGAAGCAGAGGGCTCGCTTACTCCCTGGGGATCAGGGCGAGGTTTCCAAGGCAGGGTTACTGAAGGCGGCACAGGCATCGTCTTCTGGGAAGAGGGGGGGCTCTCCCGAGGAACTCCCTTCTATTTTTTTTTTTTTTTTTTTTTGCGGTACGCGGGCCTCTCACTGTCGTGGCCTCTCCCGTTGCGGAGCACAGGCTCCGGACGCACAGGCTCAGCGGCCATGGCTCACGGGCCCAGCCGCTCTGCGGCATGTGGGATCCTCCCGCACCGGGGCACGAACCCGTGTCCCCTGCATCGGCAGGCGGACTCTCAACCACTGCGCCACCAGGGAAGCCCAAGGAACTCCCTTCTTTAATCGTCCTTCACGGGCACCGGCAGGTGCACCTGGATGCTGAGGTACCGCGACGAGCCCGCCGGGAGGAAGGGCTCCCGGACGCAGGCCCGCCGCCATCTTGGACGTGGCCGTTCCGGTTCCGGCGCCTCCGGTTTTCCCGTCCTCCTGGCGCCGCCGACAGCCCGCGTGCCCTCAGGGATGGCGGGGAGCTCGCGCTGACTGCCTTGGTGACAACCCCCTGCCTTGTCACTGCGCCTCGTTCTCAAGGGGCCGGCAGGCGGTCGCTGGGCTGAGAAGCAGGGTGTCCGTGGCCAGCCGAGGGAGCCCCGGGGGTCACCCGGCCGTCGCCGCGTTTTCTTGTACCCCTGGGTCGTCGTGTGGAGCTTGATGGCCTCACTTCTCGAAGAGACGAAACTCACCGGGCAGACTGAGGACACACGGACCAGAGAGCCAGAGCCGGCGAATAACTGAGGGCCCTGGAAGCCGGAGCGCCCCTTGGACGCCGCCCAGGCCTGTTGAGTCAGGCCTGCCCAGCAGAGGCCTTCCCAGCAGAGGCTGCCGCTCCTCTGTTTGACCGTGGATGTTACCATAGCAACAGCGGAAGCGTTTGCTGGGGCGCAAGCCCCCCTGGACCAGCCAGCAGGGAATCAGGAGCAATGCGGGGGTTGAGTGTCTTGTGGGCCAGAGAGTCCAGTGAAGGTTTGCCTTCTGAAGTCGGAACCGGGCTCTCCAGTTACCCAGGCCACCGTCGAGGGCGTTCCCGCCAGGCTCACCCGGGCACCTACAGGGGCGACCACGCCTGCGGCCACCAGCCCAGCTCTCCTCCTGCCCCGAAGAGTGGCTCTGCGTCCGGGCGGAGTGGTGAGTGAATTTAAAACCCTGAGTGTAGCGTGGGTCGGGTGCACACCGCCGACAGCCCCACGTCCACTGGAGCTTTCTTAGAGGCAGTTTGCGGCCTGGGTGCCCCTGTGTTGCCCGGGACCACATACCCCTCGGGGGCGCACCCTGTGTGGGGTTCTCCTTAGTCACCTTCGGGCTAGTGATGGTGCCCTGACCTCCAGGGCACTGACTGCGTGGGCCGGACACCTTCCAGGCTCGGTGTGATCACGTTCCCAGGGCCAAGAAGCAGCCCATGTACCCAGGCTCCAGATGGGAAGATTGGTTGGGCCCCCAGAAAACGGGGATTCAACTAACGCACGTGCCTTTGTTGGGGTGGGAGTGGTAATGGGGGCAACCTTGATGTCCCTGGGCAGGAGCACAGATGTGGAGGAATTAAACTGGAGTTTGGTGAAGTTCCCAGTTGTCAGTGGGGTCCCCTGTTGGTCCAGGGGCCAATCTTCATTCCTGGTTTGAGGCTGACGGCAGACCCAGCAGTCCATAAAATTCCAGCCCTGTTGGGTGTCTCGTGTGATGTTCCAGAAAACTTTAACCTGCCAGGGAGAGATGACAGGAAAGGCCATGAGAAGAATCGACCCTCGCATTCTAGTTGGGGACGGCGTTAGTTGTCTTTAGGATGTCTTCAGAACCTTGGGGTCAGAAAGAGGCTCCCATATAAATTCTGGCCAAGGGGAGTCAGACACAGCTCAGGGTCCAGAGCCCGTTTGACCCGAGGGTGTTGCATCTGTAAGGTTATTCCCTGTAAAAATTCCTTTGTGTCAACAGAGGATCTAAGGAGACCTAGAGATCACAGTGTCGCAGCTGCTTTGAGAATGACTGGAGGTGTCCTTGGGTCTGATACAGCTCAGAAAATTTAAGTTTTCAGTTCTTTGTCTGAAGTCTTGCCCACAATGGCCATCCAGCTCTGTTTAGGATGCCCAAAGCTCAGTTACTATATTTTGATTTCTAAATGTATTTTTCCTTAATAATTAAAGGAGGTGTACAATGCATATTCAATAGGCCACAAAAGCAAGCTGTTCTAGTTAAGTTAAATCATATATAAATCACATATAACGCATACCTCAATATGTGAAAGCTTTCTCTATCATTTTCCCTTTTTGTTTGTAATTCCTTTAATAAATCAAAATATTTTACCCTCTGTCCAGGGTGGTTTCTGCCTGCCCTTGACCCATAACGTCCCTCGGTGGTAGGCCTGCCTTTTGTTTATTCGTTTGAGTAGCTATTCTCGTTGGGGAGAACTAGTCAGATATCATGGACAAGCTCAGAGGCACGTTGATGGGAGAAACATTTTATAGGCTATGCATTTTATCATAGGAAATTGTCACACACACATTGTACGCGTGGGCTTAGCAGCAAGCAGTGTGACGTGTCATGGTAGTTATACTCTGGGACAACTAAAGAATTTCCTTTTCTTCCTAAGTGTTAGGGGCAACAGTACCGTTAACACAAAAGCTTTCAATTCTGACAGGGCCTGGACGCAGGTCATGGGGCATTTGATCTTCATGTGAGGATAGATCACTGTGATAAGCTTCAGAAACAAACTTAGAGTGTCTTTTTAATAATTCAGCTAAACTTTACAATTATGTAACATAACAGGGAGGTATCTGGCAGGTGAGTCTTAGACTGTAAATGCAGACCTCAGTTAACAGAACGAGAATTTAAAACCCACTGAAACATAATCTTTTTATCTCTAAAATTACCCTCATTTCTACCAAATATAGCCAAAATAAGGCTAATTTATTTGCAAAATAAGTCTGGTTGCAATAAACTTGGTCTGATGATTCCCATAAGTGTAGTTGATCATACACATTCTTTAAAAATTGGCTTTGCTGGAACTTTTTATAAGGAATCTCAGATTGAATTTTTAAAAGACCTGTCAAGGCCAGGAAAGCCATGCCAAGGGCTTGCTACCAGATTCTTCCTACCATAACTATAGAGCTGGATGAGTTCCTCTTTTCTTGAGATTCCCAAAATACCTTGAGATTCTTGTACCTGTCAAGAGATGGCTTTCTTTATTTACCTGATAAGGTTGCTGGGAACTTAAGAGCTTCCAGTCTCTGGAGGGATCAGGTAGAGAGAAAAGGTAAATGTTTCAATTCTGCTTATGAAGGTGTAATTTACCAAATTGCTCTAAGTCAGTACTTAGCTTGAGGGGAAGGATTTCCTTATATCTGGAAAACACAGATTAAAAGCCAGTAATGTTTCAGACAGAGCCCGTAAAAATTATAACCATATTCACCAGTTCATTCAGTCTTATGTAACTACTCCTTGATCTCTTATTAACAGTTTTATGAAGCCGTCAAGGTTTCAATTAGAATTCTTTAATTTTTTACCCAGTTCAGTGATATGATCTAAAAGTTATCAGAAACCTATAGTTGTCAAAAGTCTTTTCTATGAATTTTCTTGAAGATAAAGCATGTTTGTAAAAGTATCAGAGTGAAACAATAACGGTTTATGAATGACAAAAGACTTTTTAAAAGCCTGATTAAAGATCTGATTATAATGCACTTGACAGTGCTATAACACACAAATTTTAAGGTAATAACTAGAATCGTGACTGATAACATTATACCAGAGCATATTTAAGTTTTAGGACCTTTATATAACATTTTTTCTGGAATAGTTACATTACTGACACTTACCCATACAGTACAACCTAAGAATGTTTGTCACCATTCATCTGACAATGTCATTTCACATACCAAGCAATCCTAATTAGTTTCGTAGCTCTTTCTGAGATGGCTCTTTCTGAGATGGCTCGGGGCCCTTTGGAAAACTCCAAGCTAGCTAGAGAAAGAAACTTACAATCTGTGGTCAAGAGCAGCTCAGTATTGCAGGAAACTTTGTTCTCCTAACAGAGGGCAAATCAAACTTCAGTCTTGCACCAGCTTACTTTTAACCATAAAGTTCGCTTAATTAAATTCACTCTACTCTTAGCCAATCCTGATCACACACAAAACTCTCTTTTCCAAGGTTCCTTTCCCATGCACCTTCTTCAAGTTTTATCTGTATTAGTTTAGAAATAGCAAGCTTCAAGACATAATCATCCTCTTTCACACTTTCCTGGCTTCTGTGAGTCATTCTCGCGAATTATCGAAGCTGAAGGTGTCATAGGAACGCCTGAATTTGGAGCCAGCCAATCAGAAGCGTGGTGGCTTGCGGAAGCCCAGAGACTTGCGGCTGGCGTCTGAAGTGGGGGCAGCCTTGGAGTCTGACACTAACCCCAGGTGTTTAGAGTCAAGCCTGAACTGCAGTACACTCAGCTGAGTTGCCACCAGATTAATGGCTGAATAGTGTTCCATTGTATGGATGTCACAATGTTTATTCACTCATAGGTTGATGGACCGTTGCGCTGTCTGCACGGTTTTTTTGGGCTATGGAAAATAGTGCTGCTAGAACGTGTGTTTATCTGTTGTCAGTTCTCTGGGTAAATACCTAGAAGTGGAGTTGCTGAGTCATAGTTACTCTACGTTTAACTTTTTGAGGGGCTGCTACACACACGTCCGTAGTAGCTGAATTATTTCCCATTCCCACCAGCAACGTACGGGTTCCCATTTTTTCACATTCTTGCTATTCTTGCCTGTTCGGGCTGCTATAAACAACGTCGGATATAAACAACGGGGATTTATTTCTTTCAGTTCCGGAGGCTGGACGTCTGAGATCAGGGTGCCAGCATGGTCTGGTGAGGGCCTTCTTTCTGGTCCATAGCTGGTGCTTTTTCACTGTGTCCTCACAGGGTGGAAGGGGTGAGGGGGCTCCATGGGGTCCCTGTATAATGGCACTAATCACATTCCTGAGGCTCCACCTTCATGACCTAAGTACCTCCCAAAGGCCCCGCATCCTAATACCATTACATCAGGAATGAGAATTTCAATCTATGAATTTCGTGGGGACATAAACATTCAGACCATAGCACTTGCCAGTGTTCGTCATTCTGTTCGTTGGCTTGTCTGTTTTTCTTTTAATTATGGCCATCCTGTTGGGTGTGAAATGGTACATTGTGGCTTTGGTTCGCATTTCCCTAGTGACTAATGATCTGGAACATATTTTCATGTGCCTTTTGGCCATTTATACATCTTCTTTGGAAAAACATCTGTTCAAGTTCTTTGCCCGTTTTTAAATGGGTTTGTTTGTGTTTTTGTTTGTTGAGTTTTAAAAGTTCTTTATATCTTCTGGATAGTAGGCCTTATCGGATATGTGATTTGCAGATATTTTCTCCCATTGTGTAGATTGCTTTTGCACTTTCTTGAGAATGGCCTTTGATGCCCATAAGTTTTAATTTTGATGAAATCCAGTTTACCTATTTTTTTCTTTTGTTACTTGTGCTTTTTTTTTTAAAATCAGGAAGGTTTTTGTATTTATCGTAGAACTTATTTTTTTTTAACATCTTTATTGGAGTATAATTGCTTTACAATGGTGTGTTAGTTTCTGCTTTGTAACAAAGTGAATCAGTTATACATACACGTATGTTCCCATATCTTCCCTCTTGCGTCTCCCTCCCTCCCACCCTCCCTATCCCACCCCTCTAGGTGGTCACAAACCACCTAGCTGATCTCCCTGTGCTGTGCGGCTGCTTCCCACTAGCTATCTGTTTTACATTTGGTAGTGAATATATGTCCATGCCACTCTCTCACTTTGTCACAGCTTACCCTCCCCCCTCCCCATATCCTCAAGTCCATGCTCTAGTAGGTCTGTGTCTTTATTCCCGTCTTACCCCTAGGTTCTTCATGACCTTTTTTTTTTTTCTTAGATTCCATATATATGTGTTAGCATACGGTATTTGTTTTTCTCTTTCTGACTTACTTCACTCTGTATGACAGACTCTAGGTCCATCCACCTCACTACAAATAACTCAATTTCGTTTCTTTTTATGGGTGAGTAATATTCCATTGTATATATGTGCCACATCTTCTTTATCCATTCATCTGATGATGGACACTTAGTTTGTTTCCATCTCCTGGCTATTGTAAATAGAGCTGCAATGAACATTTTGGTACATGACTCTTTTTGAATTATGGTTTTCTCAGGGTACATGCCCAGTAGTGGGATTGCTGGGTCATATGGTAGTTCTATTTGTAGTTTTTTAAGGAACCTCCATACTGTTCTCCATAGTGGCTGTATCAATTTACATTCCCACCAACAGTGCAAGAGTGTTCCCTTTTCTCCACACCGTCTCCAGCATTTATTGTTTCTAGATTTTTTGATGATGGCCATTCTGACCGGTGTGAAAAATAAACAAATGGGACCTAATGAAACTTAAAAGCTTTTGCACAGCAAAGGAAACCATAAACAAGACCAAACGACAACCCTCAGAATGGGAGAAAATATTTGCAAATGAAGCAACTGACAAAGGATTGATCTCCAAAATTTAGAAGCAGCTCATGCAGCTCAATAACAAAAAAACAAACAACCCAATCCAAAAATGGGCAGAAGACCTAAATAGACATTTCTCCAAAGAAGATATACAGACTGCCAACAAACACATGAAAGAATGCTCAACATCACTAATCATTAGAGAAATGCTTGTGCTTTTGGTGTCAAATCTAAGCGCCCACTGACCCTGTGTTTTCTTCTAAGCATTTTATATTTAGGTCGTTGACAAAATTGTCTTTGGCTCTTTAGGGCCCCTACACCTACGTATGGATTTGAGAGCTGGCATTTCCATTTCTGCAAAAAAGGCTGTTGGAATTTTGACAGGGATTGCATAAACTACGTAGATTGCTTTGAGTATCGTTGACATCTTACCAATATTACGTCTTTCAGTCAAGGAACATGGGATGTCTTTGCATTTATTTAGGTCTTCTTTAATTTCTTTCAGCATTGTTTTGTAGTTTTTAGTGTACACGTCTTTCACTCTTTTGGTTATATCTATTCCTAGGTATTTTATTCTTTTGGATGCTCTTATAAATAGAATTATTTTCTTAATTTCTTTTTTAGCTTGTTCATTCATTGCTGATGTACAGAAGCACAACTTGATGTTGTATATTGACCGTTCATATCCTTCAACTTTGCTGCATGTGTTTATTAGCTCTGGTAGGGTTTTTTGTTTGCTGGTTTTTGTTTTTTGGGATTTTTTTTGGTGAATTCTTTTGGTTTGTCCTATATCATGTCATCTGTGAATAGACATAGTTTTACTTCTTCCTTTCCAACTTTGGTGCCTTTTATTTCATTTTATTGCTTAATTGATCTGGCTAGACCCTCCAGTACAGTGTTGAATAGCAGTTTTGAAAGCAGGCATCCTTATCTTTTTCTGATCATAGAGGGAAATCTGTCTTTCATCACTGAGTATGATGTTGGCTGTGGTTTTTCACGTTGCATGTTCATGTTGCAGAAGTTCCCTTCTACTTATGAGTGGTTTTTATCATGGAAGAGTGTCAGATTTTGTTAAATGCTTTTCGTCCATCTACTGAGATGATCATGAGGTTATCGCCCTTCATGCTCTTAATGTGGTGTATTACACTGATTGATTTTTCTCCTATTGGACCACCCTTACATTCTCGGGATTACTTAACTCTGAAATACAGTAAAATGTGTCCGTCTTTCAATTTCTGAGTTCTAGGTTTGATATCATGCTTAGGAAAATCTTCCTCTCTCCTATGTAGCTCAGAATATGCCTTGAACCCACTGAAACCTTCTTCTTAATAGCTGCAGAGAATGTCATTGCATGGGTGACCTGCACTTTCATGAACCAATGTCCAGTCGATGGGTGTTGGCGGTGGGCAGTGCTGTGCCCTTCCCAGGTTTCCTTTTCCAAGATATTCAAAGAAAACATTGTGCTTTCTAGTGGGGACTCTGCCATTCACCAGCATAATTGAGTGGCCACGTGTATAATCATTCATGGTGGGACAGCTGTTCGCTGGGTGCCTCCTCTAGGCTGCAATATGAAGAGGACATGCCTACGAAGTGTTTTGCTCCAGATCTTCAGCCTGAACTCAGTTAAGCTCCAACCCCTAATTTCCATATTCGGAAAAGTGGAGGGACAAATTAAATGATCCTATTACAAAAAATCAGGCAAATCAGAATGTGGGACATTTTACAAGACCTGGGCTCTTCAAGAAGTCAGTGCCATTTAAAAAAAGCTGGGTGACCCTTCTAGAACAACAGAGACTGGAAAAGCATAATAACCAAATGCAATGCGTGAATGTAGATTGCATCCCCACTTGAAGAAAAAGGTGTAGAAGGAATTCTTAGGATAATGGGGGAAATTTAAATAATGATGAGATACTAGATGGTACGGAGCTATTGTTAATTTTATTAGATGTGATAATGGCATTATGATTTGTAGGAAATTATTTTTATTCTCAAGAGATGTGGGCTGAAGTATTTACGGGTGAAGCAGCACGATGTCTTCAGTTGACACTAAATGATAGAGTTTAGATAGATCAATAGAGAACAAAGATGGGAACATTTTATTTTGTTTTATTTTGTTTTTCTGGTTTTTTTGTTTTTTGGGTTTTTTGGAATTTTTCAATTTTATTTTATTTATTTTTTTACACAGCAGGTTCTTATTAGTTATCTATTTTATACATATTAGTGTATACACGTCAATCCCAATCTCCCCAATTCATCCCACCCCCTCCCCTGCCACTTTCCCCCTTTGGTGTCCATACGTTTGTCCTCTACATCTGTGTCTCTATTTCTGCCTTGCAAACCGGTTCATCTGTACCGTTTTTCTAGGTTCCACATATATGTGTTAATATACGATATTTGTTTTTCTCTTTCTGACTTACTTCACTCTGTATGACAGTCTCTAGATCCATCCACGTCTCTACAAATGACCCACTTTCGTTCCTTTTTATGACTAATATTCCATTGTATATATGTACCACATCTTCTTTATCCATTCATTTGTCTGTGGGCATTTCGGTTGCTTCCGTGACCCGGCTATTGTAAGTACTGCTGCAATGAACATGGGGGTGCATGTGTCTTTTTGAATTATGGTTTTCTCTGGGTATGTGGCCAGTAGTGGGATTGCTGGGTCGTATGGTAGTTCTATTTTTAGTTTTTTAAGGAACCTCCATACTGTTCTCCATAGTGGCTGCACCAATTTACATTCCCAGCAACAGTGCAAGAGGGTTCCCTTTTCTCCGCACCCTCTGCAGCATTTGTTGTTTGTAGATTTTCTGATGATGCCCATTCTAACTGGTGTGAGGTGATACACCTCATTGTAGTTTTGATTTGCATTTCTCTAATAATGAGTGGTGTTGAGCAGCTTTTCAGGTGCTTCTTGGCCATCTGTATGTCTTCTTTGGAGAAATGTCTATTTAGGTCTTCTGCCCATTTTTGGATTGGGTTGTTTGTTTTTTTAATATTGAGCTTCATGAGCTGTTTATGTATTTTGGAGATTAATCCTTTGTCCGATGATTCGTTTGCAAATATTTTCTCCCATTCTGAGGGTTGTCTTTTCGTCTTGTTTGTAGTTTCCTTTGCTTTGCCAAAGCTTTTAAGTTTCATTAGGTCCCATTTGTTTATTTTTGTTTTTATTTCCATTACTCTAGGAGGTGGATCAAAAAAGATCTTGCTGTGATTTATGTCAAAGAGTGTTCTTCCTATGTTTTCCTCTAAGAGTTTTACAGTGTCCGGTCTTATAATTTAGGTCTCTAATCCATTTGGAGTTTATTTTTGTGTACGGCGTTAGGGAGTGTTCTAATTTCACTCTTTTACATGGAGCTATCAAAGTTGGGAACATTTTAATCGTTGCTATCTAGGTGGGGACTCTACAGATACACAGTTGTTTAATGTATTCTTTCAACTTTTCTGTATGTTTGAAATTTTTCCTAAAAGTTGGGAGAATAAATTTACAACAGTATGAATGGAAATACTCCATTCATACTGTTACACAACTTGATTTTTTTCCTTATCAACATGTTGTGTATATCTTTTCTCATCCTCTTTATTCCATTGTATAAATGTCAAGAGTTTGAATTTCAAAATCTCTAATGCAGGATAGCAGACCCAGATGTGCTTCATTGGTGAATTCTAAAAAACATCTGAGGAACAAGTGATATAAATTTTTCACAGTCTTGTCCATAAAAGAGAAGTCAAAGAATGACTTCCTCACTCATTCTCTGAGGTTAGCATCATCCTAATACCAAAACAAGACAAAGACATTGCAAGAAAGGAAAACCACACACCAATATCTCTCATGAACATAGATACAAAAATCTTCAACAAAATATTAGCAAATCAGGGACTTCCCTGGTGGCGCAGTGGTTAAGAATCTGCCTGCCAGTGCGGGGGACACGGGTTCAATCCCCGGTCTGGGAAGATCACGGAGCAACTAAGCCTGTGTGCCACAGCTACTGAGCCTGCGCTCTAGAGCCTGCGAGCCACAACTACTAAGCCCACACACCACAACTACTGAAGCCCACACGCTTTAGGGCCTGTGTGCTGCAGCTACTGAGCCCATATGCTGCAACTACTGAAGTCTGCACACCTAGAGCCCATGCTCCACAACAAGAAAAGCCACCATAATGAGAAGGCCGCGTACCACAACAAAGAGTAGCCCCCGCTTGCTGCAACTAGAGAAAGCCCGCGTGCAGCAACGAAGACCCAACACAGCCAAAAATAAATAAATAAAATTCAAAAAAAAATTTTTTTAATTAAAAAAATATTGGCAAATCAAACCCAACGACTTATATAAAGAATTATTCACCATGACCAAGTGGGGTTTCTTTCAGGTGTGCAAGGTTGGTTCAACGTTCAAAAATCAATTAATGTTATGTATCACATCAATGGGCTAAAGAAGAAAAATCATATGATGGTAACAGTAGGTGTAGAAAAAGCACTTGACAAAACCCAGTACCCATTCATGATTTTAAAACACTCTTAGCAAACTAGGAATACATAGAAATTGCCTCAACGTGATAAAGACCATCTACAAAAACCCTACAGCTAACATCATACTTAATGGTGAGAAACCTCCTGATTTCTCTAAGATCAAGAGCAAGGCAAGAACGTCCCCTCTCGGGGAAGGTGAGCTGTGACGAAGCGAGAGAGAGGCTTGGACATATATACACTACCAAACGTAAGGTAGATAGCTAGTGGGAAGCAGCCGCACAGCACAGGGAGATCAGCTCGGTGCTCTGTGACCGCCTGGAGGGGTGGGATAGGGAGGGTGGGAGGGAGGGAGACGCAAGAGGGAAGAGATATGGGACATATGTATAACTGATTCACTTTGTTATAAAGCAGAAACTAACACACCATTGTAAGGCAATTATACCCCAATAAAGATGTTTAAAAAAATAATTAATTAATTAATTTAATTAAATTTTTAAAAAAGAATGTCCCCTCTCACAACTTTTATTCAGCTTCATGCTAGAAGTCCTAGCTAATGCAATTAGACAAGACAAGAAAAGAAAATGTATACAGATTTGGAAGGAAGAAATTAAACTGTATTTGTTAACAGATGACATAATTGTAGATGTAAAAAAGCCCAATGAATTGAATGAAACTCCTAGAACTAAGAAGTTATTATGGCAAAGATGCAGGATACAAGCTTAGTGTAAAAAGTCAATGGCTTTCCTATATGAAGGCAATGAGCAATTGGATTTTGAAATTAGGAACGCAACACCATTTATATCAGCACCAAAAGTCATAAAATATTTAGGTGTAAATCTAACAAAATATGTACAGGATCCCTAGAACAAGATCTAGGGTCCAGAACAAGAATGTAGAGTTTTGTAGTTATTCTCTTTTGTTTGTTTGTTTTGTTTTTTGCGGTACGCGGGCCTCTCCCTGCTGTGGCCTCTCCCATTGTGGAGCACAGGCTCCGGACACGCAGGCTCAGCGGCCATGGCTCACGGGCCCAGCCGCTCCGCGGCACGTGGGATCTTCCCAGACCGGGGCATGAACCCGTGTCCCCTGCATCAGCAGGCGGACTCTCAACCACTGTGCCACCAGGGAAGCCCTGTAGTTATTCTTTAAAAAAAAAAAAAAAATCAAAGATCTAAATAAATAGAAAGATATTTTGCATCCATGGAAGGAAGACTCAATATCGTCAATAAATTGGTCTTTCCAAACTTGATCTTACATATTCAGTGCAATTCACATCAAAATTCCAGTAAGTTACCTTTCAAATATCAACATACTGAGCCTAGAGTGTATATAGGGACTTCCCTGGTGGTCCAGTGGTTGAAAATCTGCCTTCCAATGCAGGGGACATGCGTTCAATCCCTGGTTGGGGAACTAAGATCCCACATGGCTCGGGGCATCTAAGCCCACGTGCTGCAACTACTGAGCCCACACTCTGGAGCCCACGAGCCGCAACTAGAGAAGCCCGCGCACTGCAAACAAAGAGCCCACATGTCACAGTGAAGATCCCGCGTGCCGCAACTAAGGCCCGATGCAGCCAAATAAATAAATACATATATACATAATACATAAATATTAAAGCATACATGGAGAGGCAAAGGCCTAGAGCCACCACAATATTGAAGAAGAACAAAGTCAGAGGACCGATACCACCCGACTTCAAGGCTTGATATAAAGTTACAGCAATCAAGGTAGTCTAGTATTGACTAAAGAATAGACTAAGAGATCAATGGAACAGAGTAGAGAAGCCAGAAAGAGACCCACATAAATAGTCAACCTTTCTTTGACAAAAAGCTCAGAATCAGTAGTGACAAGTCATGTTTATGGCATGTAACCTTGATATGATGTGATGAAAATGGCTCTCTGCCTCTGTGGTCTTCCCATAACCTCAGTCTAATCATGAGAAAAACATCAGATAAATTTCAGGAAAGGGGCATCTTACAAAACTCATTCCTCAGAGCTGTTAAGATCATCAAAAACAAGGACAATATGAGAAAATATCACAGCCAAGTCCAAGGAGACATAAGTAAATATAATGGGTACCCCTGGGACAGAAAAAGATGTTAGCTAAAAAGTAGGGAAACTAAATAAACGTGGACTTTAGTCAATAATCATGTCTCAATAGTAGCTCGTTAATTGCAACACACAGATCATGCTAATATAAGATGTTAATTTTTAGGAAGAATTGGATGAGGGAGTCGATGGAAACTCTCTAAAATTCTCTCAGTCTTTCTGTAAATCGAAACTGTTCTAAAAAGGAAATTCTATTTTTTTAAAAAGTCGGTAACTGCAGCAAGTATGTAAGTCTTAGAACAACACAAGACTTTTTTAAGGACGATTATATTGTATTACTAATGTTGAGAATTCCCAGTGCGTTGTGATAATAAAAAGCTGACTCTATTTTAGTTGGTTTTGTAAGTTGTCTCCGGAGAAGCCTCCTGTGATTGTCTGAACTGGAGGCAGGACCCCCACTGCCCTGCCCTGGGTATGCACTGCTCCAGACCTCTTATATTTATTTTTCGTGATTCCTGTCTTACTTGATTTTTGCTATCTTCTTTGTTTATATCCTGTGATCACCTTTACATTTCATTTTCATCTTTTTTTTATGACTGATATTTAAGAATTTTTTATACCTAAATGCTATTAACTCTCTGTGTTAGTTTCCTAGGGTAACTCAGACCCACGGACTGGGTATCTTAGAGCAACAGAAGTGAATTGTCTCTGTTCTGGAGCCTAGAAATGGGAGATCAGGGTGCTGGTCAGGTCACGCCCCCGCTGAAACCTGCAGGGGAATCATTCCTCGCCTCTTCCTGCTTCGGCTGGATCGCTGGTGATCTTTGGCGTTCCGTGGCCTGAAGATGCATCACTCTGACACTCTCTCTACACACGGCCTTCTTCCCTGTGTGTGTCTGTCTCTGTGTCCAGATTTCTTTTTTATAAGGATGGAAGGTATTGGATTGGGGCCCACCCTAATGACTTCATTTTAACTAGGTTACCTCTGTAAAGATCCTGTTTCCAAGCAAGGTCACATTACGGGGTGCTGCGGCTGAGGACTTCAACATACGTCTTTGTGGGAGGGGACGCAATTCAGCCCATAACACTCTGCGATGTTCATTTTGGTTGTGAGTTTTTTTTTATCAGTGACTTCTTCCTCTTTTAATATTTGCAGTAATTTTTAGCATAAAAATTCACATTTTTACATGATTAAATCAGTTATGTTTTTTCCTTTCTGACTTCTGAAAAACAAAATACTTTTTACTCCAAGTTTTTAGAATTATTATTGTATATCTTATTGAAATAATTTTATTGATTTTTCATGTTTAAGTATTTATTCCTTCTAGAAATGAATCTGTGCGTGGTACAGAAGTATCTCTTGAATTAAACATAAACGTGTACTTAATGACCAGTGTTAGTTCTCCCCACACTGAGGAAGGAAACGTCTCCTTACTGCCTCTTAATTAGCAAAGGGCCCCCCCCTTCCGTGGACTCAGTAAAGCACCATTATCTGAAGTTTGGTCTTTTCCTGCTTCCCTTTCGGGCTTCGCCAGGAGACAAAGTGCCCACAGACCCCCTTCCCTTACAGGCTGCTCCCTGGCAGCACAACGAAAGCCTTAGGAATGGGCAGTCCGGAAAAGCCTGGACGAAATTATTAGCCAAGGAGCATTACTGTCCTCGGTCTCCATCTGGGAGAAGAGAAAGGAGGCTACGCACTCTCACACGCATGCACAGATATACGCCCGTGTGCACACACGTGTTATAGTCATATATGCCAACGCCAAATTTAAAAAGTGTAAGTCTGAAATCCAGCTGCCTTACTGTACTCTCTTACTGTTTTGAAACGGACAGTTAATATAATGACACTTGTCTCCTTCCTTTCCAAAGTTTTTGCCTCATTTCTCGGTCTTGTTGCGTCGTCTAGGATCTTGTGGGCAATGTTGGTTGACAGCATAGGTCTTCAATCAGCAGTGCAGTTTCTAAGCGCCAAAAGGTCTGAAATCTCAAAGTCCTTTCATAGGTTTGTGGCAGACTCCCTGGGAGACAAACCCTGAGCTGAGCTAATGTTGGTTGTTCGTAGCCCTCACGTGCACACCTGGGGCGAGCACGCCTGGCTGCTGAGGCCGCTCTTCGCCTCCCCACCACGCTGTGTCTGGTTGTGCATCTCAGTGTCCGGCTGGGTTCAAAGTTGCTGGATCATTTTGCCACCTTCTGTTTTCTGTTAACCCAAAATGCTGGACCGATTGTGTTGCCAAGAAACAAGAGTTGAGAGCAGTGAAGGAAGTAGCCCAGGAAGAAAACTTGCTACTTCTGACTACGACCAGTGGAGGCTCTCTGCCCTGGGCAGTGGGCAAGGACCTGCAGCAAGTGTGGGCACCTCAGGGCCGCCGGAGAGGGAACAGCACGCCGAGGATGGTCTGAGAGAGTCGGAGGCCAGCACTTCACCTCTGTGAAGCGCTGTGGTAACGTCACCCAGAACCACCACAGTGGGTCCCATCGAATGTAGACATAGGGCTTTTGGTGCCCTGACGCTAGGAGTGGTCCTGAAGAGTGAGAGCAGGCTTGGGGGACCTGAGTCTGTTGTTCCTCTGTCAGGCTCCTAAACACGCTTGTATCAGGTAGAGGCTGGGTCGCACCGTGGTAGCAGACAACGCTGAAACAGCAGTGGCTTCGCACGGTAAAGCTGTATGGTCCCTCACCCAGGGTCCACTGCACGTCCAGGCAGTGTTCTCCATGCAGGACCACGTGGTCCAGGCCATGATGACCTTGGGGCTTTGTTGGGGGAGCTGCAGCCGGGCACCAGGGACTGGAGGGTCCAACACCGGCAACGAAGAGCTTCAGCTTGGAATCGATGTTCACCGTTTCTGTCCGCGGGCCAGAGCTGGTCACGGCCTCCGCTGATGGCCAAAGCAGCAGCGACTGGCTGTGCTCAGTGGCAGGAACTTCTGCCATGACCCTGACGCCTGGTGGTTTTGAGGAGAAAAGGTGCAGGGTGGGGCTTGGCATTTTTCTCTCCTCTCTCTTGAAGGGCAGCCGGTCCAGCAGAATGCACAAATCTCGTGAGGCCGTGTGACGAAGTTTTACACGTAGAAGGACAGCTGTGTGACGGACATTGTGTGAGACAGCGCCCAGATCAAGACACCCAGGTCCCCTGGAGGCATCCTGGTCCCTGCTCCAAGGGAACTGGCCCCAAACCTCCGCTCTGACCTCTCACGCTGTAGATCAGTTTTGCTTGGTTTTGTATTTTAAAAATGGAATCCACAGTTGTGTGCTGTTTTGTATGAATGAGAATTCAAGATTATGCCTGTGAGATCCACCCACGTTGCTGCAAGGATTCGTGTTGTTTTTGTTACTCTGTGGTGTTCTGTTACGTTCCTAAACACCACCACTTAATTGGTCTTTCTACTGTTTAGAGACATTTGTGTTGTTTTACATTTGGGGCTAAAAAAACAGAGTTGTCGAGAGTATTCCTGACTGTAGCTTTTGGGGGATGTGAGCCTTCATTTCTGTAGATTCTATACCAGGAGTGGAGGTGCCGGTTCACATGGTCAATTTGCTTCATCAGATGCTTCCCCATAGTTTGCCACGTGGCTGCACCAGCCGTGCTCCATCAGCAGTGCACGGGTCCACACTCTCGGCCACACCTGATGTGGTGAATGTAGCCACTCTGGGGGGTGGGGCGTGGTATCTTGCGGTGACATTTATTCGCATCTCCTGGTGAGTGACGATGTTAAGTACCTTCTCAGGTGTAGACTGACCATCTGGACATCCCCCTTGGTGAAATATCTACTCCAGCCTTTCACCAGCCAGTCTTTACTGAGTTATGTCGTTTTCTTATTGATTTGTTCTTCTTCCCACTTTCTGGTCATGATGGAGAAAAGGTGACTTTTGTTAGTTGTTTGTTTCATTCTTAACAGTGTCTTCTGGTGAGTAGAAATTCAGTTAATGAGGTTTAACTTTCAGCATTTTCTTTTCTGTTTCGTGTTGGGCGGTTTTGATCCTGTTCTAACCAGGCAAACATAAATAACCACAGCCTCCAGGGGACCACCCCCCTCCCTGGCTCAAAGCTGAGCAAGTGGCATCACCCGGCAGGGTGTGTGTCCTCTTGGTGGAGAGAAGAGGACCGAGTCCCCCTCACCCGAGGGCCCTGTGTGGCAGGAAGCAGGATGCGGATGGGAGATGGCAGGTCACGGGCCGTACCTCCCGAGGGTGTCGAGGGCTGACCCGTGCCTCACGCTCAACCCTGCAGGGAGGAGCTGGGAGGATCCGCCTGGGCCTTGTTCTCCTTCCAGACCCTAGGACCTCGCGGCCACACCTGCGGTCAACAAGCCAGGAGGCAGTAGTGTGTCACGCGTCTGGCCTCCCTCGTGCCGCTGCTCCCTGGGGCCCTCCCCCCGGGTACGTGACTACGTGACTGGGGTGGTAACTGGACGGTGCACCGGCTTCCTCCAGCTGCAAACTCACGGCAAGGCTCTGCCCCAGGGCGCTGGACAGCAACAGCTCCACTGCTGGGTGTCACTCAAAACGTGTGTGCACGTTGAGCAGGAAGCATGCGCTGGAGAGCTGGTCCAGGGCCGTTCCTCACAGTCCTGACAGGGCCCCCTGCAGGCGGGGCCGTAGATTGCGGTTCATCACGTGGCGGGGAGCCAGGCGGTGGTGAGGAGGAACCCGACGGGCGGGGGAATATCTGCCACGAGATTCGCGCACATAAAGGCCCCAAAGCAGGCAGAACGGACGTATGGTTGCAGAAATCAGGAAAGGGTTTTCCCCTGGTGGCAGGAGATCGGGGGAGCAAGACGGCTCCTGGCGGCTTGTAATGTTTGCTTTCTGGATCTGGGTGATGGTGACATGAGTGTGTTCGTGTAAAACTCAACCAGCTGCACACTGGGGGATGCCTGTTCCCTGCATGCATATTGAGTGTCCAGAAGTGAGAAAGGAAAAGACTCTGGCCTGGGGAACCCATCAGGGTGGGAGGTGGTACCCACAAAGATAAGCGCCCTAGCCGCCACTGGCGCAAGTGTCGGTGGGGGCCGAGAGGGATGGAGTCTTTCCAGGAACCACAAAGGCATTTTCCCTGTGGCTTTAGACCCTGCACCTCCTGGGCAGGAAGCCCCACATCCTGGGAGACAGCCCTTTGGAATTCTGGGCACAATGACTCTGGCTGCCATCCTGGAGGCGTCTCTGGAACCTCAGCCGCATGGTCTGCAGGCACATGGGATGGCGGAGAGTGAGGGGCAGAGAGGAGGCCATGGGCTCGGAAGTGCAGCCAGGAGGAGCAGGCAGGACCCCAGGCCCTCGGGTCTGCTGGGCTGGGGAGAGCGGGTGGCCCTGGCCCTCCGTGGCTCCCTGGGCTCTGGTGGGCAGGCCGAGGCAGCGGGGCACCAGCTGGTCCCCTCCCTGGGGCCAACCCCAGGTTTCCGGGCCCGCGTTCCCATTTGCAGCAGGACAGAGCTGGCTGTCCTCACCTCCTCTGGGAGGGCAGCCACGGAGGACTGCGGCCAGGACGGCAGGACGCTCTTGCCATGCAGATGAGCGGAGGCAGCTCCGCGGAGTCCTGCACTAAGGCTCCTGATCTCAGACCCTAGTGTGGTTCCAGGCTGGGTTTTCCAGGGACTGGGGGTGTCCTGCAGGCTCAGAGGTCCAGGGTGGTGGGGAGCTGGGGGGAGGGCATGGCGGTGCCGCTGGCTCTGTGGCGGGGGCTGATTCCATGCTCTCTCTCTCTCTTTAGTTCATTTTTTGCAGCAGGTCCTACGTTTACCTGGTTCAAAATCAAAATGATTTTTAACAAAACGATAAAAATGTTCACTTCCAAAACCTCACTGTCCCTCCCTGTCTACCTGCTCTTCTGCGCCCCCTGCTGGCACGTTGCTCAGCTCTGCACGCATGTGACAGGTTCACCCCAAGGTGAAATACACATTCCGCGCCGCACTGTTCTCCACGTTCTGTGCCTGGCCCGCTTCCTTTCTCTCTCCCCACACATGCAGAGGGTTTCCTGCTCTTTCTGACGGCGCACAGAGCTGTGGTGTCCACTTAGCCAGGCCCGGTGTGCGTGTGCCATTTTGCACTCCTGCAGACGTATCTGTGGGAGCTCCCCTGTTTGTCCCCCTCACTGACCTCGAGGCCCTCGGTGGCCAGGGCTGCACGTCACGTGGGCCTGACTTATCGGCCCCCCACCCTGTCAGCCTCCCCTGCAGGAGACCCGGCTCAGAGAAGATTCGACGTGGCCTGACCCATATCCCGGGAAGCCCCTTAGGGGGTCTTTGGGTCTCCTGGACCAAGCACAGAAGGCTCAGAGTGACCCCTCCAGTCCTGGTGACCCCCTGGGCTGCGAGCGTTCAGGGACCCTTGGGCAGTGAGGTCCACAGGACATGGTGAGCTCCCAGCCAGGAGGTTGGCCCTGAGACCCCACGGAGGGGGATCTGATGTGTGCCCTAGGCCGGCGTGGAGAGAGGTGTCAGCCCGTCCGAGGCGTCGGCCCACCTGTGGGCTCTGGGCCCCAAGGAGAGGTGGGGCAGTGCAGCAGGGAGCCTGAGTGAGGATGCAGTCGGGAGGGACGGGCGGCTCCCAGGCCAGCCTGGGACATGGCGGTGGGCTTTCCGTCTTGGTCCCGGGACAGGCGCCTGGGTCAGGAGGGATGGGCACGGCTCAGGCAGAGCATCGGAGAAGCCCAGCGCTCGCCCAGAGCCCCTCTTGTGGAGCTCAGGCTGAGGCAGGGGAACTCGTGCCCACAAGGTGTGCCAGGAATTAGGGGCCACTTACCTCAGGTTGGTGATGACCAAGGAAGGGGGGCGCCCATCTCTTCACCGTGCCTTGCCTTAAACCCAGGACCGAGAACTGCGTCCTGGGCCCGTGTTGGGCCAGGACCCCTCGTCCACATGTGAGATCGGGACCCGTAGTCCCCGTAAGAGGCTGCTTTTGCATTTTCAGTGATGACATACACGTATTTTTCAAAGGATATAAACAAAGATATAACTTGATTTAAAGAAACTTTTAATAACTGTGCCTATAGTATCCAAATATGCCGTAAAACCAAGGGACTCAGGCTGGAGACACAGCGCTCTGCAGGCGAAGCACGCGACGGGTGAGCAAGGGGGCGCAGTGGGGTCTCGCCACCGGGCCGCGTCTGGAACGACCCCCTCTGAGGCCAGGAGGGGAGGACCTGGGCCCCGTGCAGGGCTCCCCCATGGCGGGCTCTGTGGGCCCCTCCCAGCTGGCACCCTCCTGGGCAGGACGGTCCCCCAGTCTGTATGGAGTGAGTCATTTCCAACAAGAACCTTGGCCCATCTTGGAAGTGTCTCAGCCTAACTGACTTTAATTATGAACAAAGAGCCACACTGTGTGCTTGAGTCTTCGGGGCTTAAAAATGGGGCTTCCAGGTAGGAAAACGTGGTGGGAATTTTGACAGGCAGTTTGGGAGCGATCGTGATCAGAAAGGAGATGTCTGGAAAAGAAACCACAGCCAAAGTGTTCAAATGGCTCCTTTGTCAAAATGCCGACTGATGGCATTGTTTCCGGAGAAAGATGTGGCCGAGGTTTTGTGCAGGCCCACGGGCCTCTCCAGACCTCTGTCCAGCTCAGGCCCTGCACGGGCCTGGGGGCAGGGCGGGGGGCGGGGGCGCCTGGACCAGCAGAGAAATTCCAGGTGGTGAAAAAGCACTCGCCCTCTGCAGGCAGCCAGGACCCTGCTGGGCTGGAGGTTTTGCAGGAGACAGTGCAGGATCTGGAAGAACCAGTCTGCGCACTGCGAACCGATCCTGGGCTGGGCGGATTGCAGCTTTCCCTCTGTCATTCACTCGCTGTGATGTTGGTCAATCAAATTCTTCTCTGAGCCTCAGTTTTCTCACCTGCAAAATGGGTTTTTTGGTCCATGTGGTTGTTTGTGGTCTGCGGGCCGCAGGACCTGGCATGAGCCACTCCGCATCTTCCCAGGAGCCTCGGGTCTCTGCTGCCTTTGGCAGTGCCTGGATCGCAGGCAGCAGGACCTGTGTCTGGTCAACTGGAGCAAGAATCACATAGCAATGGGGCAGCTCACAGAATCGAAGAGGAGGTGAGAAACAAATTCCTAAGAATCAGAGCCGAGGGCAGCTCCCACTGAAAAGCTGGAGAACACTCCTCCCGGGGGTGATGGTGGGTCTCCTGCCGTCCACGTTTGCAGTACTCTGCTCAGGACTCAGGTCCCCAGGGACCCAGCGTCTCGGCTTGTGTCACAGCCTGTTGCCCAGGAGGTGTCTTGATCGACTTCTCACCACAACTGCGTGCACTACGGATCTGCAGGCCCCCAAGCAAAACCAGCGAGCACTTGGAAGTGGGACTGGGTCTGGGGGGTGCAGGAAGGAAGAGGGCAAGCGTCCATCAGCCCCTCCACTGAGTGTCTTCTCTCCTGAGAGCCTCTCCCCCTCCCGCGTCCCCCGGGCCCGGGGCTCTCTGAGGACCATTCAGGATCACAGCGCACCTGCTCCGTGGCGATCACAGCCTCGGGGGCACATTAGCATCCCACGTGGGCACGAACCTTTATGTTCCCCAAGTGTGATCTCAGCAGTTCTTCACACCCACTCTCTCTCGTACACCTTCGAGCTGGCAGGCAGGGGATCCCGCATTTTCAGGAGGCTCCACAGAGACTCGGATGGGAGAAGTGAGTGGAAGTGGCCGACGCCCGGTCACAGAGCTCACAGGATGGTACTTACTAATTTTAGTAGTTTTTCTGTTTACTCTCTTGGGATTTTGTGGATCAAAATCATAACATAAAGTGGTAGTGCTTTATCTCTTCTATTTATTACGTATTCTACTTCGTTTTTCTTTCATTACACTACCCCAGCAATTTACAGTAAAAACAACAGCCGATGCCCCTGTTCGCTTCCTGATCTTAAGGCGTCTGCCCCTCAAGTTCTGCCTGGAAACACGATGCTGGTTGACGTGCTGAAAACGGTGTTTGGTCTACAGTAGGTGCTACCTAAGTGTTAGACAGTAATTATCATCACTCCGCCTCGCAAACAGAGCCAAGCCGCCTCACCCCTTCCACACCTGGGCTTGGGTGGAGCTGAAGGGGCCTTGGGTCGTGAGGCCAGAGGCTCAGGCACGTAGTGGGGGTCGGCGCGTGTTTACTGGCTTAAAGTGCATGCCTGGTGGACAGTGGAGTTCCAGCAGCTCCGTCCAGGATGCGCCGGCCTCGCGGTGGAGGGGACAGTGGTGGGACCGTGTGCTGATCCCTACAGCTCAAGGTGGAGTCGGACACCGTCCTTCCCCCCGCCTGCAGCCAGGCTCCTCACACCGAGAGCCGGACTCTGCCCTCACCCCGGAATCTGGACTGTCTCATGACTGGCCTGACGGGTAGACAGTGGTGGAAGCAACATTCTGGGACCTGCAGGCCAGTGATGGGCCTCCTCACTCCACCTGGACTCTCGCTGTGCTCACTCTGGGAACACTTGTTCTTGAACGCTCCCTCGTGGAACTGAACTGTCACTGAGAGCAGCCCTAGCCCCACAGAGATGCCGAGTATGAGTGCTCCGGTCACGGGCCCCAGGTGACGGTCAGCATTGCCTGCCAGCGATGTGACTGAGCCATCCTGGGCTTCCAGCCCAGCTGAGCCTTCAGAGGACTTGCAGCCCCAGCAAAGACCTGAGAAACCCCGAGGAAGAACTCCTGAGCCCGTCAACGTCCCTGACCCCAGCGTCATTGCATGGTAGCACACTGTGCTGCAGGCCACTGTGTGTGTGTGTGGGGGGGGGGTCTTAAAGCTGGAGTCGATGCCCAGAGCTTCTGCTTAGAGGGACACACACCACTTCCCCTCTCAGGATCCAGCCCCGAACCCGCAAGTCATCGGCCAAGAATTGGTGTCCACGGGGCAGAGAAGTATCATCCTCCCTCAAAGCGGCTGCAAGTGCTCAGGACAGGAGTAGAGAGCGGAGGAAAGTGCTGGATACAAGATAAACACAGGGATAAGGCGCATTAGTGCACACTAGCCATAACCCCTTACAAAATACAGCGAGTGAGGATCACATTTACAGCCCCAATAACAAAATAAAATATCTGGAAACAGCGCTCGCACCTTGAATCCATCTGCTTCCTGGTACATGGCCCCAGGGAGGTGGGAGAGGTTTTGCAGTGAGTGCGTTAGCAGGGTTGCATGCTGGGAAATTTCCAGCCAAGTTGCACTCAGGCTTCCTGCATCTTCCAGATGACTGAAAATGTTCTTCTGAACTGTTAAAATGTTACTGTGTACGTGCTGAGGTCGGAAAACATGGTATAAAGTAGGGTAGCTGGTCTGATTGGACCATAACTGGGAAATTCTTTTAAGTATGTGCCAACGTGAAAAAGCATAAAATCACCTTCAAGACGGAGCCCCCAGGCCTGGGCATTGGTTCCACAAGCACAGCCGACGCCACTGAGCCCTCTCCCTCCGTGGGCGCCCAGCCCAGGCCTGGGCGGATGGCCCCCGAGAAGAAGGCAGGTGCCCCGCCTCTAGAAATACAGTTTCTAATAAAGCTTCGCGTGCAGGAGGAACGCAGTGGGCGTCCCAGGGCTCCTACCCTTTGGGAGTGAGACTCTGACCAAGGCTACAGATCCTCTCCCGGGGAGAACCCCACCTGCACAGCACACACATGCCTGCGTGACACTTCTGATGGCTGCTAACTCGGAATCTTGTCCCAACCCCCAGGTGAGCAGAGCCTGGGCTTTAGAGGTCTGCGTGACCAGGGGAGGGGGAGGTCGGCAGGGAGACAGGTGAAGAGGGTTTGCAGCACGGAGCACACCTGAGCACACACCATAGTGCTGGGCAGTGATCAGCAGAGGGCGGTGAGGAGAGAATGAACAGTGAGGGAAGAGGTCCTGGGGTGTCTCAGAGGATGGGGTCCAGAGCCCTGGGGCGTGGGCGGCCCGGGAGGTGAAGGGTACCTCTCCTCTGGAATGAAGGGAGGGAGAGGAGGGGGCAGGGCCCGGGACCAGCCTCACGGGCGCAGGACCCTCCCAGGCGCAGGGTCCTGGACCCTTCCCACAGGCATTTACTGAGCATTGCTGGGCTGGGGCTGCTCTAGGGCACCGTCGCTGCTCTCATGGGGCTTGAAAGGGGCAAATAAGTGAGTAGAATTTCGTTAATAAACTGGACAATTTCAGGCATTGCTTGGTACTGTAAGGAAGTATATCAGGGGATGGGAAAGGGGACAGTAGGGTTCTCGATGAGGCCAGGCAGCTGGCTGAGGAGAGCATCAGTGGGGGCCAGCGACTGCAAGGGCCTGGGGGAGCTGGCTCTGCTCCCACGCCTAGCTGTCAGCTTCCCCCTCCCCATGGAACGCTCACTGCCCACAGTGGGTGCTCACAGCCCTGAGTGAATGAGGAGCGAGGAAAGGTGGATGTGTGGTCCATGGCCCCCCACGACCTAGGTGCTGGATGCACCCTGATTTCCCTTCATCCAGGAGCTCGCCAGGCACAGCCCTGCCCCAGAGCCTGTGCTCAGCGTGCCCTTCCCCCAAGTGTCCCTTTCTTGCAGGTGTGCCCTTCTGCAGGTGTATCTTCCCCCAGGTGTGCCCTTCCCCAGGTGTATCTTCCCCCAGGTGTGCCCTTCCCCAGGTGTATCTTCCCCCAGGTGTGCCCTTCCCCAGGTGTATCTTCCCCCAGGTGTGCCCTTCCCCAGGTGTATCTTCCCCCAGGTGTGCCCTTCTCCAGGTGTATCTTCCCCCAGGTGTGCCCTTCCCCAGGTGTATCTTCCCCCAGGTGTGCCCTTCCGCAGGTGTATCTTCCCCCAGGTGTGCCCTTCCCCAGGTGTATCTTCCCCCCAGGTGTGCCCTTCCGCAGGTGTATCTTCCCCCAGGTGTGCCCTTCCGCAGGTGTATCTTCCCCCAGGTGTGCCCTTCCCCAGGTGTATCTTCCCCCAGGTGTATCTTCCCCCCAGGTGTATCTTCCCCCAGGTGTGCCCTTCCCCAGGTGTATCTTCCCCCAGGTGTGCCCTTCCCCAGGTGTATCTTCCCCCAGGTGTGCCCTTCCCCAGGTGTATCTTCCCCCAGGTGTGCCCTTCCCCAGGTGTATCTTCCCCCAGGTGTGCCCTTCCCCAGGTGTATCTTCCCCCAGGTGTGCCCTTCCCCAGGTGTATCTTCCCCCAGGTGTATCTTCCCCCCAGGTGTGCCCTTCCGCAGGTGTATCTTCCCCCAGGTGTGCCCTTCCGCAGGTGTATCTTCCCCCAGGTGTGCCCTTCCCCAGGTGTATCTCCCCCCAGGTGTGCCCTTCCCCAGGTGTCTCTCTCCCCAGGTGTATCTTCCCCAGATGTCCCCCCAGGTGTGCCTTTCCCCAGACGTATCTCCCCCTAGGTGTGCCCTTCCCCAGGGCCCACATGGCTCCCTCGCCTTCTCTAGGCCTGTGCTCAGCCATCACTGTCTCATGAGGCGTCTCTCACACCCTGTTTAAAAGGCAGCGTACCCAGCCCTCCTCTTCCTTTTCCCCACTTTATTTTTCTGCATATCACACACTCCATAACTGCCGTGTTTGTTCTGTTTATTGCCCACCGCCAGCCATCGGATGTAAGTGCCAGGAGGGCGAGGTGTGTTTTGAGATGTGTTCCTTCTGTAGCCCCGGCGTCCAGAACAGCGTCTGCAGCACAGCAGGTGCTCAGCGCACCTTCAGCAAGAGAAAGAATGGTCTTTGACTTTGAACCTCAGAAGCACAGGAACCTTGTCCTTTTCATCAGGGCCAACACACAGTGGGTGTTTGTTCAAACGTTGGTTAAACTCAGTGGCCCATCTGCCACTAGAGACACCAGTAATTTCCAGGCAGCTCAGAAAACCCTTACGGGAAAGGTTCTCCCCTGCCCTGGTGGGGACAGCTCCCTCCCCTGTTACCAACTCCTGTCCCAGCAGTGACCTCAGTGGGGCTTACTCAATCTGATCAACAGAGAAATTTCACAAGCCCGGTGTCACTCCTGTGGGGAACCTCAGCACACAGGAGAGCTGGGGCAGCCCTTCCCTGTCCAAACTCCCCACTCGGGGAACCAGTCGCTGGGATCAAGTTCACCAGAGCGACCCTCAAAACGGAGAGCCGCCTGTGAGGCCAGCCAGACCTGCCTCGGCGGGCGGCTCGCTGGGGGATGCGCCAGCCCGCGGGTAGGGTGCCACGCTCCTGTTTGCAGTAGGGCCCCACCAGAGAGGGTCTCAGAGGTGACAGCGAGCTCCCCCAGACAGCACCCGAGTCATCAGCCCCGGGCACCCCTGAGGAAGAGGCCATGGAGAGATTGTCGTTGGCCTTCTGGGTCATCTGGGGGCCATCCGCTGGCCACGACCAGCATACTGTCCGTAGACATTCCAGCCAAGTAAGCCCCCAACTGACCCCGCATAACTGTTGGGCCCTTTCAGCTTCCCAGGACCCCATGCATGGAGCAGTGTATGTGTGTGTCTGGTGGGGAGCCCTCTGCACCTGAGTATGGCGAGCTTCTCTGCCCAGCCCGGGCACTGGTGCAGACAGCCCTGCTGAGTGGACGGTGCCTACAGAGCAGTACTGCCCAGGGAGCGGACACAAATGCGACCTGCAGGATGAGTAGGAGCGGGCGGGGCGCCAGGAGAGCTCAGTGTGTGCGCGACGTTCCAGGGGCTGAGGTCGGCGTGCTGACCAGAGCGAGTGTGCTGGACAAGCGCGCACGTGTGGGTCCTTGGCTTGGGAAGGCGGCACCGGAGGAGGGGACGGGGAGGGGAGAGCCATACAGCCTCCTGGCAGGGTGGCCTCTGCTTGTTCAAGCCACGAGCCTTCCGAGGAGCCTTTGGAAAGGCATCTCACCGGGAAGGGGAAGCTCTTGCCGTCCACCCCATCTCCCTCGGGTCCAGGCCTGCCTCGTGGGGTGGAGGTCCCTGAGCTGTGGCTGCCAACACCCGGCAGAGACGAGTCCAGATGGGCGGGCATTCCCACAGCAACCAAACCAGCACCCTCCAGCTGCACCTTGACAGGTGCGATTCCATGGTGACCTGCAGGCCGCGTTTGGTGCAGGTCTTAGGCGCCCAGGCCTCCAGGGAAGGCCTGGCTTTCATGGGCCCTTGGGACAAGCGTGGAGTTGCATCTGCAGGGAGCTGGGATGGTTGTGACCTTTATTATTTTTTTCTTTCACTTTAACTTTTAAAAGAAGTTACAGAAACCTGGTTAAAAGACACCCTTCCAATCCACCGTCCTCACTTCAGACCCTCCCTTCAGTGTCCTGGGCTCCGACCTGGCGATCGCGTTCTGCTTCTACTGCTCCTTGAACGGAATTTGCCTTTTTACATTTGACAAGCGCGCAAGCTTGTCTGGATGCGTTAACTGTTGTTAATTGCGCTCTGCTTATCCTAAGCTTAATTATCAAGCAGCACTTGACTCTGCCCCGATCGCACATTGAACTGGGATGTTCTGGTCGCCACATTCCAGCCATCGTCTGTGTAGGGCCCAGTGAGCCTGCGAAGTCCCGCCCACCCTCCAACCCCCCCTTGGGTGGCGTGGGGGTCACAGACTCCGGCTGGGCCGGCCCCCCAAGCCAGCCGGGATGGCCGTGGCCAGTCCAGGTGGATCCGAGGGAGGTCCGGGCCTCTCAGCGCTTTCACAGGAGGGGTGAGGTGTGAATGTCTATCGAGATAGAGAAACACATCCCCTTGCCATGTATGTGCCCGTTCTGCTTTGCAGAAACAAAAAGTCCGTTTCAGGAGCGTGTGTTACCACAAAGGAGTTTTGGTGTAGGAAGCGCTGCTGGAAGGGGTGGGGGGGACGGAGCAGTGGGGACTTCTCTGGACTCCGGGAGAGGGGGGCTCAAGGCCCGCGTGGTGTAAGGAGGCCCCTAAGTCTGCCGGCCTCTGCGGTGTGTGATCCTGACCCTTGCGGAGGTTCGTCGGGTCGTCCATAAACAGCAGGGCCCAGTGCCTGGCTGCCCCCTGCCCACCGCCCCTCTCAGCACCCCAGCCCCGAGAGCTGCACGCAGCGGACAGCGGTGGCCTCCATCTGGTGGCCTCACCTCAGCTCCTGCTTGGGCCCTGTCCCAGCCTCCCCGCCTCTTCACCTGCACTCGGTGACAAGTAACTGAAGACGCTGCAACGGCACCAAGCCCAGGGGTTTTCTCCCCAGCCTGGTGCTTGCCAGCGTGCTCTGGGGTCTGCCTGACACCCAGCAGGTGGCTCTGGTCCCCCGTGGACGGGGGCTGGGTCTGGGAGGGGATGGGGGGGTGGCCCTCCCGAGGGCGTGGGACGCGACCCATCAGACCATGTGCCCTGCATTGTGCTTTTCTAGTCCCCATAAGGGAGAGAGTGAGGGAGAAGAGTTGGAACGACCCAGTTGTTAACGTTTGTTTTTATGAAAACAGCACGTGCACGCGGTTACATACTTGAACAGCGCTAAGAGCACAGGACAAGAAGGCCTCCAGACCCCGTCCACTCCTGCCCCTCTGCCTCACGCGGGCGCCGCATCCACAGCACATGCGCTCCTTCAGCTGCTGGCTTTGCTCCCCTGTCCCTGTGCCTAGAACAGTGCCTGCCGGGCAGTGGGCCTTCCAGGACCGTGCGGTGGACTCTGACTTGGTCAGTGTTTCCAAACAGCAGGCGTCCAGGACTGCGGCTCGGGGAGAAGGTCCGTCACGGCAGGCGATGGTCTGGTCCTCGCCAGTGACTCCCCCTCTCCCTCACCCCCGACCTTCCAATACAGGAAGAGCAAAATGTTGGTAAAACTAATAATCGGTTATAAACTGAAGAACCTGTCATGACCGTGCATCACTAGGCACTGTAGAGACACAGTAGGACATTGTGATTTTCCTTCCTGGTCCAGTTCTTTGTTATTCTTAGAGTTAGTTTTTAAAATGTGCTCAATTTCAATGTATGGGTCTTTATTTTTTATTTTTCTGAAATGCCCCATCAGGCCTGTCACACGCACAGCGATGTTCTTTCTTTCGTGCTTCTCCTAATATACAATCTGTGGGCTTCCGTCCCAGCCCCTCTCTGCGGACGCTTGTCCGGCCTGGCCGGCCATCCTGAGATTGTCCTTTTTTACTTCCTATGCTGAACCCTGTTTCCTTGATCCAAATCCTGCTGTCTCTGGGTTTATTTTGTTCTTTTTCTGGATCACGTGCTCCAGTGTCCTCTCGGAAAGAATGCTGTGTGTGTGTGTGTCTGGGTGTAACTTTCAGTACTAGCTTGTCTTCAAAGTGTTCTTACACTCCCTCTGTGTCTCACTTGGAGTTGGGAATAAAATATTTGAAAGTGATTTTCCCTCATAATTTTGAGAGCAGTGGTTCTTGCTTCTGAGAAAGCCTCCTTCTTTATTTGGTTCTCAGTGCCCTCCCCTTTCCCTGCTCGGAAATTGTGTGGACACCTGCTTTTCCGTTCATGGAAGTGGCGCCAGGCGAGTCCTTTCCATCTGGGCGTCCTGGTCCTTCGATTCCTGAAGGTTATGAAGCACCATTATTCAAGACTGTCTCAAATTATTCACTTTTTATATGAACTTGTTTCAGAACATAAAAGCTTTTTTTACTTCCAGTATACAGAGGGCTTCTGTAAATTGACAAAGAGAAAAAAGGGAAAATGCAGGCAAATTATAGAAGCAGAATCCACAGCGTTAATAAGCATAGTAAAGGTGATAGTTTCTCTGGTGTCACAAAGTTGCAATTTTAAGACGACAGTAAGATTCTGGTTCTGAGGTTCTGGTTGGCAGAAATGAAAAAGCCAGACAACTTCCAGGGCTCTCTTACCCTGCAGTGTGAGGGGGAAGCGTGACGTATTGTAACATCTTCAGAAAGCAAATTTGGGTAATATCTGCTAATATCAAAAGTGTCCATACCATGTAACTCAGCAATTCAACATTTGGAAAACTAGCCTTCAGAAAAGTTCCCGCACATAAGGACGTTTGCTACAGTTTTGTCGGTTGGGGGGCAGGGGGGTGTGAAACTCTGCGACGTGCACCAGAAAGCCGTCCCAGCGGCCACACGTGAGCCCACGCCCGCTGCCGTGCACGTGTGTGCGGGACGGTGCCACCGGGCAGAGTGCACAGATGCGAGAGGAACCACCTGGGCTCCTCCCAGCCAGTGTGCGGGGCTGGGGGATGCAGGAGCCACTGTGACCATCAGCGTCCCAGGAGGAGAGCAGCACAGAGGGCAGACCAGAGGGTTCAGTGAGATGTTGCAGCTGAATTTGAGCTGAAAGTTTCATTATGAACTTGTGATAAATTCTGTCTTTGCACGTGTTTCCTAGCTCCTGACCTGGGGTTCCTGATTAAACTGATTTAATCAGGTGGTTCCTGATTAAGCTCATCCCGGTCCTGCCAGGCCTTATCCTCCCAGGGGGGCCTGATGCAGCCCAGGCCCCACTCCTTATGTCTCCCCTCTCACTGATCACGGCACTTCCCCGTCTTTGGTTTCTGCTCCCCCGCTGGGCTACAAGCGCCTCCAGGAGGGACACTGTGCCCGACCCTCTGCCATTCTCACTTGCTCCCCTGCACTGAGCTCCTGGGGGGCCACCTGCAGCCCAGGCACTGTCGCAGGCGCTGGGGATACAAACCCAACCACCCCCCACCAAGGTTTGATTTTTACATAGGGGTCAACAGGCCCCTGTGCGAGGCCTTTGCAGGAGCACAGCTGTGCACTCTGTGACTGTCAGCCCAGCTCTCCAGAAACCCTTGTTTTTATTTCCAGGTCCTTGCGTGGGTCCCGGTTCAAAGCCTGGAGCTGTATGAAGGTTCACTCATACTTCACCTCTGTCTGTGCTGTGGTCTGAATGTCCGTTTCCCCGAATTTGTATGTTGAATCCTAACCCCCAAAGATGCTGGTATTAGGAGGTGGGGGCTTTGGGAGGTGATCAGGTCATGAGGGTGGAGCCCTCGTGAAGGGGATTTGTGCCCTTAGAAAAGGGACCCCAGAGCTCCCTCGCTGCTCCTGCCACGTGAGGACACAGCGAGAAGTCTGTGACCCAGAGAAGGGCCCTCACTCGACCATGCTGGCACCCTGACCTCAGACCTCCATCCTCCAGAACCCCAAGCGATGAATGTCTGTTGTTATAAGCCACCCAGCCTGTGGTATCGTGTTACCAGCCTGAACTAAGACAATATGTGAAATCCCGTGTTACCCGTTTCAAGGGGGAATATCGAGGGAAACCATCCTGAATTCTCAGTCCCCATGGGGGCTGGGCATCAGGTGACACCATGAGTAATTCACAAGGTGGGTAGATGCAGGGGTTGGGGGGGCGGGTCTCACTTTGCACCTGAACAGGAGACCTTAGGACTTGGGCAAAGGCAACACTGGCCCCAAGTTGGAAAAGAAAGCCTGGGTCATGCGGCCACTGCCTTTGCTTTCCCAAAGGCCACAGACCTCCCGAGTTAATGTTTCCCTTCCAGCATACGCACAGCACCCAGCTCCTGAGTTCCTGAGGGACAGCTGACTCATCCTTACACAACAGAAAGAGGTTCCATCTGGTCACGCGTCCACCTGGCTTGAGCCGCACTCACCCCCTGAGCTACCCCTAGACTGCCTCTCACCCTCAGCCTAGGCCGAGCAAGCCCCCACTGTGCCCCGGCCACGAGGGGCCTGCAGGATGCTCAGCAGAGACTCTGTCTGTTGGGGGCATCGTCCGTCCACACTTGCCCGCTGGGGCCTCTTTAGAGGCGGCTGACGGAGACCCTTCCCCCTCCTCAGGAGTCTTGCCATTGTGGAAAGACAGACAAGCATATGGCAGAGTGTACCAGGGTGCGAGTTTTGCTATGAACGTGGGATCCCAAGGGAGGAGGGCTGGGGCTGCAGGAGCCCATCCCTGAGCCGAAGCAAGGCTCGGATGGACCAAGTGCAGGGGCATTCCACAGAGCAGCTGAGCTGGCAGAGGTGGGTGCAGTGTGATGCGCTCAGAGCACCACGTAGTTCTAGGATGCAGGAGAGCTGCCTTCTGCCACTCTCTGACCTCAGGCCCCATTCCTCCATCTGGAGAGTCACACACTGTCACCTCCACCACGTTGCACGTGTGAGAAGTGAGCCACGGAGTTCAGGCCACACTCGAGGGTGCGAGGAACTGCACTCCTCTCCTGAAGGGGTGCGTTAAAGACCTCTAAACTGCCACAGTCCTCCGAGAGCCACAAATTACCCACAGTTCTCCCACACGCAAAACATACGCACTCCCCAAATCCCAGCCACAGCAGGATGGGCCCAAAGTCCAGAGTCTGCGTCTCAACCAGGTTCTGATGTGGAGGAGGCTCCTGGGGTACAGTGGCTCTCAATCTGAACACCTGTGAATTCAAGGACCAGTTGTCTGCGCTCCCAAGCCCTGCCCACACCCAGCACACAACAGTGGGACAGGCACAGTGTGACCACCACAGGCACTTGAAGGGGACAGGGCTGGGAGGCGCACAGGTGTCACTCATCATACAGTCCTGAAATCCCCTGGGCAGAGACTGGAAGCTCCTTCATTAGGGCTCAGTCTGATTCTGGCCTGAAAATATGTCCTCGTGCTCTTGGTTCCACCTCTGGACTCTTCATTCTGCTCTGCAAGCCATCCTTTCATTTCCATAAAACGTACCCTATGTTTGCACCTGTGTGGTCTCTCAGGCTGCTTCCTGCCAGAAGAATTTGGGGGTGGGGGAGGGGAGTTCCAGAGGTCTCTTTTCATTTTGCACTGTCTCTGATACTTTCAGTCCAAGCTTTTGCCAATATAATTCTTTTAAAAACCAAGTGTGTCTTCTATGAATCTTATTGAGGTTCAGTCCTTTGATCAGCTGGCAAACCCACTCAACCTCTTTGAGATACACCCTTCTCTACCTTGGGCTTCTGCTGAATGACAACTTTTTCTTTTTTTAAATTCATTTATTTATTTATTTTTTGTCTGTGTTGGGTCTTTGTTGCTACGTGCGGACTTTCTCCAGTTGTGTCGAGCGGGGGCTACTCTTCATTGAGGTGCGTGGGCTTCTTGTTGCAGTGGCTTTTCTTGTTGCAGAGCACGGGTTCTAGGCACTCGGGCTTCAGTAGTTGTGGTGCACAGGCTCAGTAGTTGTGGCTCCTGGGCTCTAGAGCGCAGGCTCAGTAGTTGTGGCGCACGGGCTTAGCTGCTCCGCGGCATGTGGGATCTTCCCAGACCAGGGCTTGAACCCGTGTCCCCTGCACTGGCAGGCAGATTCTTAACCACTGCGCCACCAGGGAAGCCCTGAATGACAACTTTTAAGCTTCCCGGAAGTCCTACTGTTGAAGCGAATACTCTGAGGTGCCACCTTTGACCTTTTTGAGAACTTAACAAAGGATCTTACAGCATACACTGGGCTTCATCTTTAGACTCTCTTCCTGCCACGGCCATGCCTATGTTTCCCTTCGCCTGGGAGTTGTGTGTTAATTTTAGCATCACTTGACATCCAGAGAAGCTAGGAAATTTGAAAACCAGCAAGTTCTGGTTCCTTTTTATTTACCAGTCCTCCTTTGCCTTATCTGTCTCCTCTCACATTTTAGTATAAGCAGCAAGAAGAAGTCAGGAGGCACCTTCAGCATTCTGCCTGGAAATTGCCCCAGCTGGACAGCCCAGGTCCCTTGCACATTTTCTGCTTTCCATGTTACTGTAGGTGGCAGTGCTGCCGGACTTGCTGCTTAAACTCCCCTCCTCTCTGTACACCCGCTAAGACTACGGGTTCTTCTCTGATTTCCTAACACCTTTTTGGGGTGTCCGATCTCCCAGCCATTCTTCCAGTGTCACCTGTCACTCTTCGTTCTCTATTCCAGCTTCAGCGTTCTCACACAACTTTCCCACCCCAGGCTCCTCACATTCAGCCGTTTACTCCACAAGTTTTATTGAACACCTACTAAACACAAGGCACTACACCAGGTGCCGGGGAATTCCTGCGACTGAGACCGTCTTTGACCTCGTGTTCCAGTGGGGGAGCCAGTCAGATAATCCCGAAAGCAGTGATCAACCTAAGGCTGAGCTGGTGCCTGAAGGAACAATGAAGCCCTTCTGTGGTCATGTGACGAGGGGGTCTTTCCTAGCGGGGCTGTGGTTAGGAAAAGCTTCCCGTAAGATGTGACCTTGAAGTAGGAGCCTCCTGAAGTACGGGTGCGTTTCCCGGAGCAAGACCTTGACAGCACGTGGAGAGTTGCTGAGCCAGTGAGTGAAGTTACCCGCCTGGCCGCTTTCCCCTTATCCCGGCAGCCTTGCGGGTGCTCACAACCACGGGGCCTTTGCAAAGCCCTGTGGAGCCGGGAGGGGTCGCAGCCCGGGAGCGCCCTCCCCACCCCACCCGGCGGGACTTTCCACCCGCCCCGGCCCCTCCCCTCCCGGGCTCTGGCCTTGGCCGGAGCTCCGGGACTGGCAGGGGCCGGCCCCACCTCCCCACCGCCCAGGCCGGGCCAGCGCCAGCGCTGTCCCCTGCCCGGACCCGGACTCAGAGGTCCGCTCTGGCCAGCGACGCCTGCGCTCCTCCCGTGCGTGGTGAGTCCCGGTCCCCGGCGCCCCAGGGAGGGAGGCCGCCCCCGCTCGCGACTCCGGGGGCTCCGGGGGCTCTGGGCTCAGGCACCCCGGCGGAGGCGCCTGGGGGCGCGCGAGCCTGGCCGGGGACGCGAGTCAGGGTTCCCCTGGGGGCAGCCGAGGCTCCAGCCTGGCGGTGGGGGGGGTCCCCTGGCTACAGGACCGCGGTGCGGGGCAGGGCCTGTGGAGGATCGCGCAGCGGTGGCGTGGGGGAGGGCGGGGCGGCCTGGGTGGGCGTTATCGGCCCCACTTACAGAAAAGGAAACTGAGGCCGGAGAGGGAAAGAGACGAACCGAAGGTGACTAGATGGTCCTGCCCCGCTGCGCCGCCTGCCCCCCCTCCAAGACCCTCACCCCATTTTCGGGATGGGGAATGGTCCCCCCTGATTGGCCAGATCTGGGGGCCGGGAACGAGGATCTCTTGTGATTGGAGAGCTCCAGCCCTCCCCCCGCCCCCGCCCGCGCCGCCGTCCTTCTTGCGCCGGGGGAGGGGGCGGGGGTTGGGGAGCTGGGACCCCAGAGCCCCAGCCCCGCCCCACGACCTGGTTTGGGGGTTGCACTAGCTCCGTGTACTCAGAGCCCGGGCCCTTGGCGCATCTGTCCAGGCCCCTCACCTGCCACCTGCTTAGGGGAGGCGGAATCTCCCTCAGGTACCGGAGTCGGAATTCAGTGTGCTCGGAGCAAGGGACCACCCCCCCCCCCACCCCGGGCAGGGTCTGGCCGCTGGGCTGGGGCGGGGGGCCTGGGGAGCCCGACGGTCCCTCTAGTGCCACCTCAGCCCCACAGCGTCCCCGGGAGGAGGGCACCGAGGGCGCCAAACGGGCGGGAGGCCCTCGTGGGCTCTGCGCCTCCCCCATCTGACTTAACGGGTGCCAAAGCCCAAAGTGGGCTGTCCCTGCCCAGGGCTCCTGCCCTGCACGCTCCACAGGTGTCTTCCTTGACCCTGCCTCCCTGCTTCCAAAGGGATCTTCTTTGTCCCCTTTATTTTTCCACAAGTAATATACGCGCAATAAAAAAATAAAAATTAAAAAAAAACATTCTGGAAAGAAAGAGAATTACCATCATCAAAAGACTTCCAAACCCCAAAACCCTAGCTGGTGACTTTAAATATTTCTGTGTGAGCCCTTCCAGGAGTTTTCTCTGCCAGTACACACGTGCATGTACATACACACCACACACACACACCATACACACCACAGATACCATACACACACGCCACACACACGCCACACACACATACACACCATCCTCACACACATCACACACACACACCACACACCACACACACATACCACACACACACCACACACACACACACCATACACACCACACACACACGTACCATACACACCATACACACACACGCCACACACACATACACACCACACACACACCACACACACACGTACCATACACACCATACACACACACACCACACACACACACCACACATACACCACACACACATACCACATACACATACACACCACCCTCACACACATATCAGACACACCACACACACACCACACACACACACCACACACACACAGAGGACCACCATCCTCATTCATTTGACAGTGTCTTCTGCAGACTTTTTAATCTTGATGACGTCCAGCTTATTTTTTTCTTTCTTGAATCGTGCCTTTGGTGTTGTATCTAAAAGGTCACCGGATACTCAGTCATCTAGGTTTTCTCCTGTGCTGTCTTCTAGGAGTCTTATACTTTTGCATCTTACATTTACATCTATGATGCATTCTGAGTTAATTTTTGTGAAGTGTGTAAGATGTGTGTCTAGATTCATCTCTTGCATGTGGACGTCCAGTTGTTCCAGCGTCATTTGCTGAAAAGACCATCTTTGCTCCATTGTGTTGCCTTTGCTCCTCTGTCAAACAATAAAGATCTTAGAAGGCGAAGAGAACATCTCTAGGAACTTGGAGGAAGCAAAGATTTCTTTACCAGAATAGAAAGCCCACTAAGCATAAAGGGAGACTTTGATGCAGCGTACTATATAGAGTTTAAGAAATTGTGTTCATCAAAAGGCACCACAGAGTGAAGAGTCCAGCCACAGAACTGGAGAAGGTGTTGCTCATAAATATATCTGACAAGGGACTCATAGTCTAGATTATTTAAAAACAAAATGAAACAATACCAAGCAAACAAAAACCTCCTACAAAATCAGTCAGGAAAAGATCACCCAGTGGAAAAAACAGACAAGAAGAAATCCAAGTGGCTGATAAACGTAGGAAAAGGTGCTCACCTTCAGCAGCCACCAGGGAATCGCCAGTGAAGCCCCAGCAGCATGGCTCCAGTCCCTGTCAGCAGGAGAGTAAAATGAACAGACAGGAGGCTGCAACGCAAAGCACGTGGAAATTGGTAAAACCACTTTGGAAAACTGGCAGAGGCTGGTAAGGCTGAACATTTTCACACCTGGGACACGGGAATTCCGCTCCCAGGTACACACCCAACGGAAGTGTGTTCTTGTATTCGGTATGAGCCGTGTGCCAGAATCTGTGTCACATCGTCTTGGTAATCGTTTCAAGCTGGAAACTACCCGGATGTCCACCCACAGTAGGATGGATACGTGACCGTATTTATTTACGCTCACAGGGGAACACTGTGGAGCAATGAGAATGGACACAGCACAGCTACGTGGACAGCCTGAGGGGAAACGACGCACAGAACATCGCGCAGTGTGATTCCATTTATGTAAACGGAGCCCACCCTGTCCTGCCTCTCTGTTATCTGAATGGGCTTCTGGAGTGTGTCTTCATCTGAGCGCTGCTTATACTGGCGGGTTCAGTTTGTGAAAATTCATTGAGCTACATACTTACAGTCTGTACACTTTTCTGTATGTCCGAAGCATGTAGTACTTCAATAAAATTTTCTCTAAAAATGTATACTTTTGTAGATAGATAATTTAAAGAAACGTATCAAGTAGATAATAGGTTTTACGGATATGAGCATGGTGAACGAATGAGCAAACTTTGGTCCAGCCGCGCGTCTTCCCATGCAGCCCAGTGGCCCCTGTCGCACCTCCCACCCCACCTTCCGTCCTCGGCCCGTCCGCTGGGCATCTGTCTCTATGCAGCCAAAGTCCAGGCCCATTGCTGCTTCCTGCCCAGGGAGAGCCTGGCAGCATTTGAGGAGCATCTTTCTCATGAACAAGTGAGGAAACTGAAGCTGATGTGACTTGACCGAGGTCACAGGACTGGTTAGTTACAGAAGCATGCTCAGATACGCCTGGGAAGACACCACACGCAGCGCCCCATGCCGTGTTGGAGGCTCCAGGGAGGAGTCCCCGAGGCTGCGCTCGCACGCAACTCACGCTGCGGTATCTACAGGCCCACCGTTCAGGACCTCTTCCTTCGTTCCTCGTGCGGCCGCCTCCCCACAGTGGCCGGCGGCCCAGGGAGCCCAGAGCTGGGCCGAGGGGTTGGGGCGGGGGCGGCTGGGCTGCCCCCTTGGCCCAGCGAGCCCTGTCTGACGCCAAGGCCGTATTCCTTTCCCAGGTCCTCCCGCCCCGGCCCCGCTGCCATGAAGATCGCAGTGATCGGACAGAGCCTGTTCGGCCAGGAAGTTTACTGCCACCTGAGGGAGGAGGGTCACGAGGTCGTGGGCGTGTTCACTGTGCCGGACAAGGATGGGAAGGCGGACCCCCTAGGTGAGTGGGTGGCCCAGGAGCACGGAGAGGCGGTGCCCCGTGGGCGGTGGTGGGAGCAGAGCCTGCGGGGTCTTGTGTGGGGCTGTGGGCTTCCCCAGAAAGAAGCGGCCACTCGTGGTCCGCCCCGGATCCTGCTCAGGTGCCAGCTGACCGCTGGGCTTTTCTGGAACCAAGTGGACTGCAGGGTGGGGCCTGTGTCCTGGAGAAGCCGTGGAGAAGCCTGGCCTGCTCCCAGGACCCTTCAGTCTGACCACTCTGGGCTCCCCCCGACCGCAGCACCCATGCTCTGAAAAGGCCCCCAGGCAGGAGTCACTGCAGCCAGTGTTCTCAGACGTGAGCGTGCCCTGCACCGCGTCTCGGGGGGCACCTGTTGAGCGGAGTGCTGACGCCCCGACGCTGCCTCCGGCGGACCCCCTGGAGTTTCTGCTCAGAGGGACGGAAGGGACTTGGGAGTCACATTTCTAACAAGTTCCCGAGGGCATCTCAGCAGCGCAGCAGGAAGCAGGGCCCTCAGCTCGATGAACAGACCTCCAGGCCCCTCCCGGGTCCTTCTCAGGCCTGATGCGTTCAGAATATGGGTCCGGACGAGGAAAGGGGCCTCGCGGGGCTGCCGGGCCCCAGGGCTTTGTGCATCAGAAATAGAGAGTCTCCCCAGATGGAGAGCGCAGGCTGCCCCCATGCCAGCCAGACCTCGGCTCCAGATCTGAGCCCACCACAACCCATAGCACAGCCTGAGTCCTGCCCGTAGCCACTCAGGGACCCCCGGCAGCAGCTCTGAGCCTGGCTGGGGCTCCTTCTTGACCCGACCTCAGATGTCCAGCAGATGTCCCTGGTCACGGTGGGGACAACTTTGGCAAGCATGGTCTGGTCTGCTCACGTTCACCCACATCCCTAACCCCAGGGCACAGAGGCAGAGGGACCGACAGTGGGTCAGGTCAGCCAGGGCCACACACCAGCCGGGTGTGTACCAGAGAACCGAGGGCTGGGAAGTGCTGGACAGGGGCTGAGGGGCAGGCAGAGGGGAGCTCGGAGGAAGCGGCTAGTGACTGCAGGGGCAGCAGGGCAGGCAGAGGCAGGAAGCCGCATTCTAGAACTTGGAGACTTGCGGACTGCACATCCAACCCGCGGGGAGGGCGCCCTGCTCCGGGCAGCTAAAGAGGCCAGGGGTCAGGCAGGCGCCTGGGAGAGGGAGGCGGTCAGCAGAGGTCAGTCCTGGCGCAGCAGCTCCTGAGACCTGGGCCTTGGCCGGCGCCGTCCCCTCTGGGCTGTCCAGAGCAGCCCGGCTGGGCAGCGGGGGAAGTTGGGGGGACAGGCTTGGGGAGGGGGTGCGGGAGCCACCCTGCGGCGCAGGCAGAGGTGCCGAGTCGGAGTGGGTGCAGCAGTGGGGAGCAGTTTCTCACCCGCTGTCCTGCAGGCCTGAAGGCTGACAAGGATGGAGTTCCAGTGTTCAAGTTTCCCCGCTGGCGGGCAAGGGGACAGGCTCTGCCCAACGTGGTGGCGACGTACCAGGCCCTGGGAGCCGAGCTCAACGTGCTGCCCTTCTGCAGCCAGTTCATCCCCATGGAGATCATCAGCGCCCCCCGCCACGGCTCCATCATCTACCACCCGAGTCTGCTCCCCCGGCACCGGGGGGCGTCGGCCATCAACTGGTGAGACAGGGCGCAGACACCCCACCTGCCTGAGGCGTCCCCGTCCCTCAGCCCGGAGCTCTTCTCTGCGCCTGAGGAGCAGGTGGCACGCGGTGCCTGTGCGCGCTGCTGGACGGCGTCCACGCGGTAGATCACAGCACGATCCCTGAGGAAGAACTGGGGTCAGGCAACGCCGTGCGCCCTGCATTCTCACAGTGAACCGCAAAGTGTTCCCGTCCTGCAGCGGGGTTGCCGGGGCAGAGTGGGCTGAGGGGCTCCCTCCAGCTACCGGTGCTCTCAGCAGCCCCCCGCTTGGAAAGAGATAGAGATGGAGGAAAGAATCACCTGAACAAGCTAGTCTGAGATGAGAGGTGATGTACGTATCTGGAGGGTGGAGCCGTTCAGAGGAGCAGTCAGGAAGGGGAGACATCTGAGCTGGAGAAGAGAGCGGGTTTGTAGTCAGACTGGTCTGATTAGGATTCAGGCTCCCTGACCTCCAGTCACGTCTCCTCACTTCTCTGGGCCTTAGTCTCCTTATCTGTGAAAGGGGCGTACGATGCTGTTACACCAGTGGGGAGGATGAAGTTACACGAGGCGTTAAGGCTTTTAGCACAATACCTGGCACGCAGTCGGCATCAGTAAACACCATCTTCCGTCTTCAGTCCTCCCCTGGGGAGATGGGGGTGTGCTGCAGGGCGGCGGCGGTCACAGGGGCAGCCCCCAGGGCCTCCTTCTCCTCCTTCCTTCGGACTCAGGTTCCACTCCTCTGCTCCCTAGGACCCTCATCCATGGAGACAAGAAGGGCGGCTTTACCATCTTTTGGGCAGACGATGGTCTGGACACCGGGGACCTTCTGCTCCAGAAAGAGTGTGAGATCCTCCCGGACGACACCGTGAGCACGCTGTACAGCCGCTTCCTCTTCCCCGAAGGCGTTAAAGGGATGGTAAGGCTGCCCCCAGGGCCTCCCCTGCTGGCACCCCCACCCCACCGCCACCCCACCCCGCCCAGCTCCAGCCTGCTGCCCTGAGCTGGCCAGGATTCTGGAGGGGGAGAACGCTCATTTCAGGGTTTCAGAGGCAGGATTAGGACATATAATGTTGTATAGGCGGGACTCTTGCTTACAACTGTCAGAACAACTCAACAAGCTTTAGCCAAAAAGGGACATTTTTGATAGAAGACTCCAGGCAGGATGCCGTCAAGCCTGGCTGAATCCAGAGGCTTAATCTGTCACGGGATTCTATCTTTCTATTTCTTCACACTGGTTCTGCTTTCCTCTGTTTGATTAGCTTCATCCTCAGGTTGCCCTTAAATGGGAGGAAAAGTAGTCACCGGTGGCTCAAGTTTTACACCTCTTGATTCTAGGGGAAGAGAAACCCTCTTTCCCCTAGAATTTATGAATAAAAAATCAGAGGAGACTCTGATTGGCCAATTCAGGTCACGTGATGACCCTGAGCCAATCACTGGCCGGCATGGGGGAGCACTCTGATTGGCAGCCTCTGTCACATGTTCCGGTCTTGAGGGCTTCTGGCCAAGGCTGGCCCAGGTGTGGTCACTGCACTGAATTCGCGCAGGAGGAGGAGGGCCGACCCAAAGGCTGATGTCAGAGCTGGTTGTGCAGGCCCCGTAGAGGTGGTGTGTCCAGCAGGGGAGGCCGGCCAGGACAGGAGTCAGATGGGGACATCTCCATAGCACAGCAGTGGCTGTGCCCCCAGCCCTGGGCCCCATTATGCGGCCTTGGATCCACCTGTTCACAGGAGTGAGCAGGGAGACCTGCTGGAGGTTTGACGTGAGAGGCAGGAAGGGGTCATCTTGTTCATCCTACAGAAAACAACCAAGAGCATCCTTCAGGGCAGCGTCCAGGGGGCAGCCGCTAGTCACTGGTGGTTATTAAATTAATTTAAATGACTTGTAGTTAAAGATCGAGGTCATCAGCCTCACTGGCTACGTTTCAGGTCCCCAGAAACCACACGGGGCTGACGTGGAACACGTCCGTTACCAGGGAAGTTCCCCCTGGGCAGTCCTGCCTTAGACACTTCTGAGTTCTCCCGGCTTCTCAGCCTCGGGTCTCCGGGGGCTCCCACCACCACCTTCCCTCCCTCCGGGCCCAGCGCCTTGGCTCTCCTCCCCGACCTCCCTGACTTCTTCTCCACAACCTTCCTCTTTCCTGGAGCAGAGAAACTGCTTCCTGCTGAACTTATTAGGGACCTCCAAACCCATCACGCAGTCCAGGAGCCATTCTGCCTAAGAGACAGGGAAGGCTTTAGACAGAAACGTGGACGTTGGTGTGTGTTACACCGTAGAGGGCTTTAGCTTACGTGATCTTCTAGGGCCTTGTGTGGGAGAGAGGGCGGGGTCTTGCAGTCATCGATCAGACTGGAAGTAGATTGGAGCTAATTTTACCTGTCCCTACAGCACCCGTTCCGTGGGTGCCCGTCACGTGCCCACGTGGTGGCAGGTGGGTCTGTTCAGTGAGTGGCCTGGTCCAGACTCAGTGTGAACCCAGGGTCTGAGAGTTGGGGGGCCCTAATGTTGGGGACACCAACCAACCCTTGTCTCCCCAGGTTCAGGCCGTGAAGCTGATCGCTGAGGGCAGAGCCCCCAGGCTCCCTCAGCCTGAGGACGGCGCCACCTACGAGGGGATTCAGAAGAAGGAAACAGCCCAGGTGAGTGCCAGGGCCCTGCCCACCCAAAGCCTGCCTGTACCCGGGCCGGGGAAAATGGGCAGCCAGGACGTACCTGTTAAAGGCCAGAAGAAAGAGCAGCCCCAGTGCAGGAAGCACGCGCTAGGCTCGAGTGGCACCTGGACAGGCAGGGAACAGGGTCTGTTTGGGTGCTTCCTGGTTCCTCCTTAGGAAGAGGCAAGCGGGCCCTCAGGGAGAAGAGCTGGTGGGGGGGAGGATGTAAAAATCAGCCGAGCTGCTGGCTCCTCATATCTGAGATGAGACACCAGAGGGAATTCGTTCCTCGGGACTGTCGCAGGTCGGGAGCCCAGGTGGGCCCCTGGGCTGGAGCTGTGCTCAGGGCTCGCGGGGTGCTCTGTCGGGATCTGTGTGAGCCCTGTAAGTGAGGGGAGGCCGCCGGGGGGGGAGGGATGGGATGGGACAGACCTGCACTTTGTGTAGGGCCTTGGCCATCTTGAGCACAGAACATTATCTCCCCCAGGCCATCCTGGAGTTCACATCCCGTGAAAGACTGAGGGTCCACGCGCACCCAGATCCGGGTTGCCAGGGGGAGGCCCAGCCCAGCTCTGGGCCTCCGACTGGAGTCGAGAGGAAGCCAGACTTCCCAGCCCGTGCCCAGGGCTCCACCCAGTGTCAGGGTCATCAGGGCAGGAGGGGAGTCCAGAGGTGTTGCCCAGATGGTCAGGGAGAGAGGAGAGACCGCTGAGCACACACGTCCTGCCCCGCAGATCAATTGGGATCAGCCAGCAGAGGCCATTCATAACTGGATCCGCGGGAACGACAAGGTGCCGGGCGCCTGGACGGAGGCCTGTGGGCAGGTGTGTCCCTGCGTGGCCGGGACGGGCTGTGCTCCGTGTGTGTCCCCTGACTGCACAGCTATCAGAATGTGGCTGAACTAAGCGGTACAAAGCCATTGCCCAGACCCCCAGCCCCAGCCAGGTGCCCCCGGCCCCCTCGGCCTCTCCCTCGGGACCCGCGGCTGAAGGAGAGGGGCTGGCGCAGAGCGAGGCCGCCAGGCGCAGCGGCAGCTCTGGGGTCGAGCTGTGCTGGTTGTTCGACTCTCAGCCCCGGGCTGTCAGAAGTCCCGAAATAGCAGAAGTAAAACCGATGAATCGGCGAAGTACTGCTAAGTAAGTTTATTGTGCACACACGGAAAAGACAGTTCCGGGACCGGGAGCCCTCAGACCACACGCGGTCTGTTGATGAGCCGTGAATTGAGGAGGCAGTGACTGGTTATAACAAGAATTTCCTCAAATGATAGGGATTTGGCTAACGGTTACTTCATATCCATTTTGAGGAACAGTGCAAATTTTGCTTACGATTTCCAGAGACACAAGCAAGACGTGACTGAGGTCAAGTTGGTCTTGACCAACTTGCAAAATAAGCTAAATTAAGCTCTGCTCCTGTGACTGCAGTGGTTTTATCTGCTCAGGAACTCTTCAAGGCTGCATTTGTGTTTGATTTGAGCAGCTCTCAGAGACCCCAGGCCCAGCCCTGACTTGTCTTTGCCCCGGGGGTGGGGCCCTTTGGCCGAGCACCGTCGAGGGCAGCCCTGTCCTCCACGGAGCCCCCGGCTGTCCCAACCCCTGCTCGCAGGCTGGCTGCCAGACCGTCCGGGGTCTCTGCTGCCTGTGCCGCCGCCAGACCCTCTGCACGGTAGCCAGGGCTTGGTGGTGTCCCCAGGCAGCACCCTCACTTGGCGATGCTGCAGCAGACCTCCTGCCGGTGTCTGTCCCCCTGGGTCGGAGGTCACGGGCCAGTGTGCGGTGACGTAGTGCCCCTCCGAGGCCTCAGTGCCTTCTCCAGGTCTCGTCTGTGCCCCCATTTGTGCCCTGACCCTCACCCCCACCCCATTGATTTCCCAGCCCCCCCAGCTCCTCCTGGCCCCCCACAGTGGGCCTCTTTCATCCAGCACCTTCTGCTTTTCCTGTCCTCAACAGAAGCTGACGTTTTTCAGCTCGACGCTGAGCACTGAAGGCCTGGTGCCCGAGGGAGAAACTTTGCCCATCCCAGGAGCCCATCGGCCAGGGGTGGTCACCGGAGCGGGACTCATCCTCTTCGGGAATGACGACCGAATGGTAACGTTGCTGCTGTGGGTCCCCTGTCCGGACTGTAGGCTGAAGGCCACACACGCCTGTCCAGGGGCTCGGGCCCCACAGGGAGGCTCCAGGCTTTTCTGGAGGAAACGGGAAAAGGAGACGATAGGCTCCAGGAGGGAAGACCCTCGACTGCTGGGTCGGCCTGCTTCTTCCCTGTCCCGGGAAGGCTGGCCCTGGGCTCTTCCTGCCCAGGTGCCCCCACCCAAGCTGGGTGCCCTGGGCGGGTGTCAGAGTTGGGGAGGCCCTCTCCGGGGAGCCCGGACCTGGAGTCCGGGTGCCCAGGGCACGGTCATTGGACCTCTGTGCCTCAGTTTCCTTCTCTTTGAACAAGGAAGCCACACCGGGCACATAACATGCTCTGACTCACCTTAGAGAAGTGCAGCTCAGAGTGACAGCTACGATTTATGCAACTAAATATTTATAGCATCCCTGCGTGCCAGGCACTGTTCAAAAACAGCTGGATGGTTTAATTTAGTTTTCCTGACAACCGTATGAGACATGTATCAGTACTATACCCATTTTACCGAGCAGAAAACTGAAGCAAAGAGGTTAAATCACCTGCCCATCTTCACCCAGGCTAGCCTGTGGCAGAGCTGGGAGTCCAGCCCTAGCTCTGGCTCTGAGGCCCACCGCTCAGCCGTGATACTCTGCGTTAGTGTTCACCCCACGCAGCGGTGGGCAGATCTGGGCCTTAAGGTACCAGGGGCAGAGAAGAAGCAGGACAGGCAGGGGTCTCTGAGCACTTTGGGGAATTTCAGCAAACACCGGGATGCTGAACGCTTGGTAGCGGTGGCACGCACAGGCCAGGTGGGTGCAGGGCAGCTTTCGTCGGACTGGCGGGAGCTCACGCTGGGTGCCCACCCCCCTGGCCCAAGGCTGCCTGCAATCTGCAGTGACTGGGTGTTTGAGGTATTCGTGGTTGATGCCTTCAGACGCTACGTATCTGTCTCCGATCACGTTCCCAAAGCAGATCTGAAACGAGTTCTAGTGCTTGTGAGTTATCGAGGGAAGCGGCTAGGGCAGAGGAAAACACTCAGCAAAGATACAGGTTCTGGAGCCGCACAGCCTCCTTCTGCCCCCCGGGCAGGCTCTGCGCTGTGAATTGCTTCTGCCGACTGCGCCCCCGCATCCTCGCGGCACTCAGGCCTGGGTTTCCACCCCCACTGGGGAAGGGTGAGGGGCAGCGAGGCGTAGCCCCTGGGCTTCTCTGCATGACCATGACCGTGCTTACCCACCAACAGCGGTCAGTGAGTGGTGCACGTGTAGACCGCTAGCGGCCGGCGGAGGAAGTAGGGGGTTGGGCTAAGTCCTCCGTGAATCGTGAGGCCGGCAAAGTAAAGGAGCAGCCTTCGCGGAGACCCTTGGTTAAGCGTCTTTCAGGAACTTCCAGCTGGGCCCTGGCTAGGCTTTAGCTCCAGAAAGCTCCAGAGCATCTTGGGAAGACAGCAGGGGTGGGCAGTCAGCCGGCAGCCCGGCTGTGGTTCCGTCCGGTGTGTGCAGAAGGTGCCGTTTTCATAGAGCACTGTTACCCGACAGACGCGGTCTCTGCCGTGAGCTCACCTGCTTCTCTGCCCCGAGGGGCACCTGCTGACCTGTGCCAGGTTTCTAGGGAGTTTCTGGAAGCTGGGCTCTTGGGTGATTAGTTGTTTTCTCCATTGACTTTCAAGGTAGTGCTTGAATTACTTTAGTCTAACGGGTAGGCATCAGTTTTATAGGGTAACCCAGCCATTACTGGTTTTCGAGCTTGAGAGCACGGTGGGGTGGACGGCAGGGAAGGAGCTCGAGCGGGTCCCTATGGCAGCAGCCTCCTCGCCGGATCTGGGCTCCCGGGCCTGCCTCCGGGGAGGATGGAGACGAGCATGTGCCCACGGCTCGGGCAGCCTCGGGTCCCGACAGCCTTCCTTTGGCAGTTGCTGGTGAAGAGCATCCAGCTGGAGGATGGCAAGATGATCCCAGCCTCGCAGCTCTTCAGGGCGGCAGACAGCACTGGCCTCGAGCTGACGGAGGAGGACCTGGTCACCGCGGAGGCTGTGCGGGTAAGAGACACCTGCGGGGCCACCGTCTGGTGGGGCAGGTCGTGCACGGCAGGTGCGTTTCGCAAATCGCACCCGCTGGGGTCGGGCTGTGCACACCCTCTAAGGACGTATGTCCTGACCCCGGGCACAGTGTTGGTCCTGTCCTGTCACGGGGCTTCCTGATGCCCCCTGCCCCTCCTTCCTGTGCCACTGGGACCTAGGATTCGGCTGCTGGGTCCGACTCCTCTGGGGACACACTGTCAACAGTGGGCAAATAGAATAGCTGGAGGACCCAGTTGTCCTGCCGTAGGGCATGTGTGCCGGAACCTTCCGGAAAGGCCTCCCGAGAGGGAGACCCCCACGTGGTCACCAGCACAGGTGTCACAGTCGGCCGCCCTGGACTCCGTGCCACCCCTCCCGTGTGCCGCTGGACACCACTGCCCTCTCGGAGGCCCGGTGTCCCCCCCACCTGGAGTCCAGGCATCGGCCACTTCCCAGAACCGCCCTCCTGCTCTCTGCTCCACCCCCCTCTCCCTGGAAGGCGTGGTTTGGAGGGCGTTTAGCTGTGTTGCTCAGAGGGCGCTGGATGGCTTTTCAGCTGTCGTGGGTTCGGTTATTTGAGATACGCGTCCAGACACTAGGGGTGTGATGGTCCGCAGTGTCTCTGCTGTCACGCGTGTCCGTTCTCACAGGAAAGAGAGCTGGCGAACGACCAGGCAAGGGATAAAATAATTTCCGAAGGGAGATGTGCTCAGAGGGCAGTAACGGTGACGGGAACGAGGTGCCTGGAGGCCGGGGATGCTGCAGAAGGGAGTTCGGGGAAGGCCCCCCTGGGTAGGGACGTGGTTTGCGCTGAGACCCAAGTGCAGAGAGACGGCAGGCACAGCAAATGCTGAGAGCCGGGGAGCCGCGGAGGGCCAGGCGGCGGCCGCGGGGCCACTGCGTGCTCGTGACCAGTGCAGACGCAGGACCCAGCAAGGGGGGACGGGGGAGCCTGCCGGTCCGGGGGGCACCGAGCACCTCCTCAGGTGGAGGCTGAACATTCTGAATGTCTATTAAAAAAAAAGCCTGTTCATTCAAAAAGTATTCTTGGAGCAATTGCTCTGGCCCTGGGCCTGAGCCTGCCCTGGGGTTATGGGGCCAGCTGGACAGACTGCCTTTTGGAGCTGGTGGCCGAGTGGTACCGGGATGGCTGAGGCTGGTGGCAGAAGAGGTAACAGCTTAGTGGCACCTGTTAGGACCTCAGTACCGCTGGCCGTGAGCCCAACAGTCATGAGAAAAGCAGATGCTTCTAGAGTGTCCGGGTTACTCTAAACTGAGTTCCAGACGTGCAGCAGAGGCCTCACAGGCTCTGAGGCAGCATGGGCTCCTGCACCCCGAGCTCTGCCAGCCTCATTCCAGGGATGCTCCCAGGGCTGCCCCCAGCCCCTTGCCCAGATGAGGAGACCGAGGCAGGGGAGGCTGCCTGCATCTGACGGCTTGTCAGGCGCCGAGCTGGGGTCTGGACGAGGCCACGCAGCCGCTCGGGTTCCACACACCCCAGGAGTGCCGGCGTGCAGCGCCCACACAGCGACAGTGACTGCTGGCCCCGGGCTGAGTGAGCGTTGCAGTCAGTGAAGGTTTGGGGGAAGAGGTGATTTAGCAGTTGACCTTGAAGGATGCCCGGGATTAAGTGTGAGCTGGGGGTTCAAGGAAGCCTGTCACCAGAGGGTGAGAGCCTGGGTGGAGGCCCGGGGAGAAGGGATGGCTCAGGACGGCTTCTGATGGTCTCCAGGAGGATGGGGGGCGGGAGCAAATCCAGGGCAGCCTCCTGAGAGAGGCCAGGCAGGGTCAGCCTAGGGGTCACCGGGGGCTGGTCCTGGTTGGGCCACAGCCTGGAGCCCGGCCTGAGTATGGGCCTCCCAGCGCCTGCCCTGAAACGCCCAGCTGGGAGCTGCCCAGAGAGCAGTTGTCCCGTTGTGTCCCGTCGTGACCCACAGGATGGCCCTCCTGCGCTGCCCACTCGGCTCTCACTGCCCTGTCCACGCTCGTCCACGAGGCCCGGGGCAGGAACCACTGCCCTCCACAGGCCCGGGACAGAGGGGCACAGAGCCAGCTAGCCTCTCCGCGAGGATGAGACCCAGGGCTCCCGAGCCCCCTTGGTGGCCCCGTTCACTCACAGAACCACCCCCCGCTTTGCTCTCCCTTCCACGTGGCAGCACCCCCACACGGTGTCAGGCGGGGACACCCACACTGGGCAACCCTCCCAGTGGGGCTGGCGGGGGGCAGGTCTCGGGAGGAGCTCCGGCACATCTGTCCTCCCCCACCCCCGGACCAGTGTGGGGACCCCCGCGAAGCTGCGGTCAAGGTGAGGTGGGTGTGCAGACAGCAGCCTGGGCTCCTGCTTCCCCAGGGAGGCTATCACCCCAGTACCATGAGGCACCTGGCAGCATCAGAGAGTGGAGTGGACGGGCCAGCCTGGCGCCGGGCAGTGTGCACGCACCCGGGGCTGTTCTCACCCCCGCCGCTCGCGTCCGGGCCCTGAGAGCCACGTGCTCACCACTCCTGCTTTCCAGGGTGCCTGGAAACGGATTCTCCCCAACGTCGTGGAGGTGGAAGACTCCACTGACTTCTTCAAGTCGGGGGCCGCGTCGCTGGACGTCGTCAGGTAAGGCCTGGAGTGGGGATGGTGTCCCAGGTGTCTCTAGGTCAGGAGTCACCCTAAAACGGAGTGGCAGGAAACCATGCGGGTCAGGGATCCAGAAAGGACTCACGTGTGCAGGCCTCGGGCCCACCAGGAGTGGACCAGCGGGAGCTGGGACAGCTGGGCAGGCATGTCCTCCCCCAGGCTGTGTCGTGGCCCCAGAGCGGCCACTCTGGGACCTGGACGTCTAGCTGGCGGCTCCTGGCTCTGCAGACGTGAGGCCAGCAAGCAGACAGGTGCGGACCACTGCCCTGACTGGTCTCAGTGGCCACAAGCCCCCCCAGATTCAAGGGCAGGGGCGGGACTGAGACTCACCCCTCATGGGAGGAAGATCAAACAATATGCGGCTCTTTTATTTATTTTATTTACTTTTTTAAAGTAAATTTATTTATTTATTTTTGGCTGTGTTGGGTCTTTGTTGCTGCACGCAGGCTTTCTCTAGTTGCAGCGAGCGGGGGCTGCTCTTCGTTGCGGTGCGCGGGCTTCTCATTGTCGTGGTTTCTCTTGTTGTGGAGCACGGGCTCTAGGCTTGCGGGCTTCAGTAGTTGTGGCTCACGGGCTCAGTAGTTGTGGCTCGCGAGCTCTAGAGTGCAGGCTCAGTATTTGTGGCTCACGGGCTTAGTTGCTCCGCGGCATGTGGGATCTTCCTGGACCAGGGCTCGAACCCATGTTGCCTGCATTGGCTGGCAGATTCTTAAGCAGCGCGCCACCAGGGAAGCCCTGCACGGCTCTTTTAAAACTGCCACAAGCCCAGCACCCCGGTGAAAGCCAGCATGTGTGGGGAGGGGCCAGGCAGGTAGGGCCTGGCACAGGTGGGCCCGCTGGGCTGGAGCGCGGGCAGTCAGGGGGTCGTGACTGCGACTCTTTCTATTTCATTTTATTTTTTGAAACGGATAGTTGTTTACTTATTTTTTTTTTTAAGTCTTTATTGAATTTGTTACAATATCGCTTCTGTTTTACATTTTGGTTTTCTGGCCGCGAGGCATGTGGGATCTTAGCTCCCCAACCAGGGATCCAACCCACACCCCCTACATTTTAAGGCCAAGTCTTAACCACTGGACCGGCAGGGGAGTCCCGCAAGTCTTTTTAAATTTTAGGAATGACTTTACGTGCAGTGAGGTGCACGGATCTTGAGAGGACAGTGTGGTAGCTTTGATTTAACTTGTGTAACGCACACGTTATAGCACACGTATAATATATATATTATGTGATGTATATCGTATCTCACAAGCTACACGTTGATGAAGACATGGGCCCCACCCAGCCTCACTCCAGGGGATCCCTCCTGCCCCTCCCCAGTCAGCGGCCCCCAGGGATGATCCGTCACCACAGATCAGGTCACCCAGTCTTCAACTTCATGTGAACTGTCCCTCTTGCCCTTTCACAGTGGTAATAAGTTCTAATTTGTATAAAGAGAAGGATAATTTTGCATCTGCATTCATCAGGGATATTAGCTTGTAGTTTTGTTTCTTCTGCTGTCACTGTCTGGCTCAGGTATCAGGGTAACGCTGACCTCGTAAAGTGAGTTTGGGCGTGTTTCCTCTTCCATTTTTTTGGAAGAGTTTGAGAAGGATTGGTATTAATTCTTTTTAAATGTTGAGTGGGATTCACCAGGTTTTCCCTGGTGAGGCCCACCCAAAGTCCTGGGCTTTTCTTTGTTGGGAGGTTTTCGATCACCAGTTCAGTCTCCTTAGTTGTTATTGGTCTGTTCAGATGATCTGTTTCTTTATGGTTCAGTGTTGTGTTTTTCTCGGAATGTACCCATTTCTTCTGGGGCCTGCAATGTGTTGATGTGTAGTTGTTCACAGGAGTCTCTTATGATGCTTTTTATCCGTGTGGTATCCGTTGTATTGTCTCTTATAGCTAATTTTTTTCTTTTAGTCTTCTCTTTTTCCTTAGTCTACCTAAAGATTTGTCTCCTTTTTTTATCTTCTCAAAAAGCCGACTCTTAGTTTTGTTGATCTTTTCTATTGTTTTCCCCCCCCCCGGTTTCTATTTTATTTATTTCCACTGTGATCTTTGCCATTTCCTTTCTTCTGTTACCTTTTGACTTAGTTTGTTCTTCTTGTTCTGATTCCTTGAGGTGTAAAATTAGGTTGTTTATTTGAGACTTTTTTTCTTAATACGGACATCGATCACCATACACTTCCCTTTAAGAACTCTTTCTCTGTGTCCCATAAGTTTTGGTATGTTGTGTTTCCTCGTTCATTTGTCTCAAGGTAGTTTTTGGTTTCCCGTTTGATTTCTTTGGCCCACTGGTTGTTCAGGTGTGTGTTGTTTAGTAGCCGCATTTTTTTGAATTTAGTTTTCTTCCAGTTTTTGATGTCTCGTTTCCACCATCGTGGATAGAAAAGATGCTTGGTATGATTTCAGTCTTCTTACATTTGTTAAGACTTGTTTCGTGACCTCACCTGTGACCTGTCCTTGAGAGGAATTGGTGCCGTGCTGCTGGGTGGAGTATCCTGTGTGTGTGTGAGGTCCGTCTCACTCCCAGAGTTCAGTCCCCTGTCTGCCTCTTGGTCTTCCGCTTGGATATTCTGTGCGCTATTGAAAGTGAGGTGTTGAAATCTCATGGATCTTTGCGATGCTACTTCTCCCTTCAGTTATCTTAATATTTGTTTCGTACATTTAGGTGGCCCGATGTCGGGTGCGCATATGCTTATAATTGTTATATCTTCCTGGTCAATTGACCCTTTAACCATTGTACAATGTCCTTTTTTTCTTGACAGTTTTTGATTTAAAATCTATCTTGTCTAATAAGAGTATGGCTACCCCAGCTCTCTTTTGATTATTATTTGCATGGAATACCGTTACTACCCTTTTACTTTCAGCCTTTTTGCATATTTGCATCTAAGTGAATCTCTGGTGGTATATGGGTGGATGCTGTTTCTATCCAGTCTCATAACCTATGTTTTTAAGAGGAGAGTTCAGTCCATTTCCATTTAACCAGATTACTGATAAAGGGTTTACTTCTGCTGGCTGGCTGTTTTCTGTATGCCTTTTATGCTTTTTGTTCCTCAGTGTCTCTATCACTGCCTTTTTCTGGTACTATACCACTTGGATTCCCTTTTTTTTTTTTTTTTTTTGCTATTTCTTAATTACCTTGGCGATTACAGTTCACGTCTTTAACTTATAACAATGTAGTTTGAATAATACCAACTTAATTTCAATAAAATGTAGACGCTCGTATCCTATATATAGGCACCCCACCCCTTTATATTGTTATTATCCTTTATACATTGTTATTGTTAATTATCCTTTATACATCTTTATACATTGAATACCCATTAATGTAGGTGTTAAATGTTTGCTTTATGTATTTGCCTATCACGTAATGTAGTAAAAGGGGAGAAGCTGCGAACCATACCAAAAGTACAGTAATACTGGCGTTCCTATTTACCTACCCTTTGCTAGTGCTCTTTACTTTTCCTTATGGCTTTGAGTTACTGTTTAATGTCCGTTCACTTCAGCCTGAAAGACTCCCTTTAGGGCACGTTTACTAGCAATGAACTCCCTCAGCTTCTGTTTATCTGGAAATGTCTTAATTTCTCCTTCATTCTTGAAAGATAGTTTTGATGCGTATGGAACTCTTGGTTGACACTTTTTTCCTTTCAGGACTTTAAATATGCCATCCCACTGCCTTCTGGCTTTCATGGGTTTTGGGGGGGGGATCAGGTTTTAATTTTATTGAGGATCCTTTGTGTGTGATTAGCTTCTCTCTTGCTTTCCAGATTCCATCCTTGTCTTTGGGTCTCAGTGGGTTAACTGTCACGTGTCTTGGTGTGATTCTCTTTGAGTCTATCCCGCTTGGAGTTCATTGAGCTTCTCGAACGTGTATATTCATGTGTTTCCTCAGATTTGGGAACTTCGGGGGCATTATTTCTTCAAATATTTTTTCTGTCCTGTTCTATCTCTTCTCTGGACCTGGTATGATGAGTGTGATCTGATGATGTTCCACTGGTCCCTGAGGCTCATTTTCATTTTCATTCGTATTCTTTTTTCTTTCTACTCCTCATACTGGATAATTTCAGGTTCACGACCTTTTCTTCTGCTTGTTCAGATGTGCTCTTGAAGCCTCTAGTGAGTGTTTCATTTCAGTTATTGTATCTGTCAGCTTGAGAATTTGTTTGGCTTATTATTATAATTTCTGTCTCTTTCTTGATATTCTCATTTTTTTCATAATCATTTTCCTAGTTTCCTTTAAGTCATTGAACGCATTTAAGATGGTTGATTTAATGTCTTTGATAATAATCCCTAGGGGTGGTTTCTTCCAAATTCTTTTTTCCTGTAAACGGGCCTGTTTCTTTGTATGTTTTGCGACGTTTTGCTCCAACTGGACATTTTGCGTGTAGTGCTGTGTCAGTTCTGAGAATCTGATTCTCTCACTCCGGGGAGGTTGTTCAGTCTTGCTTGTTGAGGGTTGGAGCCATCCATTTGTGACTTTTCCAAACTTTTCTTTGCATGGTGTGTGTACCTTGTTGTGTGTAATCACTGAAGTTTCTCCTGTTATCCCTGGGGTCGTACGCACTATGCAAAGCGTGTATGGGATTGGCCATCCTTTGGGCCAGCCCCTCAGCACTTGGAACCCACGACCCAGATGTGTGGAGGACGAGGTCCTCATTGCCCCCCAACCCCGCCTCCAGGAAGCCACGGCAGGAGTGACCTGCTGCCACTGCTGCCTCCTGCCCTGGGGGTGGAAAGTCTGGACGCTGCTGCCGCACCCCAGCTCTTCACCACGTTCTCCCCTGGAAGCTGCAGGTGTCGCCGAGACTCGAGAATTCCGAAGCGTTTGGTTCAGACAATTCCTGCCTGTCCAATAGTTGTTGAGGTGGAGGGACGGATTTTTGGAGCTTCTTGCTCTGCCGTTTTGTGTCTATAAAGGGGCTTTTATTCCTCTTCGGTAAATACCTAAAAGCGTTGGGAAGTATATGTTTAATTTTTAGGGAACTGCCAAAGTGCTTGCAACGTGGCTTCCAAAGTACCGTTTTCCAATCCCGCCAGCAGGGGGCGGGGTTCAGGTGCTCTGCAGCCTCACCACTGGTTGGTCTTAACCAGTGGTTTTAAGTTCAGATGTGCTGGTAAGTACGGAGCCCAATCTCGTTGTGGTTCGTTCGCATTTCCTATTGACGAGTGATGTGGAGCATCTTTTCATATGCTTATTTGCCATCCATATTTCTGCCTTGGTAAAGCATCTGGTCAATCTTTTGCCTATTTTCACTTGGATTTTTTTCTTAGAATTGATTTTAAGAATTATTTACGTATTCTGAAGCCAAGTCTTTGATCAGGTATGTGATTTGGAAATATTTTCTCCCAATCTGTGGCTTGTGTTTTCATTCTTTTCACACTGTCTTTCAGTGATTATTATTAATCTTCTATTAATTATTACCACGTGGATTGTCTCATTTACTCATCAGGAAATAGTAGAGGAGCCATGATTGGTCCAATTTTACAGGCAAAGGAACTAGGCTCAGAGCAATTGGTCACTTGCCCCAGGTCACAAATTCATAAGTGCTGGAGCCAGAACTTGAAACCAGAGCCTCTGAATCCACGGACTGGGCTTCTAACCCTAACTGTAGACTGACACCCACGCCTCGGGGGCTGAGATGAGCCACCACCTCTGCCACTAGAACCAGGCAGGTCTGCCAGGGCTCCTCCAGGCCCTCGCTTTTCCATCTTCCCTCCAGACTGGTTGAGGAAGTGAAGGAGCTGTGTGACGGCCTGGAGTTAGAAAATGAAGACATCTACATGGCAACCACTTTCGGGGACTTCATACAGCTGTTAGTGAGAAAGATGCGAGGGGACAACAAGGAGAGCAAGTGCGTCATCGACCACGTGAGTGAGTCCTGGGCCCCCCATGCGGGCCCGGCCTGGGTGTCGTCGACCACGTGAGTCCTGGGCCCCCCACGCGGGCCCGGCCTGCACACCCCTCAGGCACCCATACCTGTGGGTCCACAGTGACACTTGGGGGAAGCCTGGATGTCCAGAAGCTTTAGTGACCCAAGCTTCCCTTGGTAATTCCAAATAGCCTAAAGATGCCAGGCGGTAGGACAAACTCAACAGAGGAAATTGTTGTCCAAGACTCAGTATAGGGGACAGGTTTGCTCCCAAGACAGGAGACAGGGTATTAAGGAGAGACTCTTGCAGTGTTCTTCTCTCTCCACCCCCTTTCTCCTTTGGTGGGTTTCCTGGCGTGGCTTCCAGCCCTGCCAGCTCACCCTGTACCCCGGGTGCCTCTCACCCCTAGTCCTGGCTCCACCACCTCCCAGCAAGGGCAGCGGCTTCCTGCTGGTGTCAGCCTCTGGCTTGACTCGTGGCTTCTCAGCTCTTCCATCACCTGTGCAACCAGTCAGCTGTGTGAAATTCCGTTGGTTGAAACAAGAGAGAGAGAGAGAGAGAGAGAGAGAGAAAGGGATTGGGAATGTTCTCCCAATAAGGAAAACAAATGATCCTCTACATTCAGCTTGTATATATGAAGTATGAGGAAGTAACTAACTGCAAATGTAATTTTTAAAGAAACTGTGGAGAAACCATCCCTGGGGTATCTCGGTAGACTACCAACTCCTATGGGAATTAGCTTTGTGATAGTTTGGCTGGCTGGTGCTCTGGAACAAGGGCTGATGAAGAAAGTATGGGTGACCAGGGTGGACACCAGGCTGGCCTTAGGGCTGTGGACAAATGACTGCGGAAGGAGGGGCGGCATCCCAGAGGCTCCGCGTTCATCGTGGGATTGCAGGCCCGAGGGGCAGTGAGCGGGGGCCGCATCGTGTCTGGGGGCCGCAAGTGCTGTCTGCCCACTGGCGCTTCCTGTGTGCGGAGGCCACGCAACCAGCCCAAGGTCAGTAGCAGAGCCGGGGCTCCAGCCAGGCAGTCCAGCTGCGGAGTCTGGCCCTCCATCTCTGCTTATCACTCAGCTGCCACCTCTGCCCACACGACCGCTCCCTGGGCAGCAGGGCTGGATCCGATAAGGAGACCGAGTAGCCCGGGCCCTTGCTTGTGTATTGCGGGGGGGGGCAAGGTGAGTGGTCCCTGTGTCTCTGGTGGGGTCGTGCCCATCAAGGATGCCCCTTCGCGAAGAATCCACACTGCAGCTCCGGCCTGTGGCCCTTCGTCCCCAGGTGGAAAAGACCGTGAACAAGCTGACCCTCCGAATGCCCCACCAGCTCTTCATCGGAGGCGCGTTTGTGGACGCCGAGGGCGCCAAGACCTATGAGACCATCAACCCGACAGACGGAAGTGTGAGTGCAGGCCCAGCACCCCTTTGCCCCGCACAGGCCCCGACGCCCCCTCTCCCATCTACTCCCCCTCCCCAGTCTGGGGGCCTCTGGGTCCCGGCTGGGGGCCTCTGCTGGGGCGAGAAAACACTGCAGTCAGCCTCCAGCCCTTCCTATAGGAACGGCATAGAGGGAGATGCGGTGGGGAGGGTGATGGGGACGCGGGAGGACTCTGAGGGTCTGCAGCAGAGTTAAGCCCTCCCAAGGAGGAAACGGAGGCCATTCCCTCCGCTCCACACCTCAAGAATGACCCCAGCGTCGGGAGGCCCGCCTCGCATCCCGGGTTTGTCAAGACGCCCTGGCTGTAGCTGTCCTGCTCAGTGCACACGTGTGGCGCTGTCACTTTCATGCACGCTCACACACACCTTCCTACAGACACGCACCGCAGAAGACAGGGCCTCAGAATGGTCCTGTGAGGGGAGTTTAAGAAAGTGATGGGCAGGTTGTGTGGACCCAGACAGGTGCCCTCAGGCAGGAAAGTCAGGTGCTGCCACCACAACCTCGGGGCCAGTTTTGGGAAGCCCAGGCAGGAGGCTGTGTGGATGCCTGGCGCCGGGGCCGTGGGCAGGGAGGGCACAGCCTACCTGTGGTGACCAGCAAGGAGGCGCTGGCCTCCGCCCTCCCACCCCATCCACATGGCAGGAGGTATGGGGGCCTGTGCTGTCGGGAGGTGGGCGGCCTCGGGACATGGAATGCAGGGGCGTTGGGCCGCCTTATGTCCCTTCAGGAGCAAACCTCCCGCCTGCACCTCACTAAATCTATGGGTCTCTGCTCTCGGTTTGCAAACGCTGAGCTGACCCTCGGCCTTATGGCTGCAGCCTGAGTCTGTCACCCTGTATCGGATCAGTGGGAGAGTAGAGGGAAGGCCCTCGGGACGTAGGAACACGGCCCTTTCTGCAGGCCCCATCTCCCCTCGTCGTGCAGACCCTGCCCATGCCCTCCTGTCCGCCGACCTTCGCCTCCGCGGCCGCCCAGGTGGCCAGGCAGGGCTTCAGGGCTCCACTCCACCACAGGTCATCTGCCAGGTGTCCCTGGCCCAGGTCAGCGACGTGGACAAGGCCGTGGCTGCTGCGAAGGACGCCTTTGAGCACGGGCTGTGGGGGAAGATCAGCGCGCGGGACCGGGGCCACCTCCTGTACAGGTGGGACCTCGCCCGCACCCACCTTCCTGTACCGGGCCTTCCTCTCAGGCGGCGGCTGGCGCCCGTGTGACCACGGCCTGAGGCCCAGGGGAGGCTTCTCAGAGGAAGTAGCTTGAGAGGCAGGAGGGCCTGTCCCAGGCGGGGGCCTGGGGGAGGTGCCCGGGTGGAGGGAACAGTGTGGGCGGAGACGAGGCACCGCCACCGCCACCGCCACCGCAGGCTAATAGCTGCTCCTGGGCCGGCCCAGAGGGCACTGCTTGCTTGCCGGGCGGGGCTCCCAGGAGCCAAGGCGGGGACGCGGGGGAGCCGGGGGGCGGGGCTCCCAGGAGCCGGGTCGGGGGAGGGGGCGGGGCTCCCAGGAGCTGGGGGGCGGGGCGGGGCGGGGCGGGGCGGGCCGTCCTGGCCCTGCCGGGCTCCCGCTGCCAGAATCTCCTCTCTCACGTTCCCCTTCTGCTAAACCCTCGGCGCAGTCGGAAGTCCAGGGAAGGGTTGGGACGCTCCGGCTCATGACCCGGGTGGGGTGAGGCGCGGAGGAGAGCTGCTGCCCGCCCTCCTCGAGCCAGGCGGTCCCACTGGGGAGGATCAGGTGCCCCAGGAGGCGGGGTGGTGTTTCCAGAAGGGGGCTGCTGGCGGGTGAACCGAGCCGTGTCGGGGAGCCTGCTGAGCCGGCCTCAGGAACCCGTTTTTCTCTCTGGGTCCTGCGGAGCCGGGCTGGGACCAGGTCGTGCTGCGGGTCCCAGCTTGTCGCCGGGCGGGAGGGCCCCCGCCGTGGCCTTGCTGTCCGAAGGCCTTTTGTTTCTACTCCGGAGGCCAGAAATGCCGGGGCAGCCGCCACACAGGCAGCCAGAGAGAGGGGCCAGAGTGGTTTGCAAAACAGAATGGAGATGGTGGCTTTGGGGCGGGCAAGGGCTTGCCCAGCCTGCCGTATCTCAGGAGCCATCAGTTGTAGGAAGGCATTGGCTGGGGATCTGAGGCCCCAGAGATCGGGCAGAGCTGTGAACCCTGGCAGAGCAGGGACCCTGGTGGACTGCCCTGAGCCAGACCGCGTCCCTCCCCCGAGACCCTCTGCTGCCCTGTGGTGGCACGTGTTGCAATAGCCCACTGGCCACAAGGACCTTGGGGGAGGTGCCCCGAGCAGCTGCGTAGACAGACCCCTCAGGGCTCTACAGCTCCTGGTGACCCAGTCTCCTCCCAGTCCCCGCAGAGGGGCGAGACAGGATTTCCCTGGTCCATGGACGGAAGTGGGACCCCCGTGGGTGCATCACAGGAGCAAGACAGCACACGGTTACGGGAGAAGCTGGGCAGAAAGGTCCAGGGGGAGAGTCAGAGAAAGTCACCAGACACCCCCAGGAGCCGGGGAGCCGTGTACCCAGCTGCCGGAATGGACCCTGCAGAGCGGGTGGGCGTCCGTGGAAAGCTGCTGCCCTGTGCTCGCACACTTCCTTGGGTCCACGGCCCAGAGTCTGGTGGTGGCCCGGGCTGCCGTGGTCAGGGGCCGGGGAAGGGGGTCTGAGCCGCCTGGCACCTCAGCGTCTGCCCCTCCTGGTGCCCACCCTGCAGACCTTCAGGAGGCCAGCATTGCCTGCCTGTTCTTCCCCGACCTGGTGCTGTGCGGGGACCAGGCTCTGGCAGGCAGAAGGCACCCTCACCCAAGCTGCCCCCCAGCCTCCCAAGCAGCTCAGGTGACAATTACTTAGGGACTCGTGACACAGTCACATCACACGCACATGGCATTTTGCACAGGTGTGGCGGATGGAGGGATTGGGGGTTGACCAAGGAAGAAGACGTGGCCACGAGAGCCAGCAACACACCGCAGGCTTCATCGGGTGGCACCCCGCAGCGGGAGGTCCCCCGAGGCTGTAGTGGCGGAACAGGGGCGCTCCTGGGGGGAGAGGGACCTGAGAGGGGCTCCCGTGTCCGGGCAAAGTTGCACAGCAGCACCTACGCCAGGGTCTCTGCATCAGAGGACTGGGAAGGCCCGTGGCTGTAACTGCACAGCCTGTCTCACCAGTGGTGACAGCTGTCGGGTGAGGTTCCTGGGGGACGCATCCACTTGTCAATGGCTAAAAATGTGCACATTTGGGCTGTTTTAAAATAGCTGGCTGTGTAAAAGTTGGCGCTGGCGGGCTTTTGAGCTAAGGTGTCTCAGGCTGCGAACACCTTAAAAGACGGGAGACGTGACAACCTAGGGGCCGACACACACAGGCCACCTCATGCTGACTTTAATATGGATTTATGTCTTTGGCCTTCTGTCCTCGTAGCCGATGGAACCCTTGTCCTTGTAATGCCAACAACATGGTATCTCCACTGTTTGGTCTATAATTTTTCTCAAAATGTGACTTACCTTTGCTCTCGTACCCGGAGAGCGACCTGGTACGTCCCTGTTTGTGCGGTGACGATGGGCCCTTCTGCTCAGTCCCCAGTCCCACTTGCCAGCCCCACGCTGTGTGCGGGCCATGCACCCAGCAGGAGCGGGAGGTCAGGGAGGCCAGCTGTCTCTGTGCTCGCGGGAGAGGCAGGCAGTCTGGAACGCCTGTCCCGGCACATGTCTGTGCCGGCCGGAGAGTTTGAAGGGCGGCGGGAGCGGGAGGGTGCTGGCAGGACGCTGTGGGGTGTGATGGCAGGGGCACAGGGACCACTGAGGGCAGCTGGACGTGGGCTCAGCCTGGAGGAGGCTGTGCAGATGCTCCCTCATCCCCAGTACAGCCGCGTGGAGTGGTTGCTGCTCGACACCGGCATGCTGTCCCCGGACAAGGCGTCTTCTCGCAGAGGCAGGAGGTGTAATTAGGAAGCAAGGGATCCATTGATATCCCGGGAAGGAAGAGAGAGAGGAGAGGAGGGGGACGGGGCACCATGCTCACGCCCCTCCAGCCAAGGACACGCCGCCGTCCCATGTCACAGATGAGGACGCTGAGGCCGGCACCTGAGTGAGGTGGTGCTGGCAGGGCGCCCGGCTTCTGAGGAGGGGCCCCGAAAGGGCAGGCGAGACCGTGCCAGGCCTGAGCCCCGCGCCCTGCCCGCCCCGCTCAGGCTGGCCGACCTCCTGGAGCAGCAGCAGGAGGAGCTGGCCACCATCGAGGCCCTGGACGCGGGGGCCGTCTACACGCTGGCGCTGAAGACCCACGTGGGCATGTCCATCCAGACCTTCCGCTACTTCGCTGGCTGGTGCGACAAGATCCAGGTGGGGCTCCCATGGGCGTCCGGGCCGGCAGGGCCCCCGAGGGCGGCACAGCACTCTGAAGGCCGCGCCACAACCCGCCACAGCTTTGTGGCCTTAGGAAAACGCCGGTTATCCGCTCCCAGTTCTGCAGGTGGGAAGCGGGTCGGGCGGGGCTGGGTTCTGTGCCAGGGTCTCAAGGGTCGCTGTCGGGGTGTCACTGGGCTGGGCCTTGCTCGCGCTTCCGGGGAGGACCGGGTGTTGGCGGCGCCCAGGGGGCAGGGCTGCGGCCGGGGCTCCTGCAGTCGTCTCTCTGGTCCTCGCCCAGCCCTCCACACCCCGCCCCTCTGACTCTCTGCTGCCACTAACCAGAGGCCTAGAGGAGAGCCACCTGCTCTCCCCAAGGTTCCTGTGCTTATGCTTGGCCCACCTGCACCATCTCCCCATCCTAAGGCCAACTCTGTCATACTGTGTCATCGTACGGGCAGCTCACCAGGTCCCAGGGCTCAGGGCCTCACTTGGGGGCCATTATTGGAGGTTTTCCTGCCGCAGGCAGTGGTGGCTGAGCCCTTCCAGGGAGACCCACGGCCGCGGGGTTCTCGGTGTCTCTGCTGGGTCTGGGCGCTCGCCCTGTCCGAGTGCAGGCGTGAGCTCAAGGGAGGGGGTCTGCCCGGTGCCTGCTCCCCGGTAGCCCCTGCATCACAGGCCCCCAGAGGCAACGGGCCCCCACCCTGGCCCTTCCAGGCCCTTCCCTGCCCCGGAGGCCGTCCCCGTGCAGGACCTGCTTCCTGTCTGAGGACTCGGCCAGGCTCAGCACCTCACCCCCTGTGGCTGCCTGCTCCACCCGGCTCTGGACCCCTCAGCTGTCCTGTCCTGCACAAGCGGGGGCATCGGGACACAGCCCCTGTCCCTCCCTGGGTCCCAGGCACAGGCTGGCTGCCCACAGGGGAAGGGGTGAGGGGCCAGAGCCCCTCCCGGTGATGCTGCTGCTTCTTCCAGGGTGCCACCATCCCCATCAACCAGGCCAGACCCAACCGGAACCTGACCATGACCCGGAAGGAGCCCATCGGGTGAGTCACGCGCCGGGCACTTTTTAGGACTGCGCGGGGGGCTCAGATGTCCCCTCTCTGTGTATTTATCAGATAGCCGTTTATTTGCCAGCCGCTACCTCCCAGACATGGCAAGGGCCGGAGATGCAACAAAGAGAAAAACCAATGAAAATTCCTGTCCTCAGGGTGAAAACAGCTTTCTCCTCCACAGCCCCTGTTCCCTGCCAGGCACTGTTTAACGACTTTGAGACCATAATTGTGTTTAATCCCTATAGTAACCCTCCATCAGTCAGGGTCATGGGGGGAAGAGAGGGCATTCCCCCAAATTTTATCTGAAGAGTGTAATGACCGGTGTACTTAAGGACAAGGAATTCCTACACAGCAGCGGGGACAGGAACCCTCAGCGAGACCAGCCCGCGGCACAAGGAGGAGGACAGACGTCCAGTCAACATGGAAAGACTAGGTTTGGGAGGGATTTTAAACCCGCAGCGAGGGGCCCCATCTTACCATCCGATGTCCAAAGGCCTGCCTCGGCCGAGGCCACCCGGCAGTGTCCACGGAGACCTGGTGTCTCTCCCGCGAGGCTCAGTGTGGGGACTCGCTAACGCAGGACGGGGACGGGCACCCGAGGAGACGGCACGTGGCAGAGCTGAGGGCTCAGCACGTGGATGCAGACGCCGCCGGGAGGGCTCAGTGCCGGGGGAGAGCATGAGGTCAGGACACGGGGGCTGCAGGAACCACCCCCCCAGCAAAGAAGTACCCAGCCGAGGCGTCAGGAGTGTGGAGCCAGGACCCTGCTCAGAGCCCCCTCAGGTGCAGGGGCCAGTCGCGTGAGTCTGCGAGGTCCCTGAGCCTCAGCCCCCGCACAGGGTGCCCATCCCGTCGGACTGAGTAGGACGCTGACCCTGCCCGGGTGCCTGGCTGGCCGGGCGAGTCGGTGGGGAGGCCTCCCCTGTACCGGCAGGTGGGGGGCTTTGTCAGGGCTTCGTAACCAAGCACCACAGCCTGCGAGACTCGTGCTGCGGACTTCGGTCATCTCACAGTCTGGGGGCCGCGGGTCCCAGGCTACGTGTCGGTAGAGTTGGCTCCTTCTGAGGCTGCCCCACTGGCTTCTGGTGATGGAGGCCACCTTGGTGCTCCTGGGCTCTGCCCTCGCGCCCACACGGCCCTCTCCCTCTGCGGGTCTGTCTTCACGGGGCTCTCCGTTCATAAGGACGGCGGTCACATGGGGTTAGGCGCTCACCCTAATCCGCGAGACTCCATCTTAACTAATTACACCTGGGATGACCCTGTTTCCAAATCAGGTGACACCTGGGGCACTGGAGTTAAGTCCTCAGCACCGGGATGTGAGGGCATGATTCAGTCTTGAGGGCAGGAAGTCTGTGCTGCGTTTTCTTCTCCGGAGCCTCAGCCTCCTTCTCCTCGGTGACCTCTTCCGCTTCCCTGGGGGCTCTCACCCTGCTCCCTCCACTGCCTTGTCCCTCTGGGTGTGCTGGGTGTATGTGGGGTGAGGACCGGCTTTCCTAACCCCTCAGCACACCCCACCACTCCCGGGAAGGTGTGTGGGGCCCCGTGCCGGCCCCAGGCCCCACTGCACTCCCGCTCTCCCGGCCCATGAACCCTGTGGCTCGTCAGTGACCCGTCATGCCCTTGGCCTCTGCGTGTGCACTTCCCACTGCCAGGTCGGCTGAGCCGTCATCGTTTGGGGAAACATTCTCTGATGCTGATGGAGGTGATGACGATGAAGAAGATAGTGATGAATATGATGATGGTTAAGATGTTGACAGTGAAGATGCTGGTGACGATGGTGAAGAAGATGGTGATGAAGATCGTGGTAATGATGGTGAAGAAAATGACGGTGAAGATGGTGATGGTGGTGGTGAAGACGATGGTGAAGGTGATGGAGGTGATGAAGACGGTGATGAAGACGGTGGTGAAGATGATGGAGGTGATGAAGACGGTGATGAAGACGGTGGTGAAGATGATGGAGGTGATGAAGACGATGGTGAAGATGATGGAGGTGATGAAGATGATGGTGAAGACGATGGTGAAGATGATGGAGGTGATGAAGATGATGGTGATGATGATGGAGGTGATGAAGACGATGGTGAAGATGATGGAGGTGATGAAGATGATGGTGAAGACGATGGTGCAGATGATGGAGGTGATGAAGATGATGGTGAAGACGATGGTGAAGATGATGGAGGTGATGAAGATGGTGATGAAGACGGTGGTGAAGATGATGGAGGTGATGAAGATGGTGATGAAGACGATGGTGAAGATGATGGTGAAGATGATGGAGGTGATAAAGATGGTGATGAAGACGATGGTGAAGATGATGGAGGTGATGAAGATGGTGATGAAGATGATGGTGAAGATGGTGATGAAGACGATGGTGAAGATGATGGTGAAGATGATGGAGGTGATGAAGATGATGGTGATGAAGACGATGGTGAAGATGATGGAGGTGATGAAGATGATGGTGAAGATGATGGAGGTGATGAAGACGGTGATGAAGACGGTGGTGAAGATGATGGAGGTGATAAAGATGGTGATGAAGACGATGGTGAAGATGATGGAGGTGATGAAGATGGTGATGAAGATGATGGTGAAGATGGTGATGAAGACAATGGTGAAGATGATGGAGGTGATGAAGATGATGGTGAAGATGATGGAGGTGATGAAGATGATGGTGAAGACGATGGTGAAGATGATGGAGGTGATGAAGATGATGGTGAAGACGATGGTGAAGATGATGGAGGTGATGAAGACGGTGGTGAAGATGATGGAGGTGATGAAGATGATGGTGATGATGATGGAGGTGATGAAGACGATGGTGAAGATGATGGAGGTGATGAAGATGATGGTGATGAAGATGATGGTGAAGATGGTGATGAAGACGATGGTGAAGATGATGGAGGTGATGAAGATGAAGATGATGGTGATGGAGACGATGGTGAAGATGATGAAGAAGACGGCAGTGACGATGATGAAGCCGCAGTCACGTGGTCTGCACGGGGCTCCGTGTGGACAAGCTCATCTAACTGACTCACGGGGAGGGGCTGCCATCACCGAGTCCTACGGGCTCAGGAGGAGGCAGGGCCACATGCCTCCTGGGAGTACAGGTGTCATCAGTATGTCTCCTAGGACGTAGGGGCTCCCTCCATGGAGACACTGCCCAGCCAGAGGCTTCTCTGGGACAAAGGGGAAGCACTGACCCTGGACACCATCTCTCAGTGCATAGCAGGCAGGCTTCGTCAGGTCCCCAGACTGACTGCGTCCTTCTTGTCTCCTTGGCACTGACCCTGGCCTAATGCCCAGGAGGACCCTCATCCACAACCACCTGTGGGACCCTTGACCCTCTCTCACATCCTCCTGGGCCACACATATGACCCCTGACGCTCTCCCGTGTCCCCCCGGCCACCCCTGTGACCCCTGACTGTGTCCCAGCCCCTGCCTGTTTTCACCTGTGCCTGCTGCCTGCTGTCACCTCCCCATCTCCTGGTGCTGCCCGTACCCAACTGTGTCCCTAAACTGTGTCCCATCAGAAGCTGTGCACTGTCCCCTGCCATCACACCCTGCTGGGAAGTGGGGCTACTGCCGGACTGGACATACTGCCCCATCAGGGCCTGGGAAGGCAGGTGTCAGCGGTCCCTCTCCAGGGCCATTGATGCCACATCAGGAGCCTGGCCCTGGAGTGGAGAGGCGGCAGTGGCAGGTCCACGCGGGACCCAGGCCGAGCGGAGAGATGAAGGCCTGCTTCCCTCGTCCCACAGGGTCTGTGGCATTGTCATCCCCTGGAACTACCCCTTGATGATGCTGTCCTGGAAGATGGCCGCCTGCCTGGCTGCGGGGAACACAGTGGTGATCAAGCCTGCCCAGGTGGGTGCGGGCACGTCCTGGCGGGGCCTGAGGCCTTGGAGGGCGGGTGGCACCTGCGAGGGGTGACGGACAAGGAGGAGGGCTCTGCGGGTGAGGGCGGCCTTTGTGGGCCGGCGCACGGGGCAGAGGCGGCCTTGGGCGGATCTGGTGTTGTTTGGGCCGCGGGGCCGAGCCAGGCTAGCCGGGCCGTGCGTGTAGCTGCTTGGTGAGTGGTCGGCGGTCTTTCACAGACTCCAGCTCAGCCCCCTTGTGCGGCCCCGGGAGCCAGGGTCCGGGCTCCAAGCCCTGGGTGTCTGCTGTTAAAGCTGGTGCTTCAGGGCCCAGACATCCTGGGGAAGCTTCTGTGTGTCCACCACCCAGGCCCCTCTCAGAGAAGCCGTGTGACGGGGTCCCTCATGCAGGCTGAGGGGCCTGAGCAGGGTGCCCTGCGGTGAGGTCACCCCACAAGCCTCGAACCCTCATCTGTACTTTGGAGGGTTTAGTTAGGAGCTGAAGATCAGATGCTGGGGCGGTGGGCCCAGGGGGTCTCACTCAGCTCCTCTGGGGCGATTTGGCCTCAAGGGTATTAACGTAGTAAAAACCAGCAAAATGATACTGGTTTATAGTATTTACCCTGAGTTAGGCACTCCTCAGGCATTTTAACATGCATAACAAATTTCCCAGTAATTTGCGTACATCTGCTTACTAACCCCTGAGGTGACCCTTAACCTCCCCCTTTAGTGTGATGGGATGCTGAGAGGTCAAAGCAATTGTCCCTGGAAGGCCCCACTCACCCAGCCCCCACAAAGTCTGAGCACCCACAGATGCACCTCTCAGCCTGAGGCCCAGCAGTGGGTGGGGTGTGGACCACCGAACCAGGCGAGGAAAAGTTACCCCTTTTCCACCAGAAGAGGAGCGGCTGCTGGCTTGTGGGGTGTCGAGAGCAGGGGACGGCCGCCAGCAGGGGACGGCGGAGCCCACTTCCCTCCTGTCCTGCCTCCTCAGGTGACCCCACTCACAGCCTTGAAGTTTGCAGAGCTGACCTTGAAGGCTGGCATTCCCAAGGGCGTGATCAACGTCCTGCCAGGATCCGGTAAGGGCCGTGGTCGGGGGCATGAGGTGCATTTGGTCAAAACAGGGCCTGCTATGTGGTGTGCCCTGGTGGGCGGGGCAGTGGCGGGGAGGCCTGCCTGGAGGCGGAGGACGCTGCTCTGTGGTCGGGGAGAGCTGTACGTGGAAGGGTTTAGCGTTCAAATGCCTCCCCAGATGTTTTCCATTTTCTGTACATGTGTGTGTGCTCTGGAATAAACTACACAACCTGGGAATTATCAGTTAAGAAAGGAAAGAAAATATGCATTTACCCTGTCTTTTATAATTATATAATCACGTTTACTGGTGTCCTTTGTTTTTTTCTATGGATGTGAATTACCATCTAGGTCACTTGTGTTCCTTAAGTATTTTTCATAGGTGGGTCTACTAGCAACAAATTTTCTAATTTTTTATTTATCCGGAAATGTTTTATTTTGCCTTGATTTTTTGAAAGATAGTTTTGCTGAATGTCAGCACTTTGATTGTATCATCCCACTGCCCTCTGGCCTCTGCTGTCTCTGATGAGTCAGCTGTTGATCTTACAGTTCTCTTATTTACAAGTCAGTGTTCTCTTGCTGCTTTCAAAGTTTCCTCTGTCCTTGTTTTGCAGCATTTTTACTATGATACATCTGGGTGTGGTTCTCTTTGTGGTTATTTGATGTGGAATTCATTCTGCTTCATGGATGCATAGAGTAATGTCTTTCATCAGCTTTGGGAAGTTTCTAGCCATTATTCATTCTAATACTTTTTTCTGTGGTTTTCTCTTTCTGCATGCCTTCTGGCACTTCCGTTATGAGTATATTGATGTTGTTACTGCTGTACCACTTTTCCATGAGGCTCTCTTAACTCTTCTTCATTCTTTTTCTCGCTATTCTTTTTTTTTAAATAAATTTATTTATTTATATATTTTTGGCTGCATTGGGTCTTCATTGCTGCCCACGGGCTTTCTCTAGTTGCGGCGAGCAGGGGCTGCTCTTCGTTGCGGTGCGCGGGCTTCTCATTGTGGTGGCTTCTCTTGTTGCAGAGCACAGGCTCTAGGTGCACAGGCTTCAGTAGTTGTGGCTTCACCGGCTCTAGAGCGCAGGCCCAGTAGTTGTGGCGCACGGGCTTAGTTGCTCCGCGGCATGTGGGATCTTCCCGGACCAGGGCTCGAACCTGTGTCCCCTGCATTGGCAGGTGGGTTCTTAACCACGGTGCCACCAGGGAAGCCCCTTCTCGCTGTTCTTTAGATTGCATTATCTCCATTAGTCTTCAAGTTTACTGACTCTTTCTTCTGCCAGTTCAAACCTACTGTTGAGCTCCTTTACTGAGTTTTCATTTCCGTTGTACTTTTTAGCTCCTGGTTCTTTTTTTATTTGTTCTTTCTTGATATTCTCTGTTTGATGAGACATCGTATCGCAGCTGCCTTTAGATGTGGTTTTGTTCAGTTCTTTGAATGTCTTTTTTTTTTTTTTTTTTTTGCGGTACGCGGGCCTCTCACTGTTGTGGCCTCTCCCACTGCGGAGCACAGGCTCCGGACGCGCAGGCTCAGCGGCCATGGCTCATGGGCCCAGCTGCTCCAGGGCATGTGGGATCCTCCCGGACCAGGGCACGAACCCGCATCCCCTGCATCGGCAGGAGGACTCTCAACCACTGCACCACCAGGGAAGCCCTGAAGTCTTTGTTAAGTGTGGCATCTGGGTCTTCTCAATGTCGGTTTATATTGCCTGCTCGTTTTGCCTGTGATGGGTCACATTCTGTAGTTTCTTTGCATGCCTCATAATTTTTTTGTTAAAACGTAGATATTTTAGGTAACACAGTATACCAACTCTGGGTACTTGTCTCCTGTCCCCTCTCCAGAGCTGTGTTCACCATTTTCTTGTTTATTTGTTTAGTGACTTGCTGGACGGTTTCAGAGAAGTGTCCTTCCCCTGCAGTGTGCAGCCAGTGAGGTCGCCCCCCAGAGAGCACAGCTGTGGGCTGTGCAGTCGCCCAGTGGCAGCGGGTGTACAGGGGCCTCTTCCCCTCCGGGTCTGCTCATCTGGCTGCCTCTGTCCTTATCACACCAGCTGCTCAGCTCCACTCACTGCAGGCTGGCTGCTCTGTTGTTTTCACCAGTACCCTGGGGCATAAACTGCTCCAAGGTCCGATCTGGTTAAATTCCTGTCTCTTTGCTCAGCCCTTGAGGTTTGTTCTTACACAGAGGGCTCTTCCCTGGTTCTCTCTGGTAAACTAAATGACCTGTGGTCTATCTTATTGCTGCCATAGAGCTATCAGCCTCCTCTTAATTGTTCACCTCCAAAATCTACAGTGTTTCTGAGAATGTCCTTAGGATTGAACTTCCTCATACAGTTTCAAATAAAGTCAGTTCCGGGCTTCCCTGGTGGCGCAGTGGTTGAGAGTCCACCTGCCGATGCAGGGGACACAGGTTCGTGCCCCGGTCCGGGAAGATCCCACGTGCCGCGGAGCAGCTGGGCCCATGAGCCATGGCCGCTGAGCCTGCACGTCCAGAGCCTGTGCTCCGCAACGGGAGAGGCCACAACAGTGAGAGGCCCGCGTACCGCAAAAAATAAAGTCAGTTCCTCTGGGGAGTGTTTTGGAGCTCTCTGTTTTTATAGAAAACCTCCTCCCCGGCCAAAATCTCTGAGCCACGGCCTCAGGCGCTGGGCCCCCTGCAGCAGCTGGGGCCAGGTGGAAAAGGTCCCGGGAGACTCAGCCTGCCACACCTGGGAAAGAGCTGTCACCTTGCAAGAAGGGCAGGTGGGAGCCATATGCACAAAGAATGTGGCCTCTGAAACTCAGGGTCGGAAGGGATGCCGGCCTCCCCTCCTGGAGAGGTGCCCCATCCCTGGACTGCATTGCTGACCACACCTGCTTAGGCTGGAGGAGAGGGGAGAGTGGTTCACGGCTCAGGTGCCACAGACTCTCCTGAATACATGTCTCTTCACTTGCTCTCTGCCCTTAGGAAAATTTACAGAGACTTTAAATTGTTGTTTTTAATGATTTTCACCAGTTTTGGTTGTTTCCCTGAGAAGTTGTCGATAGGGCTCCTCATACTGGCCTTTGGTGGTGACTCTCACCACATACCTTTTTTTTTTTTTGCGGTACGCGGGCCTCTCACTGTTGTGGCCTCTCCCGTTGCGGAGCACAGGCTCCGGACACACAGGCTCAGCGGCCATGGCTCACGGGCCCAGCCGCTCCGCGGCATGTGGGATCTTCCCGGACCGGGGCACGAACCCGTGTCCCCTGCATCGGCAGGCGGACTCTCAACCACTGCGCCACCAGGGAAGCCCCTCACCTCATACCTTTTGAATACATTGTGTTTATGTTTTTATTATTCTTAAAAAATATGTCATTATAATTTTGGTATCCTCTCTGACCCGCTAAGTAAAAAGAGATTTTTTTTTCAGCTGTCTTTTCCCCCTAAAATTCTGTTCTAATATTTCTAGCTTTACTATGTCATAATTAGAGAATTCAGCCTGTATATTAGTTTTCTAGGGCTGCCATAACAAAGTACCCCAAGCCAGGGGGCTTAAACAACAGGGATGTATCGTCTCACAGTTCTGGAGGCTAGAAATCCGAGATCCAGGTGTTGGCAGTTCTGTGCTCCCTCTAACGGCTCTGGGGGACGACCTTTCCTTGCCTCTTCCAGCTTGTAGAGCATCACCCTGACCTGGGACTTGCCCTTTACATGGCATTTTTCCTGTGCATGTCTGTATCCAAGTTTCCCCTTTTATAAGGACACCATTGTCCCAACAACAACCTACCTTATTCCCAAATAAAATAACATTCTGTGGTACTGGGTGTTAGGATATCAGCATATGAAATTGGGTGGGACACAATCCAACCCGTAATAGCCTGTAAAAATTCTACTTTATAAAATGGAGAATTTCTTTGTGACCTAGTGTATGATACCTTCTTATAAATATTTCTTGGATAGCCTAAAACAGTGATGTTATTATTATTCAATAGACTTTATTTTTCAGAGCAGTTTTAGGTTCACAGAGGAATCGAATGGAAAGTATAGAGATTCCCATACATGCCCTGTCTCCCTCATAATGTCCCACATGTGTTACAGTTGACAAACCTACACTGGCATGTCATCATCACCCAAAGTCCATAGTTGACATGAAAATTCACTCTTGCTGTTGTACATTCTGTGACGAGTGTAAAACAACATTTACCCAACATTGTGGTATCAGATGGAATGGATTCACTGCCCTAAGAATCCTCTGTGGACGAGGAAAAATCCCATTCATTTCTCCCTCCCCTGCAACCCCTGGCAACCACTGAGCTATTAAATGCCTCCAGAGTTTTGGCTTGTCCAGAATATCATTTAGTCATCATCATACAGTTTTCAGATTGGCTTCTTTCACTTAGTAACGTGCATTTAAGCTTCCTTCGTGTCTTTCCCTGGCTTCATGGCTCATTCCTTTTTAGAGCTGAATAACATTCCCCGTCTGGAAGGACCACAGTTTATCCATCAGCTACTGAAGGACGTCTTGGTTGCTTCCACGTTTTGGCAGTTAGGAATAAATTGACCTTCCATGGCATTTTTCCTGTGCATGTCTGTATCCAGCCCCCTATGCAGGGTTTTATGTAGACATAAGTTTTTTACTCCTGCGGGTAAACACCAAGGAGCACGATTGCCAGATCATATGGTAATAGTGTGTTTAGTTTTGTAAGGAACCGCCCAAAATGGCTACCCCGTTCTCGCGATGACGAGAGTTCCCATGGCTCCTCATCGCTGCCGGCATTTTGTTAAGGTTCTGGGTTTTGGATGTTCTGTGGATGTGTAGGGGTGTCTCGTTGTTGTTTTAATTTAAATTTTCCTGGTAACATATGATGTTGAGCATCTTTCCATGTGCTCATTTGCCGTATGAATATCTTATTTGGTGAGGTGTCTTTTCAGATATTTCACCCATTTTTAAATTAGGTTGTTTCCTTATTGTTGAGTTATTTGCATGTTTTGGGTAATAATCCATTATCAGATACATCTTTTGCAAATATTTTCTCCCCAAGGCAGTGATTTTTCAAAACATTAGTGGGGGAATGAAATTAGCTTCAAAATCACTTTTGGAGGGGCTTCCCAGGTGGCGCAGTGGTTGAGAGTCCGCCTGCCGATGCAGGGGACGCGGGTTCGTGCCCCGGTCTGGGAGGATCCCACATGCCGCGGAGCGGCTGGGCCCGTGAGCCATGGCCGCTGAGCCTGCGCGTCCAGAGCCTGTGCTCCGCAACGGGAGAGGCCACAGCAGTGAGAGGCCCGCGTACCGCAAAAAAAAAAAAAAAAAAAAAAAAAAAAAAATCACTTATGGAGCCTTAACTGTTTAGAGAGAATGCAAGTGTCCTACTCCAACCCTTCTGAACCAGACCTTCACTGGGGCCTGGGTGGGGTGGAGGAGCCCCAGGACTGGCTGATTAGTGGAGGGTTAGGGGAGGGCAGGTGTGGGGACTGACTGTTGGCTTGAATGGCTGGCTGCACAGAGAGGTTGCTGACTGAAATGGAGAACACGGGGGAGAAGCAGGTCTGGGGAAGCTGAGGAGTTCAGTTTCAAACATGCTGAGTTTGAGAGGCTGTAAGGCGTCCAAGTGGAGGTGCCGAGCAGGCCGAGGAGTGATGGATGGGTCTGGATGCAGGGAAGCTGAGCATGAGATAGAGATTGAGAGGATGGTGAGCCTGCAGATGGCATTTGAGGAGGTGAGCCGGGGTGAGATGACTGAGGGGACCGTGAATGGAGAAGAGAAGGGGGCTCAGAGTGCAGCCAGAGGCACTGGGTGTTGTAAGAGTGGAGGAAAGTGGGGCGCAAGGAGGTGGAGGAAGGGCAGTCAGGGAAGCGGGAGTGCAGTAGCAGAGGAGGAGACGTCAGCAGGGGCCTTGCGTCAAGTCTGCGCAGAGGTGACCCTGAGGTCTCATTGCACAGCAGCCCGGGAGGCTCAGTAGGCGCTGGCCACGTTGGGGAGGGTCCCTGCAGGTCCAGGAGGGTCAGTAGGCGCTGGCCACGTTGGGGAGGGTCCCTGTAGGCCTGGCATGGCGTGGGGGGTCGTGGAGTGTGGGGCGGCCAGGAGTCCAGGCATCCCCACAGGAGGGGTAATGCCTACTGGTTGGGGGCTTTCACCCTTCTCTCTGCGTCCCCACATGGTCGTCTGTGTCTCTGTGTGTCCTTGTCTCCTCTTCTCATAAGGACACGGGTCGTATTGGTTTAAGGCCACCCTCATGACCTCATTTAATTCAGTCACCCCTTTAAAGACTCTACATCCAGTACAGTCACATCTGAGGTCAGGGGTCAGGACTACAGCCTGTGAATTTGGGGAGACACAGTTCTGCCCACACCAGGGACCAAGGCGCGGTGAGCCCGGGGGCGCCGAGGCCCTGGCACGTGGGCCCCGAGCTCTGGCCATGGGAGGACGGGCTAGAGGAGGGTGGCCGGACCCCTGCCTCGCCCTGGCACCGTGGCCATCCTTATCCCCCGCCCACTCCTTCCCCAGGCTCAGTGGTCGGCCAGAGACTCTCGGACCATCCCGACGTGCGGAAAATCGCGTTCACGGGCTCCACCGAGGTGGGAAAGCGTATCATGAAAAGGTAGGCGGTTGGAGTGAGTGGAGGGGCCAGCACTGTGGGGCCGATGGCCTCTGGTCCCGCGTGTGAAGCGGACAGTGCTGTGCGTGAGCCCGAGCCTGTGGCTGTCACAGGGTGGGGCCACTGCAGACCCCGGTTCCGGTTCCGTGAGTCTGATGAGCCCTCGGTCAGGCCGGTGCAGCGGGGTGGGACCAGCGAGGGGCGGGGCCTTCACAGCGATCCAGGGCCATGAGCAAGCGCGGCTGCTGGGGACGGAGCTGCTCGGGCTTGAGACGAGCTGTGAGCGTGAGGGACACGGATTTCGGAAACTTAGCAGAGTAGAGCATCGCGACAATTTCTGTATAGGTTACCAGTTGAAATGATATTATTATTAATGGGCTTAAATAGAATTAATTTTACTGGATTCTTTTGAGCTTGCTTTTAATGCGGCCACTAAACAAAAATTACCACGTCCTGCGGCTGGTATGGGAGGCGCTTGCCCTCTCCTGCTGACCAGCGCTGGCCGAGGGCCGCTCCGGGCTTAGTGCTTGGACGTCAGCCTCAGACCCACTGGGTCGTGTTGCTGATTTATGACACGACGTGGGCCGAGCTCTGACCCTTCCAGGCCTGTTTCCCCCAGTCCCGTGAAGGAAGTTTGCATGTCAGTGGTTCTGGTCCAGGCTGCTGACGAGCTTGGAGAGGTCGATGGGGCCGGACCCCAGGGCAGCAGCTGTAGCTCTGGCTGCCCCAGGCCTCGCAGGGTGCCTGAACCCCCCCGCCCAGTGCAGCTGAATTTCTGGGGTGAGGTCTGGGCAGACGTCTGGTCTGCACTTTGAGTGACAGGTGCAAAGGGAGAGGAGCTGGGGCTGCTGTGCAGTCTGACCTGCAGGGTCTCCGAGCCCTTTCTCTGAGGATACCTGACCGCCGTGACTGCTGTGCTCCGAGGGTCACGCATGGGACCTCCCGGGACGGTCCAGCTGTGGCGGGGCATCTCCATGGGGATTAAAGCTGCAGCCCTGCCCCTGCCCTGGCTCCCACAGGCCTCTCTGTACCCCTCAGCCCTGAGGTGGGGGCCATGTGCCCCTTCTTGAATGGGCACCACACGGGTGCCCATCAGAGTGGCTCTGCGTGGCCTCCTCTTGGGGTCAGGCCTGAAGACAGCGAGGCTGACCTAGAGGATCGTCTGCAAGGGGAGGGGTGCAGCGGTGCCCGTGGGAGCAAGGCCTGGGGCAGGGCTGGGCTGGGGTGCTGGGCTAGGAAGGCGGCAGGGAGTTGGGGGAAGCGGGGGGACGAGGGGAGAGTGACAGGGTAAGGCGCGGCCTGGGTCACACGGGGCTCCCCCCAGCCCGGACCCTCCACCGTCCTTTTGAGTGAAGCGTGCTCTGGAGCTGCCCTCATCCCTCACCTGGCGCTCCCCCCGCCACCCCGTGTCCCGGGATCCAGGGACCCAGCTAACCAACTCTCTGTTCCCTTCAGCTGTGCCCTGAGCAACGTGAAGAAGGTCTCCCTGGAGCTGGGCGGGAAGTCTCCCCTCATCATCTTTGCTGACTGCGACCTCCGCAAGGCCGTGCAGATGGTGAGGGCCATGGAGGGCGGGGGCCGGGGCTCAGGGTCCACGGGCAGATGCACAGGCATCCTGGACCGCAGAGAAGGAAGGAAGAGGCCTTGGGGCCAAGGAGTGGCATGTACCTTACAGAACAGACCCCCAAGAAGTTTCACAACTGCAGGGATAACTGCAGTCGGCTTCAAAGATGGGGAAACGTGAGCCAGGGTTCCGTCTGTTGTGAAATCAGCACGGCCAAGTTTCCCGTCCCACAGAGAAGCAAGCAGAGCCCTGGGCACTTGGGCGGGACCTTGCTGGCAGCGGCCGCCCACACTTGCCCAGCGCCGCCATGGACTTGCTGGGCGGCGTCGGGCAAGTCACTTAGCCTTTCTGGGCCTTGCGCTCTCACCGGGACGATGGGGGAGGATGGGCATACGGGATTCAGCTGTCATGTCTGAAGGGCGTGGACCACGTGGCAGGTGCGGTGGGTCAGTAGTCCTGACACTGTCACTGTCGTCATCACACCTCTGCACACCAGGGGAAGCAGGCCGGTCAGGCCACGCTCAGCCAGGTGCCCAGACACCCCCACCCCATCCAAGTGCTGCTGTGCCGCGGAGGAGTGAGCCCGGCACCGCGTGGGGGGGCTGCAGCCTCATTAGAGGAGACCGAGGGAGACTGTCGGCCCGAGGGTCTTGGCGGCCGAGCAGAGGCCGATGCTGCCAGGCCGCAGGCCTGTGTGTGTCTCTGGGCAGTGCAGTCGCAGCTTCTTCCAGGAGAGCCGAGCCTGAATGGCTCTCCCTCCCTCCCTCCCCCGACCCCCGGCTCCCCAGGTCCAAAGAGCAGGCTCCCTGGGGCCTCTGAGGACGTTTATTCGGGACTCGGGCCTGGGCAGGCACCATCCCTCCCGAGAGGCCCACCCCTGCCGCCTGCTTCAGGGTGCAGACCCCGTCTCCAGGCCCAGCTCCAGGAGCGCAGTCCTGAGCCCCGTCATGCCCGGGAGCCCACCCAGCCTGCGGGTGTCCAGGCTCCCCCACTGCACGCCCGCTCGTGCTCCCCCCGCTGGCCTGGTCCCCCAGCGGCCTCACTCTCTGCTTGTTCCCCTGTGGCCGCTCGTCTCCGGGGGTGGTGCCCAGTGCCGGTGAGCCTGGACGGCCGCAGGAGGTCAGGATACCTGCCTCCTTCCCCTTCCCGACGAGGGGGCACCGGGGCCCAGTGGGGGCTGGGGGCTGGCGCCCGGGGGTTGTAACCCAGCGCTGTCACCTCTTCTCCGAAGGGAATGAGCTCCGTCTTCTTCAACAAAGGTGAGAACTGCATCGCCGCCGGCCGGCTCTTTGTAGAGGACTCGATTCACGACCAGTTTGTGCAGAGGGTGGTAAGTTGTGCCGCAGGGCCTGGGCACTGCCCACTCACCGGGTACAGGGCCTTGGCGGGCAGAGCCAGGGCCGGGCCAGGCACCATCCACCTGGTTGGGGGCGCTGTGACAAGTCTTCCCTGGTTTTTATTATTTCGGCGAGAAACGGCAACCCCGTGGCTCCCCTGACGTGAGCAGCAGGGCCCGTGTTCAGGTGGGGCCCTCCTGGTGCAACCCGGGCGAACAGACATGGGGCCGGGCCAGGGGGAGTCCAGGTGCAGCCCCTGCACGCCGCTCCGTCTGCCCACCTTGTCACGGGGCGTCATTGTCTTGTTTCCCCACCCTGTGGCCTGCAGCTCCTCCGTCTGGGAGGTCGGGTGCAGGACCTCCCTGTGCTGCCCCCGCGCGCGCCCCCCCCCAACTCCCACCTCTCTGCACATCTGCGTCATCCCAGCCCCTGGCACCAGGCCCAGGTCTCCTTGCACGGAGGGTGCAGTGGGGGCTTCAGCCTGGAAGGCAGGTTTGGAACCAGAATATGGTCCCGGGAGTCAGAGCCCTGCGTGTGGACTTTCTTCAGGGGCCAGCGGTTGGTCGCTGAAAAGGCATACGTGGGAGGCGGGTCAGGCGGCAACTGGTCAGGAGCCACGGCACCGGGCGACCCTGACGGGGAGGACCTTTGCAGGTGGAGGAGGTGGGGAAGATGAAGATCGGCAGCCCCCTCGACCGGGACACCAGCCACGGGCCACAGAACCACCAGGCCCACCTCCAGAAGCTGGTGGAGTACTGCCAGCGCGGCGTGAAGGAAGGGGCCACGCTGGTCTGTGGTGGGAACCAAGTCCCCCGGCCAGGTCAGTCAGCCCTCCTGGCCACGTGGGCAAGCCAAGGCAGCGGTGGCACGGCCTCCGGGGCAGGCGTCGCAGGGCCAGGCTCCTAGGCTCCAGCCCCCAATCCGGGACGTCGGGGATGGGGGGCACCTTGGCTCTTTGGACACCTGCCAGGTCAGGTGTGGGGCTGGTAAGATGAGGCCCTGGTTGCCCAAGCATCTCCGCATCCTGGAAACTCTTTCCTCCCATGGATCCATGGTGCTGGATTTCATGGTTTGCCTATCTTTGGCCATCGCTCCTCCATGGCCACTCTTGGCCGGAAACCCCCTCTCCGCCTGTCCCTTAAATGTAGGGAGAGCCCCGGGTCTGTCCTGAGCTTGGACACTTTCCCTGGGGGGTCTCTCACCCTGCAGCGGCTCAGACCCGCCCAGGACTTGTCTCCTCACCCAGACTCCTGAGCCCTGGACCCCTCCGCTTGCACGTCACCCAGGCCCCCGAGTCTCAGTGGTGCCAAGTCCACCCTGTCACAGCATCCCCAGCCCTGACCTGACCCCAGACACACACCTGCCCCTCTAGAATCTTCGGTCCGATCCAGTCACCGAGCCCGAGAAGCCGGAGCAGCAGGTTCGGACGATCTGGGCTGCTCCCCCTGTCAGGCACACGTCTGTTTCCTACACCCTCACCATCCAACCCTTGGTGCCGGCACCGAGCCTCATGCCAGCCTGTCCGCCCGATGGCGTGAAGGAGGGAAGGAGGGAACGGATTCCAGGCTCCTCCCTTTCTTGACTCCAGCTCTTAATTAACTGCCCGATTCTCTCAAACCTGGAGATCTCCCCCGCCACCATCGTGCCGACTCTCCCCTGAGTCTGGACCGGAACGGGGGTCCTGGGGGCCTCCTGAGCCCCCAGTCATGCATTTATGCGGCTGCCGCGTCTGGCTGTGTGTCTCCCGTGCCGAAACCCTCCCACGGTGAGCGCCACCACAGAGGCAAGCTCACCCCGGCGTGTCTCCCCACCTGTGTCCAACCTGCGGCCCTTAACTCTCCCTCCGAGTACGCCCGGCGTCTTCCTGCTCGTGTGCTGGCTGCTCCTCCACTTACAGGTGCCTCCTGAGCGTCCCCACCTGGTGACCTCATCACTCAGGTGACCTCGGGCTCAGGCCATGGTGCTCCCGCAGGTCTCGGGCGTTCCTGGGCACCTCGTACCTGCACAGAGCTTTTGTAGCCACTGTGCCACCGCTGTCTGCTTGCCCTCTTCCCTGCCCCCACAAACTTGGGCTTCCACGAAGCCAGCGTCTGGGGCTGACATGACGTGAAGGCACCTTTGCAGAGCAGCTAGGGCTGCAGCATCCAGGAACCGTGGGGCCCGCTCCCCACCACCCCCTAGCCTGAGGGCCCCCATGGGGGACAGTGCTGTGAATACAGGCTTCTCCCAGTGGCCCGCCCACCTGGAGGCCAGAGGATGAGGGATTCCGGGCATGCAGCCCTCCTTCCCGGGGCCCGGCACGCAGCCGGGACGGAGGTGTGGGCGGAGACTGGCCACCCCGGAGCACGGGGACCTGGGGGCACATTTCCTTTGCAGGAACGGTGAATACAGGCCACACCCCAGGGGTCAACATGTGTTCATACACAACTCATGTTTTAGAAATTGTAATTACTGTTAAAATATAGTTTATAAAAATACGGAATATTTTATTAAAGATAAAATTTTTTTTTGTTCTTCTGAACACTGGAGGTAGAAATTTTCAAGTCTCTTGGTTTTCCCTAAATCAGGCCAAACTAAAGTTTAGTCCAGCGGGTCTCAGGGCCCGCAGCTCTATGTCCAGAGGAGTAGTCAGAGAACGCCTTTCTGCCACCAGAAATGTTTTTGTGGGGCAGCCAGGGCCTGTGGGGCGGCAGTCAGAATGGGAGAAGGTGTGTCTGGCCGAGAGCACAGGCCCCTACCCCCGGGCAGGCAGTGCCCACCCCGCAGGGTCAGGAAGGATGGGGAGGCTGTCCTGGGAGGACCTGTCCATCAGGACCTCTGTCCAAGCCCCCCTCCACGGGGCCGATGGAGGGCCTTCCGGAGGCTGCACTGGCCGAAGGATCCAGATGTGCTTTCAGACTAAAGGTCACTAGAAAAACCCAGGTTTCGTCCGGCTGCGAGCTGCAGCCCTGGCGGTGGACAGACCAGCTCCCAGCATCACTTCACTGTGCTTACAGCACTTAGTTGAAAGGCTGTGAGGGTCAGGACTCGTGCGCCTGGGGCAGGAAAGCCACCCACAGTGTCACGAACTCCTCTGTCTCCACCACAGGTTTCTTCTTCGAGCCGACCGTCTTCACGGACGTGGAGGACCACATGTTCATAGCCCGGGAGGAGTCCTTCGGGCCCGTCATGATCATCTCTCGGTTTGCCAACGGGTAGGAAGCCCACTTACGGCTCATGACAGCCTGACTCTTGCCCTTGTTACTGGGGTCTTCGCATGAGCTGCGGGGCCGGGAGGGGAGCTCAGACGGGTGGGGGCTGTGGACGCAGCCCGGACCCCGCAAACTCCTCGCAGCCGCGGGGGTGGGGACCCCAGGGGACCGCAGGGCGGCTGGGCCCACCAGGAGTGTCCTCCGCGTCTCTCTGGGCGTCTCCACGGCGTGCTGGGTTCAGCCCTGAGCACCCCCGGCTGCGTCATGAGCCAGCCAAACCTCAGTGGCCGGAATAGCAACCGTTGTTTGTTTCGCTTGTGAATCTGCAGTTTGGTCAGTGGGGCTGACCGGTCTGCGCCCTGTGCCGGCCGTGTCGGGCTCCCCCCTGGGGGGGGGCGCGCAGGTCTCTCTGGGTCCCACGTCCAGGGCTGGACCCTTGCCCTCCTCACGGAGGCCCTCCTGGCTTTTCCCTGCAGCGACGTGGATGCGGTGCTGTCTCGGGCCAACGCCACAGAGTTCGGCCTGGCCTCTGGCGTCTTCACCAGGGACATCAGCAAGGCCCTGTACGTCAGCGACAAGCTAGAGGCGGGCACCGTGTTCGTCAACACGTACAACAAGACCGACGTGGCTGCCCCCTTCGGAGGCTTCAAGCAGTCGGGATTTGGCAAAGACCTGGGTAACCTGACCGTGCCCGCTTTCATTTATCCATTCAACAAACGTCGGTTAGAGCCCGCTCGGTCCCAGGGGCCAGGGGTGGAGCTGACGAGATGGCTGCTCACTTCTTGCTGGGAGGGGATCGGTGATGAGTGGGGCTGGAAGCCAGATCCTGCTGGAAGCCGTCCAGACAGAGCGATCTGAACAGGAGGCTGGAGGGTGGCTTTAGCTGGGGGCCAGGTGGGCCTCCCTGAGGAGGTGTCCTCTGGGCTGAGACCTGAGTGGCTGGAGGAGCTGCCGTGAAGGCCCAGGTTCGTGCATTCCTGCCAGAGGGGACGGCGGGTCCTGAGGGAACCAACTTTGGTCTTGGAGCTGCAGAGAGAGGCCGAGTGCTGGAGTGGGCCCAGGGGCGGGCAGGAGGCCAGGGAGGCAGGCAACGGCCGGATTGCGGGACCTGGGTCCGCAGTCAGGGCTCAGGCTTCAGAGAGGGGAACCCGTGGGGGCCGAGCGTGCCCGATGTGGTGACGTGAGTCCCAGTGTAGAGATGGTGTCACCGGGCCTGCCTGCCCAGGGAAGAGGACTTCTGCCCGGCACCCCTCTTTCCCTGGCTGCTCTGTAATGTAGGCTGGGTCCCACTCCCCGCATCCCGTCACTGTGGAAGCCAGAAGCTGGGGGCTAGGTCCAGTCGGGGATCAACTCTGACGTCAGGCTTGCAGTGGGGCAGGGGGGTGTGAAGGTGCAGGAGAGCACAATGCTCTTCTCAGCTACGGGGCCAACGGGTCATGAGACCACAGCGCTGCCGGGACCGTGACGTTGCCCCCGGGCTCGCGGTGTCTTGCAGGAGAGGCGGCTCTGAATGAGTACCTGCGGGTCAAGACGGTTACCTTCGAGTACTGAGGAGGCCTCAGGATGTGTCCACAGCTGTGGGCTCACCCCCCGCAGTGCACAGCCCCTCCCTGAACGTGGTGGAGGCCTCCTGCCTGCACCCCTGTCCCCATCTGGGACCCCCATCCTGTCCCGTCAGCGCGGCCGTCGTCTCGGGCAGAAAGCGGCCCCGTGCGAATAAAGGTTCTGGCTGGCACCCTGCGTCCCGGCGCGTCTGTGTGCCCAGGCCCTCCGAGCGGGTCCTGCTCTCGGGCCAGCTGGCCGGGCTCGGGAGAGCCAGACGCCCTCCTGGGCGGGGTGTCGGCTCCCGCCTCAGAAACCGGGTGCTGAGATGAAGTTAGGACGCACGTTTGTTGGAGTGACCCCGGGAGACGCCAGGGAGGAAGCAGGCTGGGCCGCAGACGCCTCCCCAGCAAGTGGCTGGACCCTCCCCCCATGCCGAGCAGACCCGTCCACGGCCCCCCCGATGGGCGTGCTCCCCCTTCGCCCTGCCTGTGTCTTCCGGGGCCCGGCGGCCTCCCCGCTTCTCCTGGCCCCCGCCATGCGGCCTTCCTCTCCGTCCGTCCGGCCCTCAGCGTCCCGACCTCCCTGGGGAGTGGCAGAAGAGCCATGAAGAGCGGGTTCCTTGCTCCCTAGACGCTACCTGCACACACCCTCTCTGCCCCCGCCCCGCGTGTGGGTCACTTAACCCTTCCCCTGGCCCACGGTTTCACCCGTTTATAAACCAGGGGGCTGAGTGGACGTCGTTGTTCTCAGATCCCAGGAGCGAGGACCTCGGACACGCCTGCCGGCAGAACAGCCCAGCAACTCCGAGCAGGCAGGGGTCCCAGACTCGCTCCGGGGCTGGTCTGGGCAGCAGGCTGCCCCCGGGCCCCGCTTCGCCTTGGGGCGGCCTCTCTCCCTGTGTCCTCTCTTCTCCCCCGACCTTCTTAGGGGTCAGGAAGAACCAGCAACCCCGCCTCGAGGGGCGACGCAGCCCCGGAGCCAGGCCCCGCCCCATGCCCACCTGCCTGCCCGAGGCAGGGCCAGCCCCCCAGTCTGGTGCCGGGTCTCCCGTCTCATGGCCCACAGAGGGGAGAAAGGTGTTTTATCTCTGGACTCTGTCCCCTGCCTGGGGCCATTCGTGAGGACCCACGGTGGAGGGGACCGGCCCTGTCTGAGGGGACATGGACCGGCCTTATTATCTTCTAACTGGAGTGACACTCCCACTCCTGCCCCTTTGCTGGGTCCCCGTTGCTTCACCTCCAACCCCCCGACCCCAGGGCCAGGGCGTCCACAGCAGAGCCCAGGCTCTGCAGCCGGCTTGGCCCTCAGCGGCTGCTCTCCTGCCCCCCTCGCCAGGTGGGAGCCTGCAGGGTCCCCAGGGGTCGGCCTGGCTTCCCTGAAAACAGCCCCGCAGGCAGAAGAGCAGGCAGGGCCTGGAGCACAGCCCGTCCTCGCCCAGGTCGAGCTAGGAAACACCTTCCTCCCCGTGGCCCAGGGCTTGGCTGGCCGGGCGACTAAGCTGCACTTGAGAATTCTGGTTCAGGTGCGAGGCAGCGCCTGGCTTTGTCCTGAATCCTGTCTCCAGAAGGGATTCAGGAATCCTTCAGAAGCCACAGGCAAGTGTATAAGAAAAGCACCCAGTTCTCCCGCCTGCGTCTGTCTCTCCAGTGAGGCTCCTTCACTTCCACACAGAACAGGTCACTTCTGGTCACTACATGTCGGGGGGCTGGTCCCGTGACACCAGCTGAGTGTCCTGCAATTTAACCAAATTCTGCCACTGCTGCCCGGAGCTGGTGTCAGACCCCACAGATTGAGGGCTCAGCCCCACAACACTGCCCCCCGGGTGCCAATCCCAAGCAGGGCCCCCAGGTTACCTACAACTTCTGTCTGACGTGGCTACACAGCAGAGGCTCCCACGACCCCCTCCTTGGGTTCAGTCCATTTGCTAGAGCAGCTCACGGAACTCAGGGAAACACTCACCTACATGTATCAGTTCATTAAAGGATGTGATAAAGGAAACAGATGAACGGCCGGCCGGGGTACGTAGGGCGAGGCCTGGGAGGGTCTGAGCACGGGAGCTTCTGTCCCATAGACGTGGGGGTGCCACCCTCCCGGTGTGGCTGTGCTCAGCCCCTGGACCCTGTCCTGTTGGGGTATTTTGTGCCGCCTTCGTGTAAGCGTGATCCATCATTAACTCCATTCGCGGCCCCTCTCCCCTCTCTGGAGGATGGTGGGGGGCGGGAGAGGAGCTGAGAATCGGAAGCTTCTCATCCTGGCCTCGTCTTTCTGGTGACCAACCCCACCAGGAGCCCCCGAGAGTCGCCTCGGTGAACAAAAGATGTTCCCAGTGTTCTTATCATTTAGGAAATTACAAGGGTTCAGGGGCTCTGTGCCAGGAGCTGGGGTGGAGAAAACATGTATTTTCTAGTATCTCACAGTAAGGAGGATAAGACTGTGAGTTACCTGCCATTTCTTTCCCTTCTTGCCTAAGTCATAGAACTCTTAAATTGTACCCGGGCACATGGCTGCGTGAAGGATGGAGTTCCCAGCATCCTTTGCAGCCGGGCAGTGGCTGCAGAGCCCAGTCAAGTGGATAGAGCTCCAGCGGACGTGGTAGCTGCCCCTCCTGGGGCTCGGCCTGCAAGGGGAGTCGGGGCTCAGGCTGTCACTCCCTCCCTCCTCCCCTGGGGCGGGCTGGAAGCGGCCTGATGGTGGGCGTTTTCCCAACAAGCAGATAAGGCTGGGCGGCGCCCGGAGGGGACCCGCCAGCAGCCCGTTACATGGAGACAGTGAACTTGCCCCTCCCTTTTTATGATGTTTAAATGCATTTGTCCTCACCGAGTTGACAGACGAGTTCAAGGCAGCTTAGAAAAATAATACAATTAACATATGCATGGGTGAATCAGGGCAGAGAAGGGCGCTAGGAAGGTGAGCAGGAACGCGGTGGCGCCCACACTGCCTGCAGGGAAACCCTGTCCGCTCCTAAAGCTGGAGCGCAGTTTAGTCAGGGCTTTCCAGCTGCTGAGAGTGCGAGGAAACCTGATCGGTGACCTAATTCGCGGTGTCTGTGCGACAGAAACAAGCTTGTGTTTCTGGAGAAGAGAACGGAATTCATCTCACGAGTCCTCCTAAAACACATTTTACAATGTGATGACCGCTGTCTTACACGATTTTACACAGGGTGGTGATGAAATTAAATTCGTATTTTAAGGCAAGACAAGAAAAAATTAAACTTCTTCTCTGCCCTTGGCCTCCTCCCTCCCCACTAGTGTGCATGGGCGTCTGCATTGGGTGTAACCTGACCTCCCCAATGGCAGAAATATCTGCCCAGCCACAGAAATCCACGTTCCTCCTTCTGGCGACAGCCATGGAACTCCTTAGAAGGTAACGTTCCTTTCCTTATCCTCTAAGAGGTCACGATGACCCACCACTCACCTTGTATGTGCAGACATCTTTGGTGGACTTCATGGGCAAGGCCACTATATCATTTCCCTTAAGGTAGTGATTGGTGCAGAACAGACTGGTCAGACGACCTGGGGAGGTACTGGGCTGCACCTAAAAGAAGTTCTTAGCTCGAATACTTACTTATGACCGTATTCATGTCACTAGCTGTATTACTTGTACGCTGCCTATTTTACAAGATTATTGTTTCTTGCATTACCAAACCCGATAAAAATGACGACGACTAGGTGACCTAAAACAATTGTCAAATTCATAGTTCTGGAAGATCAGTGATTGTAACAGCGTAACTCTAGATGTGGGAAGAAGCTACAAGAGGGAACCGTTTCCTGGACCATAACAGACTAGTAGGACAGGCGGCCCAGAGGCTTTGGGCTACTGTTAACAGGGCCTAGTCCAGTAACAGCACATTGAGTGGCCTATCGAGGGAATCCTCGCCTGACCTGGGAATGAGCATTCCTAGTGCCATGGGGTAAATTGGTCATGAAATGCCCCAAGACAAAATTAAGACAAAAAGGAGGGGGTTGTGACCTAAAGAATGTTGCCCACCACCCAGTCCCACAAGAATGAAGTCATCAACCACCACAGTCGCTGACTTCCAGGACACGCTGAAAGGAATTCAGGGTGAGGCGCTTTGGCTCGGGGAAAACTGGCAGAACTGACCCTCAGAGAGTTCGATATTTTCAGGAGAATATTTTTATGAACCTGGATTCTCACCTCTTCCCACACGTAGAAAAGCACTAAAACCATTAAGGTATCTGTCCCTCGTGGACAGCAGTGACCTCCTACCAAGCCGTGTGCTTGGCCGCACGTAGCCCTTCGTCAGAATCACACATGCTGGCCTCCCCCCGCACCTCTTCAGGACAGCCCTCAGAGTTTTCGGAGAGACCGTCTCCCGGGTTGTAAGCCTCAGGTTGGCTCGAATGAAATCTTCTGTTTCTTTCCCAGATTCCGCACCTCTTCAGGACAGCCCTCAGAGTTTTCGGAGAGACCGTCTCCCGGGTTGTAAGCCTCAGGTTGGCTCGAATGAAATCTTCTGTTTCTTTCCCAGATTGACCGTTGATTCATTTTTCATCGACAGCAGTAGGCTTCAGACAGTTGTGCTCAGGACCTTCCGCAAGGTGGGCTGAGGACACGTCCAACCACAGCCACTGCGACCCCTGCAGGGCAGCTGGGGTGTGGGCACCCCTGCTCCAGCCGTAGGGCTCGGTGGGAGCGGGGCTGGCGTTGCCCGCTGCTCACGCTGCCGCTCTCGGCTCTCCGCGGATCGGACTTGAAGAGCTGGAACTCACCGGAGGCCAAGCCTTGCATTTATTCAGGAAAAAATCTCCGCTGTGGTAAAATTGGGGCTGGTGGGGATGTTCAGGATCAAAACGTGGTCACAGGATTGCTCCACATAATAAAGGAAAGAGGATTCGAAGGGAGGAGGCCCCATGGGTCTGGGGGTGGGGGGGCGGTGAGGCGGGAATGCTGTGTAAGCTCCTTCCCTCCAGAGGACATGGTCCCAGAGACGAGGTGGTTCTGTACTCAAGGGGACACAGAGGGGACACGTGGGGCGGCCAGGCGTGTGCTTTCTATTTCATATAGTAGATGTGATCTGGTGATAAGTGCTTGGAGAAAACCGCAGCAGTGAAGCATGGGGAGTGCTGTCTGGGGGGAGAGTGGGTGGTGCACTGCTACGTTATACGGGGCGCTCAGGAAGGCCCTTCTGATAAAGGGGGATTTGAGCAAAGACCTGCAGGGAGAGGGAGTGAGGTGGGACCCATGTGGCAAGTCCTAAAAACGGCCACGATTTTGGGAGCTGCTTCCACCAAGTAACAGGGTTGCTTCTCCACCCCTTGAACTGGGCGGGTCTCGTGGCTCGCTTTGACCAGTAGGGTGTGGCAGATGGGAGGCGGTGCCTGGTCCAAGCCTCAGCCTCGAGAACACACACAGCTTCCGCGCTTGAACCAGTCTCGCGGAGGGTGAGAGACATGGGCCCAGTGTCGCTGGGCCCCAGAGCACAGCCACCGAAGTGGCCGGGAACTGACCGCAGACTCGCGGGTGAGGACCCGAGGAGACCAGCCCCAGCACTGACCACTGAATCTTGGGATAAATGTGACTGCTGCTTCCAGCCTTGCAGCGGCAGGGTGGTTTCTCGTGCAGCAGAAGCTAACTGATATGGACAGCTTTAAGAAGTGAAATCTCTGAGTCAATGTTTCAGTGCAGGTTAGACTAGAGGACTCAGGCAGGGAAGGAAGGGCTAGACTACAGGAGGCTGTAGTCAAGCCATGCGTTTTTGGAGCATCCGAAGTATCAACCCCTAGGGAAATAGTTAAGTCAGTATTCTCGATGCTGCCCATCCCAATATCTTCATTTTATATTACACATATTTTTATATCACCCTTTCTATATCCTCTGATGATTTGCAGGTCACATTACCCACCTATACATGTAATCTAAATAAATTAATATATTGCCCTCACCGTAATACAGATGAGAAATAAAAGAAAGGGATTTTAAATAAAATATTATGTGCTTCGGTACATAGAGGTGGGAGAGCTGGGCTTCGCTCAGGCTCCGGGAACTAACCTGAAATCAGATTGCTCTCGCGGTAGAACCAGGGGGCTCAACTGCAAAGCGGGTGGGGCCTGATCAGGGCCTGTGTGTTTACGAAAGGCTCCAAAATTATAAAATTGTGGTAGAGTACACCTAACATAAAACGTAACCATCTTAACCCCTTTCAAGTGTACAGGTCAGTGGCGTTAAGTATGCTCATGTTGCCAGGCAACCGTCACCAGCATCACCTTCAGAACTTGTTCATCTTGCAAAACTGAAACTCTCCCAGCAGAGACTTTAATGTTAACGGCAAGTGAGGCGACTCATGGAGCTGAGCTGTCGCTCACCGCCAGAAGGAAGAAGATGCACACTCTTCACCTGTAAATCTGTGCCTAGTCTCTACACAGTACACAACAGTTTAGAGCTGTGAGGGCATCAGATCCCCCAGGTTATGGGCTCAGTCCCGCAAGTCTGCCCGCCCCCCGACTTCAGATGCCAGTTGAAGCCAGGTTGTCACGTGTGCTTCTGACCCACCGGCTGTAGATGAGAGGTTCCCACGGCCCCCTCCTCAGGTTGGATTAACTTGCTAGAGCAGCTCAGAGAACTCAGAGGAACACTTGACTTACTAGATCATAGGCTTCTGATAAGAGGCGTGGCTCAGGGGCAGCCAGATGGAAGAGACGCTCTGGGGAGGGTGGGGGAAGGGCCCCGAGCTTCCACGCCCATCCCCGCACCCCCCCCCCCCAGCCTCCACGCCTTCCCAGCCTGGGCGCTCTCTGAACCTGCTCCTTCGGGGTTTCTATGGAGGGTTCCTTACGCGGGCGTGATTGACTACATCACGGCCACTGGTGACTGATTCCGCCTCCAGCCCCCCTGCCCTCCCGGAAGGTCAGGGGCTGGGACCCACGTTCCAGGCCTCTGATCACACGGCTCCGCTGGCATCCAGCCCCATCCTTGGGTGGTTTCCCAGAGTCAGCTCATCAACATAAGGAAAGACACCTTCATCCCTCTCAGCAGAGGAAATTCCAAGGGTTTTGGGAGCTCCGTGCCAGGAACGGTGGGCAAAGACCAAATACGTCTTTTTTATGGGCCAGACTCCAAGTCAGGGCACGGCCTTTGGGAGACGCTGGGGAGGGGACATCCGCATCTCACGGGTCGGGGACAGACTCTCGCTGACCCCAGATCTCTTCAAAGTGCAGGACTGTTTTTAGCGGTGGCTCCGTCACTTCGGGCCCTGCAGGTCCGGGGCCCCGAGGCGCCTTCTCCGTGGCTGCTCCCTTCGGCGGCCCCGCCCAGCCGAGTCCTGGGAGCTGGACCATCGCTCCTGATGCCCCACCTGGAGGGAGAACCAGCAACTTCTCCAAGGTGCACCCAAGTGCCCGCATTTCAGGCAGGTGAGTCCCGCTGCCGCCTGCTCGGGCCTCGGCAGTGTAGGGTGGAGAAGACCCCCAGGCTGCCTGCCGTGGGGAGGCCGTCCAGCAGGGCGAGAGGTCCCATGCCCCTGACCCAGCCCTGCTGGGCACCCTGGAGGGCAGGCCCGTTTCTTCCTCCCTGCTGCCCCCCAGGCCCAGCTCCTGAGCACCTGGCAGGAGGGCGCTGAGCTGGGCACACAAAGGCCCAAGCCCCCGGCCTCGCAGCCCCTTCCGCTCCTGGGTCTCCGTGATGTCCCCACAGAAGCCCACGAGGGTCGTCTGAGTGAAGCGCAGGGCCGGCCTCTGCTGAGCAGAGCAGGCTGGGCTGGGGATGCAGCGCCGGCCCTGGATTATCCGAGAGCCACGGGGGGATCCCTGAGGGCCCTAGACAAGGCTTCAGAGTCAGTAGAGACCAAATTGCATTCCTTGGAATTTTACTGTTTCACCTGGAAATGCGATATTATGACTTTAGTACCAAACACCAGACCATCGTAGAGCGGTGAACTCTTACCTGGAGCCCTGGGTTAACCAGAGTGCGGCCCTTCGTCCACTCACTGTCATCTGTTTGAAAGAGACCGATGGAATGGAGAGACTGGCCTTAGAACAGAGTCTGAAGCCCGGCTCTGCCTCTCGAGGCGTGGCCTTGACCTTTGGGAGTTTCCTCATCTGAGAAAGGGGGTCTGCGGGCCACACAGAAAGCACAGGGGCCCAGAGCGCGTGCCTGGATATCTGATGTCCTGCAGCCTGGCTGTGGGACCTGCAGGGACTCCTGGGACGTCTCTCTGCCCTCTTGAGCCACCTGCCCACCTGGCCTCAAGGTCCAGGGCTCCGTTGTCCTGGAAGCAGCCCTCACTTGAGGCCTGGTGGGATAGGAGTTGGCAGGGCCTTGGGGTGGGATCTCCAAGGACTGAGCTCCAGGCGCCCCGGCTGCCTCCCGGTCCCCCCATCCCCCGACTCTCCCAGCGGGTTTCCTGGGACCACCTCCCAGACAAGCTCATCTCCAGGTCTCTTCCCGGCGGGAATCCAAGGACGAACCAACAGTCCCCTGAGGAATTTGGGGTGTGAGAGGCAAAAATACCCTCCCTAGTATAGCACAGTGACGTGGCTAAGAGGCGTCGGGACATCACAGGAAGGAGGTTGAGGACCCGTGCCTGACACCCCCCGGGGGCGACAGTTCCGAAGCAGAGGCCGAAGGAGGCCGTGCAGAGGGAGGCTGTGTGGGACGGGGTGGGCAGGAGGCCGGGGGCGATGAAGGCACAGCTGAGCGGCACTGCAGGGCAGGTGGGCTCATTGTGGGAAGAGGCCGAGGGCCCTAAACTCCCGTCACTTTGCAGGGTCAGTCTGCGCGGGAGGGCAGGCTTGGCCAGCCTGTCACAAGGGCCCCCGCCCAGCAGGTCTGCCCACTGGCCCTCACACTGGGTGGGCATGGAGGGCAGGAGGGAAGGGGGTGGCGCCAGGGCTGCTGCCACCAAACTGAAGGCCATTTGGGGAAGACAAGGACTGGCTGGGAACAAGGGTGGATGCCGTGGTGGCAGAGTGACAGCAGGAATCTGGGACAGACATGAGGAAAGGTGCAGGCGGGGTCAGGCCTTCCTTGTGCCCCACACATCCCCCAGTGGGCCATCCGGGTGCCTGGACTCATCCGTCAGAACTTTAATGATAACAATAAACTCAGTAGCAGCAAACACCTACTGGGCTCCCCGTTCGTGTGCTGAGGGCTTCACAAGGACCTTCCTGTCGTCCTCCGACCTGTGAGGCAGCACTAATACTATCCCCACGTTACAGATGAGAAAGCTGAGGTCCATAGCTTTCCTAAAGTCAGCTTGCTGTGAAGTATTAACCCCTGCCTTAGTCAGATTAGGGTGCTACAGCAGAACGCCAGGGACTGAGCTGCTTAAACCACAGAAGTTTATCTTCTCACGGTTCTGGAGGCTGGAAGTTCCCAGATCAAGGTGCCTGCAGGGTTGGTTTCTGGCGAGGCTCTTCTTCCCGGCTTGTAGACGGCCACCTGCTCGCTGCGTCATCACAGGGCCGCAGCTCCTCGTTAGGACACCAGTCCTAGCCGGGCCCCCCTCCATGACCTTAGTTAACCTTTATTGCCTCCTTATAGGCCCCATTTCCAAATACAGGCACGCTGGAGGTCAGGGCTTCAGCATGTGAATTTTGAAGCCACAGCTGAGCCCATAATATCCCCTAACACTGTATGGAACTGTATCATTTGCAAACGTCTTTCGTGTCTGCATTTCTTACGTTTCCATCCAAAAACTGCAGTTTGGGCAGAGTAGCTCTTCGCAAAAGCTACTCACTGCTTGGAATCTGGCCAGGGCCCTGGACACCCAGCGCTCTGGGCACCTGTAAACACCAGTGAGAGGGGAAGCGAAGGGGCAAACTGGTGCACGCTGCCTGCCACCTGCCGAGGCCCCAGAGAACGGGCCCCACATCCTGGCATGGCAGCCATCCTTTGGAGCTTGGCTGCGTCTGCCCCTTTGCAAGAGGGCTACATTCTCTCGTGCTTTCTCTACTACGGAGGTCAACTGTAAGTTGCCATTTATCATTATGCTTTTGCTGGTTTATTTTTCTTGTAGTAAAGCTAAGAATGAAATGAAATATTTCTTGTGCCCATAATTATACTGAACCAAGACAGCCACAAAATTTACAGAACCCAGGGCAAGAGTACAAATGGGGGCCCACAAGGCATATTTGCATTCATAGGAATTGCAAATAAAACAAACAAGTTGTAAAAGGGGGTCATTCTAATTTCTGGCCTTGACAAATGTACCTCCATAGCAACTTGGGAGGCCACTGGACTTCCCAGTGGCCCTGTGGGAAGGGAAAGCCCGTGTTCCTGGACCCGTTTCTTCTTTGGATTGCTGATCTGGGCACATCAGCGGAAGGGGCTTGGAGCCAGTGGGAATTCCTGGGTCCCAGGTAGCTGGAGCAGGTCTACAAAGTTGAGAGCAGGACTCCTGGCTACAGGTGACATGAACCCTGTTTCATGGGGAGGGCAGGAGGGGCCAAAGGATGGCTGGCCCTCTGAAGTCCAGGCACCTGGGGAGCTCCAAAACCAGACATGGATCAAGAAGGCCACATGTCCTGAAAAACAGAGTGCACGTGTGTCTGTGACTGGAGAACTCTGTGTTTCACACGCAAAGTTGTCTTTTGTTGAAATAATATAGTGCAGTATTTACTGAGTCTTGCTAAATATCTGGCCTCCATCTGCACTAGATGGCCCCTCCCCTGCCTGGGACTTCCCTCCGTGGGACCACATTCTGGCTGTGACCCTGAGCAGGCTCCTAGCAAACCCTGCAGGTGAGCTTTGCCTGAGACTCCCTCCAAAATCTCATCCCTCCTCCCACCTTGGCTAGAGCAGGGCAACGGTCAAAAGATAGTTTGGAGTGCATCGAGGAAAGCTGAACCGCTGGGTATTATTAACTTTGTCAGGTGTGATGCTGGTATTATGGAAATGTTTCAGAAAACAGGCCTTATCGATTAAATAAAGATTCAAGTATTTACAGGTGAAATATGTCTGCCGGATGCTTTAAAATTACTGCGGGAGAAAAAAAGGTGTGTGCGAGGCCCAGGATTTAGATGAAAAAAAAAAAAAGCACGATGCAGCGCATGCCCGCGGCCCGAGGGGCGTGGGGCCATTTTACTGCCCCGGGCCGCCCGAGCGTTTCCGGGACGACACCGACGGGGGAAGACGGGCCCTCACGCCCCTCCTCCGGGCCTACCCGCGGCCCTGCAGCCGCCAGAATCCTGGGGAGCCCGCCCTGCAGCCCGGGAAGGGGGGAAGGCGATCTCCAAGGCAGAGAACAGTCCCAGGGCGGGTCTTGTCGCAAGAATCCTGGGGAGCCCGCCCTGCAGCCCGGGAAGCGGGGAAGGCGATCTGCGCGGCCCAACCGGCCCTTTCCCCCGCCGGTCCCCCCAGCCCCGCCCCAGGGCCTGTCCCGCCCCCGAGACCCCGCCCAGAGTCCCGGTCCTCGCGGCCGGGCGGAGGGGGCCGGGGAGCGCGGCTCCGGGTTTGGGGGCGGGGACTCCGGGCCCGGGGGCGGGGACTCCGGGGCTGGGCGGGGACTCCGGGTTTTAGGGCGGGCTTTGGGAGAAGGCCGCAGTCCCGCCTCCTCCGTGGCCCCAGCGGCCTCGCTGCTCTTCCAGCCGAGTCGCTTCTCGCCGCCGCCCGGGGCTATCCGGTGAGTGCGGCTCTGCGCCCGATGAGCCCGGGGCGGGGTGCGCGGAGGGGCGGCCCGGGGCTCCGAGGGCCGGGAGCCGGGTGGAGCAGAACGTACGCGGAAGAGGAGGCAGGACTGGGGGAGCAGGGGGCGGTCCGCGCGGCCGGGGCCTGGAGAGCGGGATGGGGACACCCTCGGCCCGGAGCTCAGGTAGCTGTGGGGCCCGCGCCCACAGCACCCGGTGTCGGCGCCGACGCCCCGCTCCCCACCCCCACCAGTGACGGGAAAGCACCAGGTGGGTCCAGCGCGGCTGCCGTTAACGGCCTTCCAGGTGCTTCTGGTGCGGGGGAGTTAACCGCTGAGGGTTTGTGCTGCGGGTGGCGACAGGCCACGAGTCCTGTGATGCGGATGCGTTAGTCCCGTGTCTTCAGCACCCTAAGGAGGCGCAGAAGTTTAACTTTTCCAAGGACACACGTATAGGAGGGGAGGAGCTGTGTGGGGTGAGGCGCGTGTGGGGTGAGGCGCGTGGGGTGAGGCGCGTGTGGGGGGTGAGGCGCGTGTGGGGGGCGAGGCGTGTGGGGGGTGAGGCGCGCGTGGGGTGAGGCACGCGTGGGGTGAGGCGCGTGTGGGGGTGAGGCGTGTGGGGCGAGGCGGGTGTGGGGGGTGAGGCGCGCGTGGGGTGAGGCACGCGTGGGGTGAGGCGCGTGTGGGGGTGAGGCGTGTGGGGCGAGGCGGGTGTGGGGTGAGGCGCGTGTGGGGAGTGAGGCGCGTGTGGGGGGTGAGGCGCGTGTGGGGGGTGAGGCGCGTGTGGGGTGAGGCGCGTGGGGTGAGGCGCGTGTGGGGTGAGGCGCGTGGGGGGTGAGGCGCGTGGGGGGGGTGAGGCGCGTGGGGGGGGTGAGGCGCGTGGGGGGGGTGAGGCGCGTGGGGGGTGAGGCGCGTGTGGGGTGAGGCGCGTGTGGGGGGTGAGGCGTGTGGGGCGAGGCGTGTGGGGAGCGAGGCGCGTGTGGGGGGCGAGGCGCGTGTGGGGTGAGGCGCGTGTGGGGTGAGGCGCGTGTGGGGGGTGAGGCGCGTGTGGGGGTGAGGCGCGTGTGGGGTGAGGCGTGTGGGGGGTGAGGCGCGTGTGGGGGGTGAGGCGCGTGTGGGGGGTGAGCCGTGGGGGGTGAGGCGCGTGTGGGGGGCGAGGCGCGTGTGGGGTGAGGCGCGTGTCGGGAGTGAGGCGTGTGGGGCGAGGCGTGTGGGGAGCGAGGCGCGTGTGGGGGGCGAGGCGCGTGTGGGGGGTGAGGCGCGTGTGGGGGCGAGGCGCGTGTGGGGGGCGAGGCGTGTGGGGGGTGAGGCGCGCGTGGGGTGAGGCACGCGTGGGGTGAGGCGCGTGTGGGGGTGAGGCGTGTGGGGCGAGGCGGGTGTGGGGGGTGAGGCGTGTGGGGGGTGAGGCGCGTGTGGGGGGTGAGGCGCGTGTGGGGGGTGAGCCGTGGGGGGTGAGGCGCGTGTGGGGGGTGAGGCGCGTGTGGGGGGCGAGGCGCGTGTGGGGTGAGGCGCGTGTCGGGAGTGAGGCGCGTGTGGGGTGAGGCGCGTGTGGGGTGAGGCGCGTGTGGGGCGAGGCGCGTGTGGGGGGTGAGGCGCGTGTGGGGGCGAGGCGCGTGTGGGGGGTGAGGCGCGTGTGGGGTGAGGCGCGTGTGGGGGGTGAGGCGCGTGTGGGGGGTGAGGCGCGTGTGGGGGGTGAGGCGCGTGTGGGGGCGAGGCGCGTGTGGGGGGCGAGGCGCGCGTGGGGTGAGGCACGCGTGGGGTGAGGCGCGTGTGGGGGTGAGGCGTGTGGGGCGAGGCGGGTGTGGGGGGTGAGGCGCGTGTGGGGGTGAGGCGCGTGTGGGGGTGAGGCGCGTGGGGGGTGAGGCGCGTGGGGGGTGAGGCGCGTGTGGGGGGTGAGGCGCGTGTGGGGTGAGGCGCGTGTGGGGGGTGAGGCGTGTGGGGCGAGGCGGGTGTGGGGGGTGAGGCGCGTGTGGGGGGTGAGGCGCGTGTGGGGGGTGAGGCACGCGTGGGGTGAGGCGCGTGGGGGGTGAGGCGCGTGTGGGGGGTGAGGCGCGTGTGGGGTGAGGCGCGTGTGGGGGTGAGGCGCGTGGGGGGTGAGGCGCGTGGGGGGTGAGGCGCGCGTGTGGTGAGGCGCGGGGGCTGGGTGGAGTGGGGGCTGGCCTTGGGGATCCTGCTGGAGCCGGGCTGGTCACCGCCGGCCTGGCTCAGGCGCTTGCAGGGAGGGGCCGTTGGTGCTGAGCAGAGCGACCTGTGTCTGTGGTTGTGTCCTGAAGGGCGGGAGGGAGGTGGGCTGAGAGCTAGCGGGTGACTTGAGGTCAGGGAGCTTGTTTTTGAGGCACATCCTAGAGCAGGTTCCTTTCCCAGCAGACGACCCTGCAGAGGTCGAGGGGGGAAACTGAGTGAGGACACCTTGCAGGTGGCGTCCTTGAGCAGCTGAGCTGGGCCTGGGACAGGGGGCCGCCTCTCTGGCCCTGTCCGCCGTGGTCGGGGGCAGCGGGGCAGTACTGGCCGGGCCATCCTGGGGTCTGGTGAAGACTAAGGGGGTAAAGAATCGCCCCCCGAGTCATGGGAGTGGGGTCGTTACTTTTGAAGAGATGAGGGACACGGCCCTGAAGCCCTGGGCCCGTAACCCTGTTGTGCCCAGCGTCCTCCGTCCTGTGGGTTCCACGAGGAATGCGGAGTGGGGACCCGAGAGCCCGCCGGCGGCTTTGAGCACGGGCGCTGCTCCGTGGGGCAGGCCTGGACCCCCCTCCCCCTCCGCTACCGCCTCTGCGCCGCGGCCCGACGGGGCGTCCTGGCTCAGATCCCCAGCATCGCCGGGAGTGTGGCAGGAGTTTAAAGGAAGGGGCCGGGCTTAGAGGTGGAGGGCCAGAAGCCCACGGCGGGGTGGAAGCGGGTTCCAGCCCCCATGAAGGACCAGGGCTTGGGTCCCCAGTGAGGGCAGCCCCTGCGGGTGGGCCGACCAGCGGGCGGCCCTGGGCTGCTTGCAGGAGGTGCAGGGCAGGTGGGAATGAGTAACTCCCGGACTTAAGTGGTTTGCTGCCTCTTTGAGCCAAGCAGAGCCTGCCCCGGCCGCAGTTCCACAGGCTGGAGACGAGGGGCTCCCCTTTGCCTCCGTGCATTGTGCCCAGGGCACCCCTCTTCTGCCCAGCACCTCCTCTGCTGCCCCTGGGGAGGGGCTGCGTGTTAAACAGGTAGCCACGTGCCCCTGCTCTTCCTGAAGCTAGAAATCCTCTGGGAAAAAAGTTTACCGGCAGCTGGGTGCAGTAAGCCCACCACCTCATTCCTCACCTGAAACTGGGGTCAGCTATCGAGGATGACGAGAAGGCATAAAGGCATCTCTACTGAAGAGAGAGGTGGAAAGGTGCATACATTTCATATTTAAAGACACCCCGGATCTAGAGCTGATTAAAAAAATACAGTATGAGTGTGAGAGTGTGTGTGTATGTGTACATCGTGTATATATATATGTGTACATCGTGTATATGTGTATGTGTACATTGGAAGGATATGCGTATGTGTACATTGTGTATATATATGTGTACATGGTGTATATATATGTGTTTGTGTACATGGCGTATATATATGTGTATGTGTACACTGTGTGTACATTAGAAGGATATGTGTATGTGTACACTGTGTGTATGTGTGTGTGTACATTGGAAGGATATGTGTATGTGTACACTGTGTATGTGTGTGTACATTTGAAGGATATATATATGTGTACGCTGTGTATATATATATGTGTATGTGTGCATTGGAAGGATATACACTAGACTTAGCATTAGTGATCTTGGAGCAGTAACGTTGAGGAATTAAACTTATTTATACCTTTTTGTATTGTGTAAATCTTATTTCTCATGAACACGTTACTTGTGTAATAAAAGCAATCAAGTTTTTATTTTGGAAAGGAAAGTAAGTTGGATGGTCCCTCAAGCGTAGAACAGGTGAATGGATTGTGGTATATTCATGCGGTTGCTTTCTAACAGTAACAATAACAGTAACAATAAAATGAAACAGATTCAGCAGTGTGGCTGAATCTCGGAAGTATAATGTCCAGTGAAAGAAACAAGACATGAAAAGAATAAATGGAGTGTGATCTTAGTGATCTAAATTGCAAAGTGAGCAAAACACTACTGTGGGATCCCCCCTTACCCATGGGGGATACGTCCCAAGACCCCCTGTGGATGCCTGAAACCACGGTTGTGCTGAACCCTGCATCTACTCTGCTTCTTCCTGTACATACATACCTGTGATGAAGTTTAATGTATAAATTAGGCACAGCATGACTACGCTTGTGCTTGGGGGCCGTTATTAAGTAAAATAAGGGTGACTTGAACACAAGTGCTGTAATACCATGGCGGTGGATCTGGTAACCTACAAAGCCGCTAAGTGAGTGACCAGCGGGTGGATATGCCAGACAAAGAGATGATTCACGTCCCCAGCAGAACAGAGCTGAACAGTGCGAGCTTTCGTCCCACTGCTTAGAACAGCACGCAATTTAGAACTTATTTCTGGAATTTTCCATTACTTTTGGACCATGGTTGACCTCAGGTAACAAGTCGTGGGTAAGAGAGGTGACTGTCAGGAATTCACTGCTGAGGGCGTGGGATCAATGCCTGGTCGGGGAATTAAGATCCCACAAGCCATGCGTGGTGCAGCCCCCGCCCCCCCCCAAAAGAAAAAGAGTAAAGGGAGAGGACCATCTGTTGTTTAGCGCTGTAGTCATAGTTGGTAAAAGTGAAGGAGAAATAGAACAAGCTGAGGTGTGATCGTGTCTCGAGTTAGCACTATTCTGGCGGGAAGTGGTTATTTCAGAGAGTCTGCGGAGGCTGGGAGTGTTCTGCTTCGTGCCGTTATTCCACAAATGATTCATACTTTTTATTGAGATATAAATCACATACCCAAAATTCATCCTTTAAAATGTACAGTTCCGTAGAACAGAAAACCCATGTCCACAGAGACTTGCATAAGAATGTTCAGAGCAGCATTATTCCTAACAGCCCAAAGTAGAAACAGCCCAGAAGTCCATCACCTGGAGGAGAGGATAAAGAATATGTGGTCCAGCCACATGATGGAATGTTACTTAACTGTAAAGAGGAGTGCAGTACTGATTCGGGCAACCACATGGAAGAACCTTGAAAACATTATGCTAAGTGGTATCTTAATGTGGTTTTGATTTGCATTTTCCAAACAACTAACGTTGAGCATCTTTTAATGTGCTTGCTTATTGGCCATTGTGTATCTTCTTTGGAGAAACGTCCATTCAACTCCCTTGCCAATGTTTAAATTGGGTTTATTGTTGAGTTGTAAGTGTTCTTTTTATATTCTGGAAACTAGATCCTGATCAGATATATGATTGGCACATACCCTCTCTCATTTTGCGGGTTGTCTTTTTACTTTCTTGATAGTGTTCTCTGAAATATAAAACTTTGAAATTTTGATGAAGTCACTTTTACCTAATTTTTCTTTGGTTGCTTGTACTTTAGATGTCACATCTAAGGAACTGAAGCCTAATCCAAGGTCACTGTGTTTTCACCTATGTTTTTTTCTATGTGTTTTATAGTTTTAGCTCTTAGCTTAGGTCTCTGACCCGTTCTGAGTTAGTTTTTGTATGTGATTTGAGATAAGGAACCAAATTCATTCCTGTGCATGTGGATGTCCTGTCGTCTCAGCACCATTTGTTGAAAGGACTGTTCTTTCCACCTTCAATAGTGTGGGCATCCTTGTTGAAAATCAATTGACTGTAGATGCACGGGTTTGTCTACGGACTCCCAAATCTGTTTCATTGATCTGTATTTCTAGTCTTACCCCAGGACTACATGGTCTTCATTACTCTAGCTTCATAGTTAAGTTTCGAAATGCTAAAGTGCGTGTTCTCCAACTTTGTTCTTTCTTCCAAGTTTGTTGAGGATTCTGGGTCCCTTGCATTTCCATATGAATTTCAGGATCATCATGTCATTTTCTCCAAAGTAGGCCACTGGAATTTGGACAGGGATTCCATTGAATCTGTACATCAGTTTGAAGAGTGCCGCCATCTTAACAGTGTTCACTCTTCCAACACATGAACAACATGGAATATCTTTCCATTTGTTAGCTTTGTAAAACTTTCTTTCAACAATGTTTTGCAGTTTTCAAGGTAAAAGTTTTAAACTCCTTTTGTGAAATGTGTTCTTAAGTATTTTATGCTTTTTGATATTATTGCAGGTACTACTGTTTTCTTAATTTTTGGATTGTTCATCGCTAGTGTATAGAAATAAAACTTAACTTTTTTGTGTCAATTTTGTATCCTACAACCTTGCTGTACTTGTTGATTAGCTGTAATAGGTGTGTGTGTCCTTTAGGATTTTCTATGTACAAGATCATGCCATCTCTAAATGGAGGTAGTTTTACTTCTTCCTTTCCAACCTGCATGCTTTATATTCACTACTGAAGTCGTCTGACCTTGGACTTTTCTTTATAAGAATATTTTTATTACTAATTCAGTCTCGTTATAGGTCTTTTAGTTAAAAAGAATTTTTTTTTCTTGAGTTAGTTTGGGCGTTGCTAGGAATTTGTCCATTTCATCTAGGTTTTCTAATTTGTTGGCATACAGTCGTTCATAGTATTCCCTCATAATTATTTTCAAATTTATAAGTTTGGAAGTAATGTCCCCTCTTAAGTATTTGAGTCTTTTCTCTTTTTTTCTTGGTCAGCTAAAGGTTTGTCAATTTTTTCAATCTTTCCAGAGACCCAACCTTTGTATTTGTTGGTTTTCCCTATTGTTTTTCTATTCTTTGTTCCACTTATTATCACTCTAATCTTTATTACTTCCTACTTCCTACTGTTTTTTCAGGGGGATGGTGGTGATTTTGCTCTTCTTCATTATTTTTCTTAAGGTGAAAGATTATTTATTTGAGCTCTTCTTTTTTAACATTGGTACTTACAGATATAAATTTCCCTCTAAACACTGTCTTCCCAGCATTCCATAAGTTTTGGTATGTTGTATTTTTATTTCTCTCAAATATTTTTCTGATTTCTTTTGTGTGTTCTTCTTTGACCCATCAGTTATTTGAGCATGTTTTTCAATTTGCACATATTTCCCAAATTTTCTTCTGTTATTTGTTTGTAATTTCATTCCATTGTGGTTGGAGAACATACTTGGTATGATTTCAGTCCTTTTAAATTTGAGACTTGTTTTCTCCCAGATGTGTGGTCCATTCTGGAGAATGTTGCATGTGTACTTGATGATAATATGTATTTTGCTGTTGCTGGGTTGAGGTGCTTTGTTTTCTGTGTCTCTTACGGTTCTTTCTGTTCCTTTATTCTCCATTACTGCCTTCTTTCGTACTAAATCTCATGTATTTTCTAGTGTGCCCTAACCTTTATCATTGTATTTCTATATATGAGATATTTATAAGATATATATATATAATATAGTTATTTTTAACTCAGTAGCAACTTAATTTACCAGTATATACAAACTTTGTTCGTATATAGCTCTATGCCCACCCTTTTGTGGCCTTACTGTCATACAAGTTGCGTCCTTCTACATTGTGTGCCCATCAACACTGATTTATAACTACTGCATTATGCAATTGTCTTTAAATCAGATACAAGAAAAGAGTTACTAACAAAAAAATAACGCTTACACTATTTTGTAAAATATGCCTAGTAGTTACCCTTGCTATAATGCTCTTTATTTCTTCATGTGGACAGACAGCTGTCTGGGTCCTTTCATTTTAGCCTCAAAGTCTCCCTTTGGTATTTCCCCTAGGGCCGATGTGCTAGTGACAAATTCTCTCTTTTCGTTTATCGGGAAATCAATTTCACCTTCATTTTTGAAGGATAATTTTGCTGCCCATAGAACTCTTCCAGCGCTTTCAACATGTTACGGCTTCTTGATTTCTTCTGGCTCCATGATGTCTGATGAGAAAGAGCCGTTAATCTTACTGAGGATGCCTGTACATGATGGGTCATGCTTTCCTTCTTTAGACATGGCTCCTTAAGTTCTTTGAACATATTTTATTTATTTATTTATTATTTATTTTAAAAAGACACATTTATTCAGCATCATGATCAGACTATTACACTTAGCAATCAACAGCATGGGTTCAAAAAAAAAAATCTACATTAAAACCCTTTGTTGGAATGCTTTACACTTTCCACGGAACAGAAACTAAAATAACCTGTTATACAATTAGTCACAAATACAGTCCTCGAGTTTTTTTGCCCATACACATGAGTATTGTCTAAAACACATCTTCTTTGTAGCAGCTGGGCCCTGCCACCACTGTGCTTGGCTGAGCTCACAGATCTGTTGTAACCTGGAGCTTCCCTGTCACTTCTCTGGCTCTCCTCTCCTGCTAAGCTTTGTTTCCTGGCAGTAATCAAAACCTTCTGCCACTGCCATAGCTCCTGCTGCTGCTGGAACCACCACAGCCACCTTGGTTTTGGGGTTTGGCAAACTATTGGCCTCCACCACCCTAGGGGCCAGAACTTCTGCCTCCAAAGTTTCCTCCTTTCATGGGTCCAAAATTTTAAGATTGATTGTTGTAACTGCCAAAATCATTGTAGCTTCCACCACCTCCAAAATTGCTTCCATCATTACCAAATCCATTATAGACATGCCCACTGCCACCATATCCACCACCACTGTGGCTGCCACCAAAGCCACCTCGGCCACTGAAGTCTCCTCCGTGACCAAAGTTGTCATTCCCACCAAAACCACCTCCACGACCACCACCAAAGTTTCCAGAACCACTTCCACCTCTTTGGCTGGATGAGGCACTAGCCATCTCTTGCTTAGATAGGGCTTTCCTTACTTCACAGTTGTGGCCATTCACAGTGTGGTATTTCTGAATGACAATCTTGTCTACAGAGTCATGGTCATCAAAGGTTACGAAAGCAAAGCCTCTCTTTTTGCCATTGCCTTGATGAGTCATGATTTCAATCACTTCCATTTTCCCATACTGTTCAAAATAATCCCTTAGGTGATGTTCGTCAGTGTCTTCTTTAATGCCACCAACAAAAATCTTTGTCACAGTTAAGTGGGCACCAGGTCTTTGAGAATCTTCTCTTGAGACGGCCCTCTTTGGTTCCACAACTCTTCCATCTACCTCGTGTGGCCTTGCATTCACGGCCACACCCACCTCCTCCACAGTGGCGTATGTGACAAACCCTGAAGCCTCTGGAGCGCTTGGTGTTTGGATCCCTCATTACCACACAGTCTGTGAGCGCTCCCCGCTGTTCAGAATGGCTCCTCAGACTCTCATCGGTTATTTCAAAGCTCAAACCTCCGATGAAGAGCTTCCGCAGCTGTTCGGGCTCTTTGGGTGACTGACTTAGACATGACGGCAGGCGAGGTGGGGGGAGACGTCAACGATGCGTACTCGGCGGCGTCCACGAGCAGAAAGGCTGAACGTATTTTAAATAGCTGATTTAAAGCTTTTGTCTAGTTAGCCTGGACATTTAAAATAAAATAATGTGGCACCTCTGGAAATCAGATTCTCCCCTCTTCTTCTCAGGGTCGTTTGTTATTGCTGCTTACTGTAGATGTTGTTTGTTTCATGACTTGTCCGAACTAATTCTTTAGTCTGTTTTTTCTATTGTATGTGGCACTGAAGGCTCTGCTTAGTGATTGATGGAGAATTCCTTGAACGCCAGGCCTGGTGCCGACGGGTCTCCCAGTCCTTGCCAAAGGGGCCCTGTGTGCATGTCAGGGCATCCCTTCAGCCCTCACTCAGGTAGTTGGTAGCCCTACCTTAGCCTTCGCTTCCTGCTTGTACTGAGCCTCCAGATGAGTCAGAGGTGAGAGCTTGGGTCTCCTCGGGTATTTCCTGAGCATGTGCACAGCCCAGTGCCAGTGGCCTTCTAGTGTCCTGGGATTGTATGGGACCTTTGCAAAACCCAAGCAGGCATCTCATTCCACAGCTTTTCCTTTTAGGCTTTTTGGCTAGTGTGTTGTTAACCCCAACTATTATCTACTGCCTCAGGCAGCCAAAAAGGGAAAAGGCTTTTTATACGAAGCAAACCACAAGTCAGGTGAAATACAGAGTCTGCAGCTGGCGTCTTCTGGTGAGCTACCTGATGTCCAATAGTGACAGTTCTTTGGGAACGAGGCTTTGAGAAAGCTCTGGCCCATTCTCATCTTTCCAGGCAGTTGGTGTTTAAGGCTGCTGCAGAGCTGGAGAGCAGGAGGTGGGACTAAGGCAAGTTCAAACATTACAGACGTTGTGGCCATCATTCTGTGGCTGTTTATGCTGAGATTCAGCATTTTTTCTTGAAGAAATATGTTGCTGCAAGCCTTTGATTAATATCCATAGTTCTGAAAAAGAAGATTCTGACAGTTTTAGTTTTCTTGTTGCTTTTATGGAGGAAAGAATTTTCAGAAGTCCTAATACGTCCAGTTTTGCTGACATCATATATATTTAATGTTCACTTCTGTATGTACTCTCTCTCCAAACATGTGTGTATTAAATTAAAAACTGTTGTAAATCCGGGTTGCAGGAGGCCATGTGGAGCAGGCTCCAAGGGAAGGGCTGTGGATTAGACAGAATGATGCAGCCTCTGCTGGACAGAAGGGTGTGAAAACCTACAGGCTGTCAGCCCCATGGGGGTCAGGAACTCTGCCCTACAACCCCTGTTGCTTTATGTCTCCCAGATTAAGGCTGCCAGGGGCTCAGCTGTACTCAGATGGACGGGACGGAGACCCGACAGCGGAGGCCAGAGGAGCTGGGCCTGCTGCACGGCCTCAGCACAGGAAGACTCCTTGAAGCCTCGGAAGATGGACTGCTGAGTGTCCCTGAGAGCCAAAGGGTGGCCCCTAAACCCCTGGGGCCTGAGCTCAGCAGGGAGACCACCTTGTCCATTGGCCTCCAGGTGACAGTGCCCTTCCTGTTTGCAGGCCTGGGACTGTCTGGGGCAGGCATCCTTTTGAACTATTTCCAGGTAAGAGGGGACTAAATGGGGATGGTGGGGGTGGGGTACTGTCTAGTGTCAGCCTAGGGAGTAGGCAGGTACACATTGTGTCCAGCTTGGGAACAAGGGGCAAGACCTTCTCAAATACCATTTTTCTAAAATTTGGGCAAGATTCTTTTAGTTACTGACGTCAGAGACTAACTTTAACCCAGGTTAAGCTTTAAGAGACAATTATTAGCTCATATAATTGAAATATCTGAGCGGCTGGATTTCAGGCCTGGCACGATCCAGATACTTAAATGGTATCAGGTTACTGGCTCTTTATCTGTCAGCTCCGTTTCATTTTCACGCAAGATTCTGTACTTAGAGGGGAGGGTGGCCCTTAGCAGTCAATCCTTTGTAAGTGTGCTCTTAAAAAAAAAAAAAAAAAGCTTTCCGCGTCCCTCACTGTGGGCGTCGGGACAGAGCGGCGCAGTCTGCTCAGAGGGTTCTAGGCCAGCTGCTTCATCACGGACCCCACCGCCGCCGACCCCACTCCTCATTGAAGAGGAGATGGAGGGCCAGAACAGCGCCATTGCCGCCCACGTGTGCAGGTCCTGCATTTGTTTCGACTGCAAGAGGCAGAGTGACCCCAACTTCAGGAACAGGCTGCGAGAACAAAGAAAAACAGAAGCTTGCCAAGGAGAGAGCTGCACTTTCCAAGCTACCTGACCTTAAAGATGCTGAAGCCATTCAGGAATTCTTCCTCAAAGAAATACAGCTTAGTAAAGAGTTACTAGCTCAAGGTGAATATGAGAAGGGTGTGGACCATCTGACAAACGCAATTGCTGTGTGTGGACATCCACAGCGGTTACTGCAAGTGTTGCAGCAAACTCTTCCGCCACCAGTGTTCCAGAGGCTTCTGACTAAGCTCCCAACAACTAGAGAATTGTTAAGTGCTCAGAGCTTGGCCGAAGATGATGTGGAATGAGAAACAAATGTCAGCATAATCATCTCAATTAAAAAATATTTTTAAAATCTTTTTTAAAAAAAAAGAAGAAGAGAGAGACTTCTTGGTCAATACCCACATCAGTCTCCAAAAATTGACCCTGCTGTCGAGTGTCCACTCCTGTTCCAGTTAGTGCTTCCTGAGAGGTGACATTCTCTGCCCGGCAGCTTGACTTCTCTTGTCGTCCCTATGAGGGGAGGCAGGCCCCTTGATTTACACCCTAACAGAGCCCCATAGCGTGAGGAACTGGGAGTAACCCATCAGACAACAAAGCTACCAGTGTACCATCCCTTTCTTTTTTTTTTTTTGCGGTACGCGGGCCTCTCACTGTCGTGGCCTCTCCCGTTGCGGAGCACAGGCTCCGGACGCGCAGGCTCAGCGGCCATAGCTCATGGGCCCAGCTGCTCCACGGCATGTGGGATCTTCCCGGACCAGGGCACGAACCCGTGTCCCCTGCATCAGCAGGCGGACTCTCAACCACTGCGCCACTAGGGAAGCCCACCCTCCCTTTCTTGTTCTTTGAGTATCAAAAGCCCCATTCCTTCACCAGCGTGATCGGCAGAAGTCCTCCCTGGAAGAGCATGGTACCTGAGAATACTTGAAGCCACTAGTGGCCAGGTCGTCGCTGTTGGTTGGCAAGGAGCTGAGAACACAGACTGTCTGGAATGGTGAGCCGGGAGGAGCGGCAGCCTCTGCCCCTCTTGCTGTGGGCACTCCGTGCCCAGGGAACTTAGGCCTGCCCCTCACTGATTTGGAACCAGTCAGGGTTTGAGTCCCAGTCTGCCACTCAGCTGTAAGGCTGGTGCTTTAAAATTTTTAAGACCAGCACTTAAAAATCAAGAGATGTCACATAAAAATTCAAGTTCCTGTTTTCCCTTGAAAATCTGGCAACTCTTCCAACATTGGACCCACATTCCCTCACAGCCACAGTTAGTGGTCACTGCCGTCTCGGTGTCCACGGTCCCCACCGTCCCTCGGTCTGCACCCACTTCACTCCACTACCTGCCTGCCCCTCCCCTGCCACCTGGGGTCCTCAGTGACCCAGCCCATGCAGTCCAGTTCCTCGTAGCGTCACAGCACTGGTGACAGCCAGCTGCCCTTCCAGGTTCCTCCCAGACCTGCTCAGACCCCAGCATGGCTATGTGTCACGCCAGAGTCCCTGCCCTGGTGTGACCCAGCCCCAGGCCCCCGTTTGGTCTCTGTGATCCCCAGACGCCTCAGCCCTCTCCTTCCTCCAGTGACCTGGTGCCCTGCAGCCCCATATCCTCCTTTACCCGGTGGTGAGTCACACCACTGCAGCCTCCAGAGCACCTGGCTTCCGCGTGCCAGAAGTTCACATGCCGCAGACCTCCGCCAAGAATTCCCTCTTCCACCTGAAGGCCGCCAGCCTCCTCGCCACCCTCCTGACTGTCTCCCTGAAGTCTGTTCTCTGTGCCGCGATTTTCAAAAAGCCTGTTTCATGGTGTGTTCGGTATAACACCACTGAGCATGTATCCCTGCACACGCACATGTGCTCACTGCTGCATACGGACACGCGTGTGTAGGTCACGTACATGTTCGTATTTATACACACATTGATACACATACATACTTGTCTGTAAATACACAGACACGTGAGTCCCCTGCACACGCTGGTTTATAGGTTGCGCTTCGAGCGGCAGGTAACAGAACACCGTGTGGCTTGGAGCCCAGACTCCAGAGCAGAACCAGCTGGGTTTGCGTCTGACCTTTGTCACTGGCACAGGCTGCCCTGTGTTCCCGGTTTTCTCCTCTTAAACCAGAGCTGAGGGAGAACTGCCCAGGTCGGGCTCCCGGGAGGGCTGTGACATGCGGTGCCGGGGCCTTGGACTTGGGCCTCGCCCACGAGGGTTTGTGGCCGAGTTTGTGGCCGACGTTCTTATTCTCGTCGATACTCCATCACAGGTAGTTCTGTGCTGATGTTTAAGAACTTACACAAAAGCTGCAACTCAGATAAGAATTAGAGATACCTGTTCTAGTGTTTCTTTCCCATGCCTGGGGGCAGGGCCCGGCCAAGCAGCCCCACGATGCAGCTCTCCCCAAGTTTTAAATCTCTGTGCACTTGCCTACTGCCTCTGGGATAAAACCCAACCTCCTAAAATGCATCTGAACATCCTGAACTCACCTGGCTGTATCAGGATGGTTGCAGCCACAGGTACCAGAAAACCCAACTTACAGTGGGGTAAGTAGGAAGAAAATATGTCATCTCCCAAAACGAGGTTTCCAGGATAGGGCGATTCTGGGGTTGGAAAGTGGTGTCACCACCAGCCAACGATGTTTCCGAGGACCCGGCATCTTCCCAAATCCTGCTAGTCAGCCTCCACAGGTCAGCTTTGTCCTAGAGGCGTGTCGTGTCCAGAGGGAGAAAAGCAGACTGTGTTCTGGTTCCTCCTTAAGTGCAAGGAAACTTACCTGGGGACTAACTCCCCAGCCTCTCCCCGGCCAGATGGGAGGCACATCCCACGTGAAAGCCACATGTAGGCAGAGGGAATGGAACAGCGTGATCAGCTGGCTTAAGTCATGGTCCGAGGGGTGGGTTCTGCTGCTCCGCGGCCTCACCTGGGCCTCCTCGTCCCCCTCCTGTGTCCCTCGGAGCCTTTCCTGGGACGCTGCCCCCAACATCACTTCCTGGGGCGTTGCCTCTACCTCCTCGGTTGAATGAGCCCAGAGGCTGCACTTTTTTTTTAATACATTTGTTTTTCTGGAAAAGTAAAGCATTCACGTGCCCGCAAGGTCAGCATGTGCACAGGGACAGGACGTGCTCCTTGCCTGTCCCCAGGCTCTCGCTTCTCCAGGGCAGCCAGGACCTGCACCTTCTCGTCTGCCTCTGCATTCCTCTCACCCTTTTACGCATGTGATGGCACATACAAACTGTTGTGTGTTTTGCTTTTTTCACTTTACAGTGTATCTCAGAGGCTATTCTTTGTAAATATGTTAAGAGCTTCCTTTTTTAAAAAAGATTTCTTTCTTTCTTTTTATTTTATTTACTCTTGGCTGTGTTGGGTCTTAGTTGCAGCACACGGGCTTCTGTCTAGTTGTGGCGTGCGGGTTTTCTCTAGTTGTGGCACGCGGGCTCCAGAGGGCGTGGGCTCTCTAGTTGAGGCTCACAAGCTCTGCGGCATGTGGGTTCTTAGTTCCCTGACCAGGGATGGAACCTGCGTCCCCTGCAATGGAAAGTGGATTCTGGACCACCAGGGAAGTACCAAGAGCTTCCTTTTTTTTTAAATGGTCGTTCAGTATCCCATCAGGCAGACACACCAGAGTTTATTCACCTTTTTTCCTCTGATGTTTAAGTTTCACAACTATGTTAGTTTGCTCGGGCTCCTGTAACATAGTACCACAGATGGGGTGCTTTAAACAACAGACATTTATTCTCCTGTCCAGGAGGCTGGATGTCTGAGATCCAGGCATCAGCAGGGCCTCTCTCCTTGGCGTGTAGACGGCCGTCTCCTCCCCGTGTCCTCACGTGGTCGTTCCTCTGTCTGTCTGAGTCTCCTCTGACTATTAAGGGCCTATTGAATATGGACCACCCCCCCCCACTTCCAGCTTCCTGTCTCCAAATACAGTCCCATTCTGAGATGCTGGAGATTGGGGAGGGGCACACAAGTCAGCCCTTAACAACTTAGAGCAGCACTGCTGACAGTGCCACGTTCTTTACACGTCTGGGTGAAGGAGTGGGATGGATTGCTGCAGGTAGAGCTGCTGTCAAAGGGCATAGGCGTCCGTAACCATGATAGATGTGGGGCTGCTCCCACCTCCCTTAACGGTGTTATCTTCAGCCTCTGTGATCTTTCACCACCTGGCAATGGATCATACACTGTATGCTGTGGTCTCTGCTCCAGGGAGTTAGCTGTTCCGGGGCTCAGAGCTTAAGCAGCCTCTGTGCCCCATGGCTGCTGTGGGACAGCAGTCAGCAGAGCTGGGTTTCCGCTTCAGGTGTCGTGATGCTGCAGCCGAGGGGTCAGCGTGCTGAGGCCTTCATCCCTTCCCCTTGGGCATGTCCAGCATGGCACCTTCATCCAGGTGTGGGGTCGGAGAAGGAGACCATCTGCTAGCAAGGTGGGTCCCAGGAGCAGCATCTTTGCCGGCTACTGGACGCGTCAAGTCCCTGAGGTCAGCTCACCCTGGGGGTCGTGATTCAGAGGCCGGGATCCCCGGAGGCCGTCACTGGGACCGCCAGCGGTGTTCACCGTAGTGGGATTTGCATTTCTCATCAGGAGTGAGTGAGGTTGAGTATCTCTGGATATGTCCTTTGTCCGTATTTCTGAGGAGTGGTTTTTGTTTTTGTATTGATACTTCGGGGCTCTTTACATTTTAAGGAAATTGGCCTTTCCATTGTGATACGGATCGTAAATATGCTTCCCATTTATCTTTTGACGTTGGTTTTGGTGGTTTTTTGCTGTGCGTGTACTTTTTTCTGTAGTTAGATTAACACACTGTCTTTCGAGGCTCCGAGCCTGCGTCCTCCTCAGCGACAGCGGCTGCCCCTCATGCAGCTGCCCTGCCCCCCAGGCCCCTGCAGGCCACACAGGCCACAGGTCAGAGGGCGCCTCTCAGGCAGGAGGAAGCCCCACTGTGTCGTGCGTCTGCGCTCTGCATTGCGCGCAGTGAGAGTTCAGGCTGGCCGTCCGCGGACACTGAGCTGGTCTGCAGAGGGGTCAGAAGCCCCGGGCCCCGAGTGTGGGTGGGCGTAAGGGGAGGGAGGGTGGATCCTGCAGGGGTTACGCCTTAGCAAAGATGCAGGGTGGCTTGAGAGGCTGGGAGGGCAAGCGGGCGGCTAGAGGGCAGAGGCGAGGGGTGAGAGCTGAGGGAAGAAGCTGAGGCTGGACTGGGTGACACATGGGTGAGGTCAGCCTGTCCATCACCTCCTGCCCCAGGGTGGGGGGGCAGCTGAGCACACAGCACTGGCCGTGTTGAGCACTCACGTGCGCTCACAGCCAGGGAGGGCCTTCAGGGCAGCGCTGGGCGTAGGGTGAGCCGGCTGGGGTGGGCGCCCAAGCCTGCTGCCCGCTGCCCCCTGGATATGAAGGGCTGCTTACCCTCAGGCATGGAGTGGAGGCCACTCGGCGCCTCTTCTCCCCCCATGCCACAGCCACGCACGGCCTTGCACCCCATTGAACCTGGACGCCCTGATACCAGCCTAGACCCGGTGCTGACCGGGACCTCCAGGGAGTGGGCTCTTGACGGGACGCAGAACTTACAGGGACCCCTTGGTGGCCAGTAGAGGCGATTGAGGGGCCGGTGTGGGTGTGCCTCCCCCCAGGGCGAGTCCATGTTCGCGGGTACCTGCGGCAGTGCTGACGCCAGGGGCTCCTCTTGCTGCCTTGGAACTGAACCGGAGCTGCGGGAGGGCCGCTCGGCCCAGCGCCGGCCTCGGGCGAGGGGGATTGGGGGGTGGCTGTCCCCCTGAGAAGTGGAAGGACGAGGGTCCCGGCAGGCCTGTGGCCTTAGTGCAGGCAGACACATCTGTCGCCCTGTGTGTTTGGAGTGTCCGGAAGGCGGGGTTCCCAGAGTTCCCTCCCTAAACGAGACGGCCCTTAGGCCGTGGCCCAGGCGTCTAAAAGGCACAGAGCCGGGCGGCCGGTGCTGAGGCGCTGCCTGGAGGTGAGGCACCTGTGCTGACCGCTGGGTGGCTCGGGTCCTGCACCAGGGACATCCGGTCAGGACGAGAGGGTGGTGACCTCCACCGAGCACCACCGTGACACCCACGAAGTGCACAGACCCCACTGGGCCCACCCAGTTGATCTCGGGGGCTCCCAGGATCCCAGGTTTGGGGGTCACCCCCTCTGGTCTGTGGCATCTGAGCCAGGACAGGGAGGCCGCCCTCTGTGGGTGGAATGTGCCAGAGGCCCAGGGTTGGCTCCCCGCCCCGTATTGAGGCTGCCCTCCTTGGTCGCTGTGCCTCCCAAGGCCCACGGGCAGCCGGGCTGCGAGGGTCCCAGCAGGTCTGCGAGGGCCCCCTTCCCAGGAGAGCAGGGTGTGTACCTGCGTCGTGGCTCAGCTGGTGGACGGCGCATCCGGGGGAAGTTTCTGGCGTCAGCTTAAAGCTCTCAGTGGTCCAGGGACCCCGGAGGCTCTTGAGGGTTCTGTTCAGTGGAGGTGTCTCTGGGACCCGATGGGGGTGCCTGCCGGCTCTAATGGAGCCTCTTGTCGGAGGGGCCCCTTCAAGGCAGGCTGCTCGGCAAGTATGGCCTACATGGGCAGGAGTGAACTTTGCACGTGAAGACGGTCACCTCCAGAATCCACAAAGCCCGCACAGGTGCTGGGCTGTGTTCGCACGTCAGGATGAGCTGCTCCCGGTGAGCAGAGGGTCTTAGGGGTCTGAGCAAGGGGAGGCTCGCTCTGCGAGGGCGGTGGCAGCCCATCCTCTTTGGGGGGGCTCCTCTGTGAGTGTTCGGGTGTCTCAGGGAAGGTGTCCCATGAGTCTGTAGAGGGGCGGCCATCGTGTAGCACCAGCCCCACGGAAGGTGCAGCAAAGGCCCGACCTGCAGAGAGCCTGCGGCTGCAGGTCCGCCTGGGAGAAGCGAAGGTCAACACGCCGAGGGAGCTGAAGTGGGTGCTGAGCGGAGCGTGCTAGCCAGATCCGCAGGGCACAGCGTTCACCGGCTGCTGCCTGGGTGCAGTCAGTGTCCCGACAAGACTAGATGTTGGGTGTGGGGCCCACAGCACGGGACCCCAGCTTTACGGCTGCGGTCACCACTGCGAGGCAGTTTGTCTCTGCCAGGTTTAAGAGCGGAGCTGGGCGGTCCAGTGGAGAGCAGCAGGTACCCCCTTCACTCAGTAGGCCTCGCGAGACCAGGTTCAACCCCGAGGGCCAGTTTCAACGTGGTGGCCTGTGTTGGGCTGCATTAACAGTTTTAACCGGGGAGGGGGGTGCCACGGGGTCCCCGTACGTCAGCCAATTTGTAAGTCAGGCTGGCAGCAGGGGTGCCTGATTCGGTCCGTTCACAGTCGTTCCGGCCTCGGGGAGGTGGTGACCCCGGGGCGGCTCGCACACAAGCCAGCCGGCGGGGCTCCGTCCCTGGCGGCCTTCACCGTGTCGGGAGCTGTTCAGTCAGCGGAAAGCAGCTGGTCAGGCTGCCGGGCGTGCGCGGTCAGGGGCGGGCCGTCCTGTTTGTGACGCCAGCTGCAGTGACGGCCTTCTCTTGAGGGACCTGCATCTGGACAGGTGAGGTCAGAGTTCATCAGCCCCACACACCAGGCCCGGGGGAGGATGTGCCTCCCACGTGGGGCCCTCAGGGCTGCGCTCAGGAGCGCCAGCTGCCAGAGGCTGTGCTGGCGGGCGTTGTAGGAACACGTACCGGTTCCCGTGGGGCTGTGACTGACTTGTTTGCGTTCCGCGGGCTCCTCGGGGGTCGGGGCGGCGGCAGTGGGGCTGCCCCAGGCCCTGCTGGCTTTACCAGGTGTCCAGGCAGCACATCATAGGAATAATGTGGGCCCTACACGGCTCAACTCGTGGAAGGCTGATGGGTCTCTTTCTGTCTGCTTCTACAGTGCTGCTTGTTTGTTTGTCCACACAGCACACACAGCGCTGTGCCGGACGCCGCGGTGGACGGGGTGCCGGGCCTGCTCTTGGCCGTCACAGCTGAGCACGGAGCAACAGGGGCATGAGTCGGGGTTAGGCAGCGGCAAGGGCTACGGGGAAACGAAGGGGCAGAGCTGGGTGACGGCTGGAGCAGCCTTGAGGGGGATGCCGGGAAGGCGTCCCTGGGGAGGGGGCTCTGGGCTGAGGCCTGTGTGGCGAGGGGGCTGGCCGGCCGGGGCAGGGGCACTCGGTCCCACATGGTCACCGGCAGGTGCGTTCTGCCAGCCGAGTTGGAAGCAAAAATGAAGACGACCTTTCCTGTTGCTGAGAACGTAACTGCCTTGGTCTCTGGGACCTCAACAGGATGGGGGGATTCAGGCCTTTAAGAGTGACCGTTTCACTCAGAACCAGCCCAGGCTCAAGGTGACCCGCGAGAGGGCGGGAGGCCGTTGGGAAGGTGTGCTCCTGGGAAACAAGCTGTTCCCACCCAGGACCCCGAGCCAGACCTGAGGCCCGGCCGTACGCCCGCCCTCTGCGGCCCTTCCTAACTGTCCCGCAAGTTGAGGGGTTGGGGAGGTTCCGATGCCGCAGCTCTCGGTGCGCTTCCGGAGCGCCTGGTGGTTCTGAGCAGCGTGAGCTGAGACCCTTTTGGTGGGGCGGCGGGAGGAGGGCACCCAGAGCCCTCTGGCACCTGACCCAGATTCCTCCCGAGGCCCAGCACAGCCCCTGAATGCAGCTCAGGCCCTTGGAGACTTTGCACTGTGCTGCTGAGCTCCTGTGAAAGTCACATTCCCGATCTCGACTGTGAGCCAGTGAGCTGTGTTGACATATTCTGTTCTCAGCTTGCATATGGGAAAGTACTCTTCCACACGTGATGGCATCTTTTATTTGTTTTTGGTGACAGTTTATTTTTTGATGGTTATAAAAGCAAATAATCACAATAGATATATAGAAAGTTATGAAATAAAGGTCACTTAGGATCCCACCACCTAAAAGTACCCACTTTTAGCATTTTGGTATATAACCTACTAAATTGTTCACTGCTTGTGTGTGTGTGTGTGTACTTATTTCTCATTATTTTTTAAACAAAAATGAAAAACAGTGGCTTCCCTGGTGGCGCAGCGGTTGAGAGTCCTCCTGCCGATGCAGGGGACACGGGTTCGTGCCCCGGTCCGGGAGGATCCCATGTGCCGCGGAGCGGCTGGGCCCGTGAGCCATGGCCTCTGAGCCTGCGTGTCCGGAGCCTGTGCTCCACAATGGGAGAGGCCACAACAGTGAGACGCCCGCGTACCGCAAAAAAAAAAAAAAAAAGAGAAACATTTTTGTAATGCTTTATAACCTGCTTAATTAGGGATCTTTCCCATATGTAATCATGCAAGTGGTTGTCTATTTCCACATCTTCTGTCCTGATGAGAGTGGTTCAGGGACCCACTGTGTATGATTTTATGTTGTATTATGACATTCGATCGCATTTAAAACTATAAAGAGATCACAGGAGGTGCTGAAGCCAGGAGAAGAAGGAAATTGCTAGTTGGGGGGCCTGTCCAGATGTGGGCCTGGGGACTGGGGCAGCCAGTGTCCAGAGTGGGCCCGCTGAGAGGGGTCTGTCTTAAACGAGCTAGCAGCCTTAGACGCATCAACTTCTGCCACACTTTCCTTAGAAATGTGCTGTTTCTCTTAGCCTCCTGCTGGTTCAGACTCCTGTGTGAACAAACGGACCCTCATCTCAGAGGCGGGCAGCAGCGGGGGCAGTGGGCACTGGAGTCGGGGATCGAGGTCCTGGCCCCGCCTGTGAGCCTGACTCGGGGGTGGTCATGGGCAAACCCTCGCGGGGCCGTCAGCTTCTCATTTGCAAAACCGGGACCTTTGCTTCCTGGTGCATGGCTCGGGGGTGCCTTGAGAGTCTGGTGATGGACGGAATGTGACGTGTGCGCACGTGAAAGGGCACGGGTGGTCAGCTGTGGCCTGAAAGCTCAGGGAGAGTCTGGGCTGCGCAGGGAGCTTAGGAGTTGCTGCATTATCTGAGAAGGTCCCCTTTGCTCCTGCTGTGCAGCAAACCGCGCCTGACTCTGGCTGGTGGGAAGCCGGCTGTCAGTTTGATCTCAGATCTTTCGTTTGGACGCCACTCAGCGAGCAGCTGGTGGGACACACAGTCCAGGACCATCCCCTCCTGTGACAGGACGGCTGCTGCTGGCTGCCCACGGGGCTGCAGCCAGAACACACCCGAGCTTCTCCTCTGCGGGGTGGCGGGGTCCCAAGCGCCAGCATCTCCAGAGGTGAGCAGTGGAAGCCGTCAGGACCCCAGGATCGGGGCCCAGAACTGGACAGGGGCAGCGTCTCCTGCGCTCACACACAAGGGGCCGACAGACCCCAGCCCTCGCTGGGAAGTGGGGCTCCTTCTGTCTGGCTCCTGGGAGGGGCTTCATGAGAAAGTGAAGGGGACGAGGAAGGATGCAGTGAAACATTGAGGGCGCGAGGGAAACGGCCGTCAGGGTCTGGCTGGAGTTGGCGAGGAGGGAATCGGGCTTGGCCAGCTCAGTGGGATCTAGGGTGGTGAAGGCTGGACTCCAGGCTAAGGGCTGGGCTTGAGCGTGGGGTGGACTTTCCGAAGGAGGGGAACCGGCCGAGGTGCACAGGAGGCGTGAGTGAGCATCCAGCCCGCAGCTTTGGGCTCCTGCTGGCTCTGGCCTTGACCCTGCTCAGCTCGCCCTCAGGCCTGGACACTGTCCCCGGCACCTGTGGGATGCACAGTGGACACACTCATTCATTTCACGTAGAGACCCCCTTCTCCTCGGGGTCGGGACGGCAGCTCAAGGCTGGTCTAACCTCTGTTGGCACGAGCCTGGGCCCCTAAGAAGCACCTTACAAGTCTCTGTCCTTTGAGAGACAGCAGGGCTGCATTCCTTCTGTGAACACAGCCTCTTCCTGTGGCCGTGAGCCCCTCAACACCTAGGTCAAGTGGCCGCAGGGCACTGCTTCTTTCTTGGGGGCCTGCAGGCCTCTCGACCTTGAGGGGTGACAGTCCTCAGGGGCTCAGACCTGGCCCGAGGAGCAGGTGCTTCAGGCTGAGATGTCCCCAGGCCCCGTGCGGCCTCACGAAGGCCGGGCCTCACGTGGCTCCGGCTCTCTGGTCCAGCCCGAGTCAGCGTGGGCCGGACAGCTGGACGCTGTCAAGGTCGCTCCAGGGGACAGGGAGCCTCCTCGTGGGAGGCCAGCCGAGGGAGGTCCCACCGGACACGGCAGCCACTCTCGTAGGAGAACCTGATCTTCGGGGAGTGGACAGCAGGAGTGGCGGAGCCCTGAGCGAGGCTGAGTCACCCGGCCTTTGTTCCTCACCGTTGGCTCTGGCCCTCGGCCGAGGGGCAGTGGAGACTGTCCACAGCACGGGGCACCTGGCAGCTCTGCCCGGGTGGACTCCTTAGGAAACGCATCCTGGTGTGGGCGGAGACCGGTGTTGGGGGCACCCAGGCTTGGACATCCAGGGAATGCGTCACCAGCCTGACCATGGTGGTCACCCAGCTGGACCTGGAGCTCTGCTTTCAGGGCACGAAGCTGCGAGGCTTCCGCTGTGAGTTCACCCGCTGCCCCCGCGGCGTCCTCCCCGAGACCACCTTCACCATCGTGGGCCAGGTTGTGGTGCCCGTTCTGCTGTCTGGCCTCGGCATGGTGATGGCTGGCCTGCTGATGAACACCGTCCAAGTGCGTATGGCGAGGCGGGGGGCAGCATGGGCCCCGGGGTGGGGGACCAGGCATCACACACAGGACAGGCCCCTGGGTCGGGCAGGGGACGGGGCTCGGGGGGTGGCAGGAGTGTCCTCCTGGAACCTCAGTGTCTGAGAGTCACAGAGGCTTCTGACGACCCTCCACCGTCAGCCTGCATGAGACTCCTCAGCCTAGGAGCTCTAACTGTTCTCCTTCCAGCAAACGCAGACCCATTAGGCAGGGCCTGGGGGGCCTTGAGTCCTGCTCCTACGGTCTCTCCCCACCCGAGGGGCTCAGGCATCCTGCCTCAGCCTCTCCACCTGCAAGCCGGGCAACGTTGTGAGGTTGGTGTGCTGGCCCGAGCGGGGGTGCCGGGCACCGCTTCTCCAGCCCCAGAATTTCTGGAGGGGGGTCTCAGCGGAAGGACGGGGTCCTGAGCGCGGCGGGGGTCCAGGCGCACAAGGGGATGCAGATGCGGGGGTCTGTATCAGGAGAGGTGTTTGCTGGGAGACCCAGGGGGTCTGTTTATGCCCTGGGTCAGCTCTGGGAGCCATGTTTGGGTCACTTATGGAGTTAGTGTGTTCTCGATCCGCTGGGGCCTGTATGAGAGCGTGCGGGGGGAGGGGCGGTCACCTCTCACATCCCGCCGTGCCCCTGCCTGTGAGCTGGAGGGGGCGGCTGACACCTACCCGGGTACCCGGCTCTGAACGAGGTTCTTGGGGCGGCGTCTGGCCGCCCTGCCCAGTGGACAGGGTACTTCTTCACGTGCTGCCAGTTTGAGACCCGGATTCCTGTCTGCTGCTTCCCCTGGAGTTGCCCCAGGGTCTGTCACCCTCCCTGGGCCTTGCGGACACTGGGAGAGTCCACCCTGAATCTCCATCCTTGACCTTCCCCAGCACCTTGTGTGGAGCATGGCCTTGTGTCCCCGACCTGCCCGCCCATGACCCTTTCTATGGGGCCTCGGGGCCGAGAACAGGCGGCCGAGAGTTCGACAGAGTCCAGGAGGTTTGGTGGGGCCCTGGGGGAGAGGGGGTCATGCCTGACCATCAGCGGAGGTGCCCCGGGGCCGGGTCTGGAGGGTGTCCAGCTGGTGAGTGCAGCGCCCTTCCTGACCGCGTGCGGGTTCCGTCTGGGAGGTGGGCCCAGAGCAGATGTGGGGCAGGCTGTCTGCAGGTTTGGCCTTGAGCCATCAGCTTCGGGAAGGCCAGCGACTGGGAGGATGGGACAGCTCTGTACGTCACAGCCCTTTCCTCATCCCCACTTTGCAGACAGGGTGCGTGAGGGTCAAGGGCCCTCTGTTTACTGGCTTCCGGTGCTCACCACCTCCCTGCTCACCCCTCCCGGCAGTGCAGGAAGCAGCCTTGAGGCTCCCAGAGGGAAGCCCACATCGCAGGGGGCTCCTGGCTCCAGTGGTACCCAGGCTGGTACCTGACCAGAGCCATTCACACCGGGCCTCGGGGCTTCCGAGCCCGCAGTGAGGTAGACCACCTGGCCCGACAGCCGCGCCTTGTGGATGGTCCCCGGTGCGGCTCTGTGCCTGGCTGGGTGCAGGTTTCACCTACGCTCTTTGGGACCGGGAGTCTCTGATTCTGGGCCTGGGGATTGAGGCCCAGTAAGTGGCCAGAGTATCAGTTTCGTGTCTTCAAAAACTTTTTCTTCAGTTACACAAGTAAGTGTAAGTATTTCTTTTTATGGAACAAGCATCGCAGCGAGGTTAAGCCCTCTTTGACCATGGCCTCAGTCGCCGTAGCTCCCTTACTATCGAGTCGTGGTGTCATTCCAGACCTTTTTGGGGTTTACATGCACACGTGGGCACCAGGGACCGTGAAAGCACATGTGATTACTCTTCCCAGATCAGGACTGAACCAGACAGGCTGGCTGCTCGAAGCAGCCGAGAGCCAAGCGCCGGGCAGGTGGACAGAGCCACTTGTCACCCAGTTCCTCCTTTGTTGAGCGAATTTGGTCGAATCCTGAGCGGAAGCTGATCTTCCTGGCTGGCGAGTCTGGTGGCCGTTGGGCCCCCTGCAGACAACGGGCAGGGGGCGGAGGCAGCAAGGGAGGAGGGGCAGGTCGGAGACTCTGCAGACGCTTCGCTGGGCCTCAGAGGTGGCGTTTCCTGGGTGCGTGAGCAACAGTGAACGTCCCAGCGAGGGGGCCCTTGTGCGCAGACCACGGAGGGGGCGAGCGTGTGGGCGGGGGGCGGCCGCCAAGGGTGAAGCGTTGTTCGCTTTGTCCTCGTTCTTTGTTCTAAAACAAACATCACGTTTTGCTTCACTGGCGTCCCGCACAGGCGTGGAGAAAATCGCACAGCCAGTGAGCACGCAGTTTGGTGAGCCATCTGGGATAAAGGGGTGCGTTAACCTGCCAGATGGAGGGCTCGCAGCCCCGCCCACTCCTCATGCCCCGATCTGCACTGCCTTTGTGTTTGCGGAACATGAGGACCTGTGTGCCCAGAACTGGAATTAGTGAAGGGTCGTAAGGGGTGGAGTGACATGTCCTCCCTGGCTGCTGGGGTCTGAGATGACCCGGAGGTGCTGCTCAAGGCTGCAGGGGAGAGCTGGGGACTGTAGGCGTGATTGAGAGACCCCCACACACAAGTGCAAGAGCCAGCGCACGGGGCCCATGCAGCAGGGTCAGCGTGGAGCCTTGGGCGGGGGACCTGTGGGGTGTCCAGGGCTGTCCACGGCCGGGGGCAGGCGTGAGCTGGGTTGTGGAGCCAGCTGCCGTCAGGGTGCTCTGGGAGTGGGTGACCAAAATCCTGACCCATTCAGGGTCTCCCTGAAGAGGTCTGCAGGTCAGACAGCTCCAGCCCTGTTCATCCTTTGGACTTGTTGTCCCTGGGGCCCTGGCCTTCTGTTCTCCTGGCACCGTCCACCTTTGCTGGCTTTGTCTCTGAGTAGCCCCTCATGGTCGTCAGACCTGATGTGTCTAAAGCCCCTTCCCAACCCTCCTCGGCCGTGCCTGTGGCCCAGCCCAGGCGACCCCTTGCAGGAGGACAGGACCACCGCTCACAGGCTCACCTCCTGCCGCCCCTGTGTGGGGTGGGGAGGAGCCTGGGCCTTGGAAGGGAGGGGACTTGGAGAGAAGGGAGAACCGAAGCAGGAGGGGGAGTCAGGGTTAGAGGGCAGGGGGTCACAACCTTGCTGTACTGCTGGCGGAATCAGATCCGAGTGGATGGGGTGAGTCCAGGGAAGTGTTGTTTTTTGTTTTTTTTTTGGCTGTGTTGGGTCCTTGTTGCTGTGCACGGGGTTTCTCTAGTTGCAGCGAGTAGGGGCTACTCTAAGTTGTGGTGCGTAGGCTTCTCATTGCAGTGGCTTCTCTTGTTGCCGAGCGTGCAGGCTCAGTAGTTGTGGCTCGTGGGCTCTAGAGCGCAGGCTCAGTAGTTGTGGCTCGTGGGCTCTAGAGCGCAGGCTCAGTAGTTGTGGCTCGTGGGCTCTAGAGCGCAGGCTCAGTAGTTGTGGCTTGTGGGCTCTAGAGCGCAGGCCCAGTAGTTGTGGCGCACAGGCTTAGCTGCTCCGCGGCATGTGGGATCTTCCCAGACCAGGGCTCAAACCCATGTCCGCTGCATTAGCAGGCGGATTCTTAACCACTGCGCCACCAGGGATGCCTCCAGTCCCTTACGTTTGAAAAATGTAAAAGATCGGGAGGGAGATGAGGAGCCCTCAGCGGAGGCCAAGATGGGACAATCACAGGTCAGCACAGGACAGGACGAGGCCCCGTCAGCCATGTGGAGACATGGGTGTGCCCATCACGTAGCGGGGGAGGGGTTCCCACGGGGAGTCACCCCGCACACATGGGTCTCAGGTGCGGCGGCCAAGTTCAGTGGTGCCGGGGAAGAAGGGGGCGGAGAGAAGGGGGTTTACTTGGGGGGTGGGTACTCGGTCTTGTGTGTTCATGGGAGGAGGGTGAGAGCGCCAGCCCCTGGGAGGGGGCTTCCCAGGTGGGAGGGGCCTCTGCTGGACAGGACGCAGCACCCCCCTGGCTGGTGACACATTCCTTCTGCACTTTTCGGAGAGGAAGGCTTGTAACTCCGCCAGAGCTGGGACTGGGTTCTCAACTTCCCAGCTTTGTAGAAAAGGTAAAGGAGAGGGAACCGTAACTGTGAGTCTGCGAAACTTCCCAGATCTCAGGACACAAAGGGGTCTTCAGAGGGCCTGGCCCGCCCCTCTGCTTCCAGGTCCTGTAAGATGCATTGTGGGGTGGCTCTTTTGATGACCCTCTGGGCCCCTGGGGTAGGGGGACTCTTGTCTTGGGGACGGGGAACCAGACCCCACGCCACCTGCCTCCCAGCTCACAGAGCAGCAGGGTTTCTAGGACCAGCTTCTGTGGAGGGTCACAGATAGCTCAGGCCCAGGGAGACGAAAGCAGCCAGTCGGATCAGTTGGGGTGTGAAAAATCAGTTGGGGTAGGGGCCGTCTAACTGCACGTTAAACAGGTAGGACCAGTTTCCCTTCACAAAGAAACGTCTTCACGTTCTCTTGAAGCGTGCTTGTGCTTCCCGTTCCTTCTTTTTACATTTTTATTTATTTACAAGTGATAGAGACACATTCTGTCAGTTTTCACAAATCCAGGGCCCCCATGTGACCTTGGGCCCCACCCATCGGCCTTGGGGCCAGGGAGTCCCTGCCCAGCCCAGATCGTCCTGCCAGCTCGCCCGTGAGAAATCTCACAAGAAATCCCCAGCTTTGAAGTTGGGGGCTCATTCCTGTTTCTACAGACGTGCACGCAGGACAAAGCAGTTCCCCGTCCACGGGCACGGGCCCAGACCCAGTCTCCCAGCAGCCAGGGAAGGAAGGGGTTCCCTGGGCCACTGTTCACGGTTGATCATTACTCTGTTTAGTTTAAGGCCATTTAAGAAACTGGGTAGTTTTTTTCATTTTACAGGGAACGAGGACTTGTCGAAGTATCTCTCGAGCAGTTCCTGAGAGGCGCGGTACGTGTGCTTGGACTGACCCCCAGTTCTTTCCCAGCAGCACTGGCCCGTGTTTACGGAGGTGAAGGACCTGCTGACCTTGGTGCCGCCCCTGGTGGGCCTGAAGGGCAACCTGGAGATGACACTGGCCTCACGCCTCTCCACCGCGGTGAGTGGACGTCTGCACATCTGACCTCCAGGTCTCCCCGTGGAGCTTGTGGGTGGGTGGGTTGGACTCTGAAAATCTGATGTCGTTGGGAGTTTTCCTGTCGTGTGGCTCTACCTGGTCACTCCTCCCAGCCATCACCCTGCCTTGCGGCCGGAGGCTGGGCAGCGGATGAGGCCCAGATGTCAGGGGCGCTGTGTCCTTGTGTCCCCTGTTCATGCTGGAGCCTGAGGCTGGTTCCACACATGACCCAGAAGCAGTGGCGAATGTCCTAGAATCCTCGTCACCAGGGTGTCCTCCTCTGGGCTCTCTGTCACAGTTCCCAGCTTTGCGACTCTCCTCACCTTCCCAGGGCATGGAAATCCCTTTCCTTCTGTTATGGGGATGGTCTCCTTTCTCTGTGAAAACGTCCTGATGCGCTGTGTTCTAGACACCGAGAGGTGGGCGATGCAGCTGGGGTGCTGGGGGGTCCCTGGAGCCCGAGGCTGGAGAGAGAGGTGAGGGGTGGCCAGCTGAACAGCAGCCCGCAAAGATGTCCACGTCCTGACCCGTGGAGACTGAACGCTCCCTTACGTGGAGGTGTTTGCACATGATCAAGTTAAGGCCCTTGTGGTAGGAGATAATCCTAGATTGTCCAGGGGGCCCGGTGTTGTCACAAGGGTCCTTACCAAGGGGAGGTGGGGTTGGGGGGAAACGTCAGACACAAGAAGGAAGCAGAGTTGGGGGAGCAGATGCTCGCCACCACCTGCAAAGATGAAGGAAGGGCCGTGAGCCAGGTGTAGCTCTGCCTGCTGGAAATGGAAAGAAACAGCTGCCCCCCCTGCATAGACCCTCTGTAGACCCCTGGTCTCCAGAACTGAAAGAGAAGACGTTTGCATCATTTTCAGCCACTGAGTTTGTGGTAATTTGTCACAGCAGAGGCCAGACCGTGCAGTCTTGTAGGCCATTGAAATGTCTTAAGTGGCAGGTGACATGGTGCCCGTGTGTGTGCACATACACGTGTGCACACACGTAAGTGTGATTAAATGGGTTGGTGAGAGGGAAGAAATGTTGATGGTAATCCCTGCCATGGTGGCATTTCAGGTTACATTTTTTTTAATATAAATTAATTAAATTAATTAATTTATTTAGGCCGCGTTGGGTCTTCATTGCGGTGCACGGGCTTCTCATTGCTGTGGCTTCTCTTGTTATGGAGCACGGGCTCTAGGCACATGGGCTTCAGTAGTTGTGGCACGTGGGCTCAGTAGTTGCGGCTCACGGGCTCTAGAGCACAGGCTCAGTAGTTGTGGCACACAGGCTTAGCTGCTCTGCAGCATGTGGGATCTTCCCACACCAGGGCTTGAACTCGTGTCCCCTGCATTAGCAGGCGGCTTCTTAAGCACTGTGCCTTGAGTTACATTTTTATTCCATGGTGCTTAACTGCATATTAAACACTTCTGTGCTGTGATTGTTTCTGTTATAATGTTTTTTAAATGCATAAAATGTGGAGGGGAAAAAAGAATGATTGGAACAGTTCATCATCACAGCCTGTTTGAGGAGAACAGCCCCATTATCAGTGCAATAGAACCTTTATAAAAGCATTCAGGGGCTTCCCTGGTGGCGCAGTGGTTAAGAGTCCGCCTGCCAATGCAGGGGACATGGGTTCGAGCCCTGGTCCGGGAAGATCCCACATGCCGCAGAGCAACTGAGCCCGTGCGCCACAACTACTGAGCCTGCGCTCTAGAGCCCGCAAGCCACAACTACTGACGTCCACGCGCCTAGAGCCCATGCTCCACAGCAGAGAAGCCACTGCAATGAGAAGCCCACGCACCGCAACGAAGAGAAGCCCCTGCTCGTCGCAACTGGAGAAAGCCCGCACGGCAGTGAAGACCCAACTCAGCCAAAAATAAATAAATTAAATAAATAAATTTATAAAAAACAAAAAAAAGAACCTTTCAACACCGAACATTGTATTAATGTGTAAATCAGTGCAACAAAAACTCACAAATTTTAAGTGTACGGGTCAGTGACTTTTGACAAATATACACACTGACATAACTACTATCCCATTCAAGATACAGAGCCTGCCACCCACAGTCCATCCCAGAAACCCCTGATCCACTTCCAATCTCTGTAGATTAGTTCTGCCTTCAAGACCCACTCATGATGTAAAAAATATTCTTAGTGCAACTTGAAATAGAAGAATATTTTATTTATATTGTTCTGGATGTTTCAGCTAGTGTAATATGCCAAGAAAAGGAAATAAGACCCTTAAATAAAAAAGAGGGAGAAAAACTTATTATTTGCTATTGATATGCGTATCTTCTTGGAAAACTAAGCAAATCAAGTGGAAAAGTTTTAAAACTAATAATCTCAGTAAAGTGATCTGGTTTCAAAATATCTAGATGAAATTTAAAATAGACATTAACATGTGTAACTGCATACTTCTGCACACACCAAAATTGGTCATTACAAAATACAACTGAATTGTAAAATTGAATTGAAAAAATTGGAGAGAGATATCTTTCAAACAATGAACAAATTTTTTTTAGTTGTACATATATATACATTCTTTTTTTATTTGTATAGTCTTTTCCATCATGGTTTATCATAGGATATTGAATATAGTTCCCTGTGCTGTACAGTAGGACCTTGTTCTTTATCCATCCTATATATAAAAACTTACATCCGCTAACCCCAACCTCCCACTCCACCCGTCCCCCAACCCCTTTCCCCTTGGCAACCAGCAGTCTGTTCCCTGTGAATCTGTTTCTATTTCATAGGTTCACGTGTCATATTTTAGATTCCACGTATAAGTGATATCATATGGTATTTGTCTTTCTGACTGACTTCGCTGGATCTCTAGCTGCATCATGTTGCTGAAAATGGCATTATTTCATTCTTTGTTATGACTGAGTAATATTCCACTATATATGTGTACCACATCTTCTTTATTCCTCTATCAATGGAAATTTAGGTTGCTTCCATGTCTTGGCTATTGTAAATAGTGCAGCAATGAACATTGGGGTGCATGTATCTTTTTGAATTATAGTTTTGTCCGATATATGCCCAGGAGTGGGGTTGCTGGATCATATGGTAGCTCTATTTTTAGTTTTCTGAGGAACCTCCATACTGTTCTCCACAGTGGCTACACTGTGTAAATGATTTACATTCCCACCAACAGTGCAAGAGGGTTCCCTTTTCTCCACACCCTCTCCAGCATTTACTGTTTGCGGATTTTTTGATGATGGCCATTCTGACTGGTGTGAGGTGGTACCTCATTGTAGTTTTGATTTGCATTTCTCAAATGATTAGCCATGTTGAGCATCTTTTCATGTGCCTATTGGCTATCTGTATGTCTTCTTTGGAGAAATGTCTATTTCGGTCTTCTGCCCAGTTTTTGATTGGGTTGTTTGTTTTTTGTTGTTGTTGAGTTGTATGAGCTGTTTGTATATTTTGGAAATTAAGCCCTTGTTGGTTGCATCATTTGCAAATATTTTCTCCCATTCTGTAGGCAGTCTTTTCGTTTTGTTTATGGTTTCCTTTGCTGTGCAAAAGCTTGTAAGTTTGATTAGGTAACATTTCAAACTGTGAACCAATTTTAAAACTTTTTCATCCTGAAGCCTCAAAAAGAAATGTGTGGGACCCATTCAAATAAAATGACAAAACTCCATAAAGGGAAATAGAAATTTGGAGGGAGAGACGGAGTTTCTGATGGGAAAAATCAATGTTGTAAAGTTACCAGTTCTCCCTGTTTTTGTTTATAAAATTAATGCAGTTAATGTCAGAGAGATTTGGGGGAACATTTGACAGTATTATTTTTATTATTACGTGTGTGTGTGTGTGTGTGTGTGTGTGTGTGTGTGTGTGTGTGTGTGTGTGTGTGTGTGTGTGTGTGTGTGTTACGCGGGCCTCTTACTGTTGTGGCCTCTCCCGTTGCGGAGCACAGGCTCCGGACACGCAGGCTCAGCAGCCATGGCTCACGGGCCTAGCCGCTCCACGGCATGTGGGATCCTCCCGGACCGGGGCACGAACCCGTGTCCCCTGCATTGGCAGGCGGACTCTCAACCACTGCGCCACCAGGGAAGCCCTTGACAGTATTATTTTAAAGTTTATCTGGAGGAATGAGTCAGAATAACCATGAAAATATTGGTAGGAAAAAGAGAAAGAAGACTAATGGTGAAATTTGATTTCCAGATTTTATAACATAATATAAAGTTATAGTAAGGAAAGTATTTTGCAGCCAGTCTCAATTGATATATCAGAGAACAAAACAGAACATCCAGAAATAAACTCAGACTTTACAAATACAATCTACTGTATAATAATATGACATTTTAAATCAGTGAAAAGAGGGTGAATTATTAATAAGTGGTTCTGAGATAATTGGCTAATTCTTTAGAAGTAATTTTTATTTTATGTCATACCTAAATGTATATTTTGAATACATGGAGTAATTTAAAGTAAAGCATGATACCAGAAAAACACATCAGTATTTTTAGAGTTGGTGACAAGAAATGCTTTTTAAGTAGCAGAACAAGTGCAGAACTCATAAAGGAAAGACGATGCCTTGTCTCAGTTAAACTGTGAGCTACGTAATAATTTTAGTTCCCTGGGGCTGTCATAACAAAGCACCACAGACCGAGTGGCTTAAACAATAGCAATGTACGGTCTCCAAGCTCTGGTTAAAAGTCAGAGATGGAGGCTGGGATGGGCTGGCTCCCCCTGAGGCTATAGGAGGCTCTGCTCCAGGCCTTTCCCCAGCTCTGGGTCTGCTGTGATCTCCACTGTTCCCTGGCCTGTAGATGCACTGCCCCAACCTCTGTCTTTGTCTTCACGTGGCTCTGCCTGTGTGCACATATCTCCAAATGTCCCCTTTCCATAAGGACAGCAGCCACGTTGGATTAGGTGCCCACCCTACCCCAGTGTGACCTCATATAAACTAAGTTCATCTCCAACCACCGTATTTCCAAATCAAGTCAGTTACGAGGTTCTGGGGGTTCGGACTTCAAGCTCTGTTGGGGGGACACAATTCTACCCGTACGGTTTCCTCGTACAAATTAAAAGGGGAATAGCCCACAAGGGGAAGAGTTATACAAAATTAACAGATCATCTGTATCCTCAAGTATCTAAGCAGCTCTTTTACATCAGCATGAAGACAGACCCTTCAATAGCAACGTGAACAAAGGGTATGAATCAGAATTTCATGTTCAGGGTCGGTCTCCGTGCTCCCAATGCATGGGGCCCGGGTTTGATCTCTGGTTGGAGAACTCGATGCCACGTGCATGCCACAACTAATAAGTCTGCAGTGCCGCAACTGAGAGTCCACATGCTGCAAAAAAAAAAAAAAAAAAATCCCGCATGCCACAACTAAGACCTGGCACAGCCAAAATAAGTAGTAAAAGAAATAAAATTTTAAAAAATATATTTTAAAAACTGCCAGAAAATTTTATGAAATCTCACCAGCAGTTTTTGAGATATTCAGTTTTTCTGCATCCTCACCAGTATTTGGTATCGTCTAGTTTTTATTTTAGCTGTTTTAATAAATATATAGTGATATCTCAATCTTGGTCTTAATTTACATTTCCCTAATGACTAATAACGGTCGTCTTTTCTCATGTGCTTCTTTGCCATCACATAACTCTTTGAGTGAAGCATCTTTTCATATCTAATTACATTACTGTTTTTACTCTTGAGTTTTGAGAGCTCTTTATAAATTCTATATATGAGTCTTTTGTCATATATGTGGTTTGCAAAAATTTTCTCCCATTCTCTGGCTTGACTTTTCACTCCCCGAAAGGGTCTTTTAAAATATTTTATTTTAATTTTAGTAAAATACACATAAGTTTTACCATCTTAACTGTTGTTTAGTGTGCATTTCTCCACGTCCTCCTCAGCACTTGTTACTTCCTGGGTTTTTGTTTTGTTTTGGGGGGGGAGTTGTTTGTTTTTTAAGTAGTAGCCATCCTAATGGCTGTGATATTGATTTCTATTTCCCTAATAATTAGTAATGTTGAACATCTTTTCATGTGCTTTTTGCCATTTTTAATTTTCTTGGAGAAATGTCTATTCAAGTCCTATATACATTTTTTAATGGGGTTTATTTATTGGTTGTTGAGCTTTAGGAGTTCTTTATGTATTCTGGAACTTAACCCTTATCAGATATATGATTTGCCAATAGTTTCTCCCTTTCTCTTGGTTTTCTTTTCACTCTGTTGATTGTGTCCTTTGATGCACAAAGGTTTTAAATTTTGATGTAGTCCAGTTTATCTATTTTTATTTTCTTACCTGTGCTTTTTGAGTCATATCCAAGAAATCATAACCAAATACAATGTCATAAGATTTTCCCCTATGTTTTCTTCTGAGAAGTTTATAGTTGTAGCTCTAATGTTTAGATCTTTGATCCATTTTGAGTTAATTTTTGTATATGGTATTAGGTAAAGGTTCAACTTCATCCTTTTGTACGTGGCTGTCCAGATTTCCCAGCACCATTTGTTGAAAAGACTGTCCTCTCCCCATTGAACTGTCTTGGCATGCTTGTCAAAAATTATTTGACCATATATGCCAGGGTTTATTTCTGGGGTCTCTGTTCTAGTCCGTTGGTCTATGTGTCTTTATGGCAGTACCACACTGTTTCAAAGCCTGTAGCTTTTAAATAGGTTTTAAAATCAGGAAGTATGAGGCCTCCAACTTTGTTCTTTTTTTAAAATTTTTATCGAAATATAGTTGATTTACAATATTGTGTTAGTTTGAGGTGTACAGTAAAGTGATTCAGTTATATGTATTTTTTTATTTATTTATTTTTACACTCTCTACCATTATAGGTTATTACAAGATATTGAGTATAGTTCCCTGTGCTATACAGTAGGTCCTTGTTGGTTATCTGTATAGTAGTATGTATATTTTAAGCACAAACTCCTAATTTATCCCTTTCTCCCCCTCCCCTTTGGTAACCATAAGTCTGTTTTCTATGTTTTTGAGTCAGTTTCTGTTTTGTAAATAAGTTCATGTATCATTTCTTTTAGTTAGATTCCACATATGAGTGATACCATGTGATACTTGTCTTTGTCTTACTTAGTATGATCATCTCTAGCTCCATCCATTTTGCTGCAAATGGCTTATTTCATTCTTTTTTATGGCTGAGTAATATTTCACTGTATATATGTACAACATCTTCTTTATCCATTCCTCTGTCGATGGACATTTAGGTTGCTTCCGTGTCTTGGCTATTGTAAACAGTGCTGCCATGAACATTGGGGTCCATGTATCTTTTCTAATTATGGCTTTCTCCAGATATATGCCCAGGAGTGGGATTACTGGATCATATGGTAGCTCTATTTTTAGTTTTTAAAGGAACCTCCATTCTGTTCTTCATAGTGGTTGTACCAGTTTGCATTCCCACCAACTGTGTAGAAGCATTCCCTTTTCTCCACACCCTCTCCAGCATTTATTATTTGTAGACTTTTTAATAGTGGCCATTCTGACTGGTATGAGGTGATACCTCATTGTAGTTTTGATTTGCATTTCTCTAATAATTAGCAAAGTTGAGCATCTTTTCATGTGTTTGTTGGCCATCTGCGTGTCTTCTTTTGAAAAAATGTCTTTTTAGATCTTCTGCCCTTTTTTTTTTTTTTTTTTGCGGTACGTGGGCCTCTCACTGTCGCAGCCCCTCCTGTTGCAGAGCACAGGCTCCGGACACGCAGGCTCAGCGGCCATGGCTCACGGCGGGATCCTCCCGGACCGGGACACGAACCCGTGTCCCCGGCATTGGCAGGTGGACTCTCAACCACTGTGCCACCAGGGAAGCCCTCTTCTGCCCATTTTTTGATTGGGTTGTTTGTTTTTTTGATATTGAACTGTATAAGCTGTTTGTATATTTTATTGGTGCTATAGTGGCCTCATAGCACGTTGGCTCTTCGTTGCGGTGCACAGGCTCCTCTCTAGTTGTGGCACGCAGGCTCCGGAGTGCATGGGCTCAGTAGTTGTGGCGCACAGGTTCAGTTGCCCTGCGGCATGTGGGATCTTAGCTCCCTGACCAGAGATCGAACTGGCGTTCCCTGCATTGCAGGACCAATTCTTAACCACTGGACCACCAGGGAAGTCCCTTTGTTGGGAGTCTTTAAATCACAGATTCAATTTCAGGACATGTGATTGGTCTGTTCACATTTTCTCTTTCTTCCTGGTTCAGCTTTGGGAAATTGTACCTTTCTAAGAATTTGTCCACTTCTTCCAGGTTGTTCATTTTATTGGCATATGGTTGCTTGTAGTAGTCTCTTAGGATGCTTTGTATTTCTCTGGTGTCTGTTGTAACTTCTCCTTTTTCGTTTCTAATTTTATTGATTTGGGCCCTCTCCCTTTTTTTCTTGATGAGGCTGGCTAGTGGTTTATCAATTTTGTTTATCTTTTCAAAGAACCAGCTTTTAGTTTCTGCTCTGATCTTTATGATTTCTTTCCTTCTACTAACTTGGATTTTGTTCTTCTTTCTCTAGTTGCTTTAGGTGTAAAGTTAGGTGGTTTGTTTGATATTTTTCTTGTTTCCTGATGTAAGCTTGTATTGCTATTAACTTCCCTTTAGAACTGCTTTTGCTGCATCCCATAGGTTTTGGATCATTGTTTTTTTCGTTTTCATTTGTCTCTAGGTATTTTTTTGTTTCCTCTTTGATTTCTTCAGTGATCCATTGGTTGTTTAGTAGCATATTGTTTAGCCTCCACGTGTTTGTTTTTTACAGTTTTTTCCTTGTTTATTTCTAATCTCATAGCGTGTGGTCAGAAAAGATGCTTGATATGATTTCAGTTTTCTTAAATTTACCAAGGCTTGCTTTGTGGCCCAGCATGTGGTAGATCCTGAAGACTCTTCCACATGCACATGAGAAGAATGTGTATTCTGCTGCTTTTGGATGGAATGCTCTATAAATATCAGTTAAGTCCATATGGTCTAATGGGTGATTTAAGGCCTGTGTTTCCTTATTGATTTTCTTTCTGAATGATCTATCCATTGATGCAAGTGGGGTGTTGGGACTTCCCTGGTGGCCCAGTGGTTAAGACTCCACACTCCCAATACAGGGGGCTCAGATTCGATCCCTGGTCCAGGAACCAGATCCCTCACGCGTGTCGCAACTAAGTGTTCGCATGCTGCAACTAAGGAGCCTGTGAGCCACAACTAAGGAGCCTGCCTGCCACAACTAAGGAGCTCACGTGCCACAACTAAGGAGCCGGCGAACCGCAACTAAGGAGCCCACTGGCTGCAACTAAGACCTGGCACAACTTAATTTAAAAAAAGCAATTAATAGGTATTAAAAAAAGGCATGCTATAAAAAAAACAAAGTGGGGTATTAAGCCCCCACTATTATTGTGTGACTGTTGATTTCTCCCTTTATGGCTCTTAGTGTTTACCTTACATATTGAGGTGCTCCTCTGTTGGGTGCGTATCTATTTACAATTGTTATGTCTTCTCCTTGGATTGATCCCTTGATCATTGTGTAGTGTCCTTCTTTGTCTCTTATAATAGTCTTTATTTTAACGTCTATTTTGTCTGATATGAGTATTGCTATTCCAGCTTTCTTTTGATTTTCATTTGCATGGAGTATGTTATTCCGTCACCTCACTTTCAGTTGGTATGTGTCCCTAGGTCTGAAGTGGGTCTCTTGTAAACAGCATATATACGGGTGTTGTTTTTGTAGCCATTCAGCCATTCTGTGTCTTTTGGTTGGAGCATTTAATCCATTTAAGGTAATAATCAATATGTATGTTCCTATTGCCATTTTCTTAATTTTTTTGGTTTGTCTTTGTAGGTCTTTTTTCTTCCTTTCCTCTCTTTTTCTCTTCTCTTGTGGTTTGATGACCATCTTTAGTGTTCTGTTTGGGTTGTGTTTCCTTTTTTGTGTTTGTACCTATTATAGATTTTGGGTTTGCTGTTCCCATGAGGTTTTGTTATAGCAGTCTGTATATGTACGTGGTTATTTTAAGCTGCTGGTTGCTTTCCTGCCTAGAGAAGTTATTTTAGCATTTGTTGGAAAGCTGGCCTGGGGGTGCTGAATTCTCTTAGCTTTTGCTTGTCCATAAAGCTTTTGATTTCTCTGTCAAATCTGAATGAGAGCCTTGCTGGATAGAGTATTCTTGGTTGTAGGTTCTTCCCTTTCATCACTTTATATATATATCATGTCATTCCCTTCTGGCCTGCAGAGTTTCTTCTGAGAAATCAGCTGATAACCTTATGGGCGTTCCCTTGTATGTCATTTGTTGTTTTTCCCTTGTTGCTTTTAAAGTTTTTTCTTTGTCTTTAATTTTTGTCAGTTTGATTACTGTGTGTCTTGGTGGTGTGTTCCTCCTCCTTGGGTTTATCCTTCTTGGGACTCTCTGCGCTTCCTGGACTCGGGTGACTGTTTCCTTTCCCGTGTTAGGGAAGTTTTCAGTTATTATGTCTTCAAACCTTTTCTCAGGTCCTTTCTCTCTTCTGCTTCTGGGGCCCCTATAATGCAAATGATGGTGCATTTAATGTCGTCCCAGAGGCCTCTGAGACTCTCTTCGTTTCTTTTCATTCTTTATTCTGCTTCTTGGTAGTTATTTCCACCGTTCTGTCTTCCAGGTCACTTATCGGTTCTTCTGCCTCAGTTATTCTGCTATTGATTCCTTCTAGTGTATTTTTCATTTCAGTTATTGTATTGTTCATCTCTGTTTGTTTGTTCTTTAGTTCTTCTGGGTTTTTGTTAAACATTTCTAGCATCTTCTCGATCCTTGCCTCTGTTCTTTTTCTGAGATCCTGGATCATCTTCACTGTCATTATTCTGAATTCTTTTTCCAGACGGTTGCCTATCTCCACTTCACTTAGTTGACTTTCTGGGGTTTTATCTTGTTCCTTCATCTGGAGCATAGTCCTCTGCCGTTTCATTTTGTCTAACTTTCTGTGATTGTGGTTTCTGTTGTGCAGGCTGCAGGATTATAGTTCTTTCTGCTTCTGCTGTCTGCCCTCTGGTAGATGAGGCTATCAAAGAGGCTTTTGCAGGTTTCCTGATGGGAAGGACTGGTGGTGGGTGGAGCTGGGTCTTGTCCCTCTGGTAGGCAGGGCCATGCTCAGTAAAACTTTAATCTGCTGATGGGTAGGGCTATTTTCCCTCCCTGTTAGTTGTTTGGCCTGAGGTGACCCAGCACTGGAGCCTACAGGCTATATGGTGGGGCTAGTGGTGGCCTCCAGGAGGGGTCACGTCAGTGAGTACTTCCCAGAACTGCTGTTGCCAGTGTCTTTGTCCCTGCAGTGAGCTTCAGCTGCCCTCCCCATCACCTCTGCAGGAGACCCTCCAGTACTAGCAGGTAGGTCTGGTCCAGTCTCTTATGGGCTTTTTACCCCTGGGTCCTGGTGCGCACAGGACTTTGTGTGTGCCCTCCAAGAATGGAGTTTCTGTTTCACCCTGTCCTGTGGAAGTCCTGCATTCAAACCCTGCTGGCCTTCAAAGCCAGATTCTTTGGGGACTACTCCTCCTGTTACCGGATCCCCAGGCTGGGAAGCCTGATGTGGGGCTCAGAACTGTCACTCCCATGGGAGAACTTCTGTGATATAATTATTTTCCAGTTTGTGAGTCACCCACCCAGCAGGTATGGGATTTGATTTTATCATGATTGTACCCCTCCTACCATCTTGTTGTGGCTTCTTCTTTGTCTTTGAATGTAGGGTATATATTTTTTTTTTTTAGGTTCCAGCATTTTTTTGTCATTGGTTGTTCAATAATTAGTTGTGATTTTGGTGTTTTCATAAGAATGGGGTGAGCTGACGTCCTTCTACTCCGCCATCTTGAACTAATCTCCCAAACAAACTCTTAATATGTCCTGCATAGGTGAGTTGGCACCTTTGGAACAAGGGGCCACTTACACCTATCATTCTAAGAGATCACCAATCTGTCTTGGAGTCATTCTTCTTATTTGTGTGTATATCTGTTGTAGATTTTTGGTTTGCAGTTACCATGAGATTTTATTATAGCGGTCTATATAGTATACATGATTGTTTTAAGTTGCTGATATGTTCATTTCCAATGCATTTCTGATATCCTGCATTTATACTTTTCTCCTCTCATGATTTTGGTTTAGATACATACTTGTGTATGGATGATTTCCTACTTTCACTCTCTGTTTCCCTTTAGCAGTGAGCTTTTCCATTCGCGATTTTCTTGTTTCTAGTTGTGGCCTTTTCTTTTCTGCTTAAAGAAGTTCCTTCAGCATTTGTTGTAAAGCTGGTTTGGTGGTGCTGAATTCTTTTAGCTTTTGCTTGTCTGTAAAGCTTTTATTTCTCCATTGAATCTGCATAAGACCCTTGCTGGATGGAGTATTCTTGGTTGTAGGTTTTTCCCTTTCATCACTTTAAAGCTATCGTGCAACTCCTTTCTGGCCTGTGGAGTTTCTGCTGAAAATCTGCTGATAACCTTTTGGGGGTTCCTTTGTTATTTGTTGCTTTTCCCTTGTTGCCTTTAATATTTTCTCTTTCTCTTTAATTTTCGGCAGTTTGATTACTATATGTCTTGGCATGTTCATACTTGGGTTGATCCTGTCTGGTACTCTGTGCTTCCTGGACTTGGGTGACTGTTTCCTTTCCCATGTTAGAGAAATTTTAAGCTATTATCTCTTCAAATATCTCCTCAGGACCTTTCTCTCTCTCATCTTCTTCTGGAACCCCTATAACTCGAATGTTGGTGCATTCGACGTTGTCCCAGAGGCCTCTTAAACTGTCCCTGTTTCTTTTCATTCTTTTTTCTTTATTACGTTCTGAGACAGTGATTTCCACCACTCTGCCTTCCAGCTCACTTTCCCTTCTTCTGCCTCAGTTATTCTGCTCTTGATTCCTTCCAGTGTAGTTTTCATTTCAGTTATTGTATTCTTCAACTCTGGTTGTTGTTTATTTTTTCTAATTCTTTCTTAAAAGCTTCTTGTAACTTCTCAGTCAGCGCCTCCATTCTTCCCCTGGGTTCTTGGATCATCTTTATGATCATTACTCAGAACTCTTTCTTGAGTAGATTGCCCATCTCCACTTCACTTAGTAGTTCTTCTGGGGTTTTATCTTGTTCCCTCGTCTGGAACATATTGCTTTGCCATGTCATTTTGTTGAAATTTCTATTTGTATTTTTATGTATGTAGTAGCTTAGTTACATTCCTCAGCTTTGGAGAAGTGGCCTCTGTAGGAGATGTTCTCTGTGTCCCAGCAGTGCTCTCCCCTCTCGTCACCCAAGGGCCAGGGACAAGCTAGTCCCAGGGTAGGTTCTGACCTGTATTTTCAGACTCAGTTCTGTGGGCTTCAGGATCGTAGTTTCCTTCCTTCTGGTGTCTGCCCCCTAGTTGGTAAGCCTGGTCTAGAGGCTTGTACAGGCTTTCTGGTGGGCAGGGCCATGTCAAGGGGTATGTCTAGAGGTGGCTGTGGGTTCAGAAAGTGTTTAGGCAGCCTGTCTGCTGATGGGTGGGGCTGTGTTCTGCCTGTTGGTTGTTTGGCCTGAGGCGTCCAGCATTGGGGCCTACAGGCTGTTGGGTGGGGCCAGATCTTGGTGCTAACGTCCCAAGCAAGATATCAGCCTCCAGATGCATACTCCTGGATATGTTAACCACCAGCTTTTATGTCCCAGGAGAGAGCCGCAGCTGCCCAAGAGACCCTCCAAGACCAGCCGGTAGTCCTAACCTTTGGAGTCACTGCTTTTGTGCTGTGACCTGGCACTCAAGGGACTTTGTGTGCACCCTCCAAGCATGGAGTCTTTGTTTCCCCAAGTCCTGTGGAGTTCTTGAGATTCAGACCTGCTGGCCTTCAAAGCCAAATGCTCTGGGGGCTCCTCCTCCCAATGCCAGATCCCCACGCTGGGGAGCCTGATGTCGGGCTCAGAACTCTCACTCCCATGGAAGCACTTCTGTGATGTAATTATTCTCCAGTCAGTGGGTCACCCACCCTGGGGGGTATGTGATTTGATTAGATTGCAAGTATGCCCCTCCTCCTGTCTCACTGTGATTTTTTCTTTGTCTTTGGATGTAGAATATCTTTTTTGGTAATGTTTCAGTCTTTTTTATTGACGGTTGTTCAACAGTTAGTTGTGCTTTTGGTTGTTCAACAGTTAGTTGTGCTTTCGGTGTGCTCATGGGAGGAGGGGAGCTCAAGCTCTTCTACTCCACCATCTTGTCTTTTCCAACCTGGTTTGTTTGTTTAAGATTGTTTTGGCTTTGGGTGGGGGGGGGGGGTCTCTTGAGACTCCATATGAATTTTTAAATGAACTTTTTCTATTTTTGCCATTGGGTTTTTGATAGGGATTGCATTAAACCTGTAGATTGCTTTTGGTAATATTGACATCTTAACAATATTGTTTTCCAATCCATGAACACAGGATATCTTTCCATTTATTGGTGTCTTTCAAAATTTCTTTCAGTGACATTTTGAGCATACAAGTCTTTCACCTTCTTTGTCAAGTTAATTCCTAAGTGTTTTTTTCTTTTTGATGTTACAGTAAATGAAAGTTAAATTGTTTAATTTTTTCTTCAGATTGTTCATTGTTAGTAAAGAGACACACAAGTGGGTGTTTTTTGTTTCTGTTGTTGATTTTATATTCTGTGACTGATGGATTGCTTTTAGTTCAGTTTTTGTGCAGTCTTTAGGGTTTTCTACATATAAGATCATGTCATCTGTGAGTAGAGATAATTTTACTTCTTTTCTCTCCAATTTGAATGTCTTTTATTTCTTTTTCTTGCCTAATTTCTCTGGTTAAGACTTCCAGGACTGTGTTGAATAAAACTGGTGAAAGTGGGTATCCTTGTTTTACTTGATCTTAGAGGAAAAATTTCAGTATTTCACCATGAGTGTTATGTTAGTTGTGGGCTTTTGATATATAGCTTTTATTATATTGGGGTAGTTTCCTTCTATTCCTAGTTTGTTGAATGTTTTTATTATGGAAAGTTGAATTTTGTCAAATGCTTTTTCTGCATCAGTTGAGATGATGGCGTGGTTTATTTTCCTTCATTTTGTTAATAGAGTATACTGCATTGATCAGTTTTCATATGAACTAGCCTTGCATTCCAGGAATAAATCTCTTTTGGTCATGGTGTACAGTAATTTTAATGTGCTCTTGAATTCTAGTATCGCTAGTATTTTATTGAGGATTTTTGTGTCAATATTCATAAGGGATATTACTCAGTGGTTTTCTTGTAGTGTCTTTGTCTGGCTTTGGTATCAGCGTAAATCTGTCCTCATAGGATGAGTTTGGAAATGTTGCCTCCTCTGCAATTGCTTTGGAAGAGTTTGAGGAGGTTTGATGTTAATTCTTCTTTAAATGTTTGGTAAAATTCACCAGTAGAGCCATCTGGTCCTGGGCTTTTCTTTATTGAGAGGTTTTTGATTACCAATTCAATCTCCTTACTAGTTATGGGTGTGTTCAGAGCTTCTGTTTCTTCATGATTTAGACTTGGTCAATTGTGTATTTCTAGGAATTTATCCTTTTCATCTAGGTTGTCCAATTTGTTGGCATATAATCATTAAAGTACTCTCTGATAGAAAACAGCTTCCGTAGGACCGCGACCGTCGCGCGGCGGTCACGGCCCCTTTAAGCCCGAGCCCCGCCCCTGGCTCCCCAACCCCTTCTCTCCGCTCCCCCTCCAGCCCGCACCAGGTACCCCGGCGGGGTCGTGCGGCTTCGCGCGCGGTGAGAGCCGGCGGTCACCATGGCGATGCGGGAGCTAGTGGAGGCGGAATGCGGGGGTGCCAACCCGCTCATGAAGCTGGCCGGGCACTTCACCCAGGACAAGGCCTTTCGGCAGGAGGGGTTGAGGCCTGGCCCCTGGCCCCCAGGAGCCCCAGCCTCGGAGGCGGTCTCTAAGCCTTTGGGGGTAGCCTCTGAAGATGAGTTGGTGGCCGAATTCCTCCAGGACCAGAATGCACCACTTGTATCCCGTGCCCCTCAGACCTTCAAGATGGATGACCTCCTGGCAGAGATGCAGGAGATTGAACAGTCAAACTTCCGCCAGGCACCCCAGAGAGCCCCTGGTGTGGCCGACTTGGCCCTGTCGGAGAACTGGGCCCAGGAGTTCCTTGCAGCTGGAGACGCTGTGGATGTAACTCAGGATTACAATGAGACTGACTGGTCCCAAGAGTTCATCTCTGAAGTTACGGACCCTTTGTCTGTGTCCCCGGCCCGCTGGGCTGAGGAATACCTGGAGCAGTCAGAGGAGAAGCTGTGGCTGGGAGAACCAGAGGGGACAGCTGCCACTGCTCGCTGGTATGATGAATACCAGCCTGAGGAGGACCTGCAGCACACGGCCAGCGACTTTGTGGCCAAGGTGGATGACCCAAAGCTGGCTAACTCTGAGGGTACTTCAGAGGCCTGGGTTGACCAGTTCACAAGACCAGTAAACACATCTGCTCTTGATATGGAGTTTGAACGAGCCAAGTCAGCTATAGAGTCTGAGGTCGATTTCTGGGACAAGTTGCAGGCGGAGTTGGAGGAGATGGCCAAACGGGATGCTGAGGCCCACCCCTGGCTTTCTGACTATGACGACCTCACGGCTGCTTCCTACGATAAGGGGTACCACTTTGAGGAGGAGAACCCCCTGCGTGACCACCCCCAGCCTTTTGAGGAAGGGCTGCGGCGACTTGAGGAGGGTGACCTGCCGAACGCTGTCCTGCTCTTCGAGGCGGCTGTGCAGCAGGACCCCAAGCACATGGAAGCCTGGCAGTACCTGGGGACCACCCAGGCGGGGAATGAGCAAGAACTCTTAGCCATCAGCGCGCTGCGGAGGTGCCTAGAGCTAAAACCAGACAACCGGACGGCACTGATGGCGCTGGCTGTAAGCTTCACCAACGAGTCCCTGCAGCAGCAGGCCTGCGAGACCCTGCGAGACTGGCTGCGCTACACACCAGCCTATGCCTACCTGGTGGCAGCCGGGGAAGAAGGGGCCAGCGGGGCAGGACTGGGCCCCAGCAAGCGCATCCTGGGCTCTCTGTTGTCCGACTCCCTGTTTCTCGAAGTGAAAGAGCTCTTCCTGGCAGCTGTGCGCCTGGACCCGACATCCATTGACCCTGATGTGCAGTGTGGCTTGGGAGTCCTCTTCAACCTGAGTGGGGAGTATGACAAGGCGGTGGACTGTTTCACAGCCGCCCTCAGCGTTCGTCCCAATGACTGTTTGCTGTGGAATAAGCTAGGGGCCACCCTGGCCAATGGAAACCAGAGTGAAGAAGCAGTAGCTGCATACCGTCGGGCCCTCGAGCTCCAGCCTGGCTATATACGGTCCCGCTACAACCTGGGCATCAGCTGCATCAACCTTGGGGCCCACCGTGAGGCGGTGGAACACTTTTTGGAGGCCCTGAACATGCAGAGGAAAAGCCGGGGCCCTCGGGGCGAAGGAGGTGCCATGTCGGAGAACATCTGGAGCACCCTGCGTTTAGCCTTGTCTATGTTAGGCCAGAGCAACGCCTATGGGGCGGCTGATGCCCGGGATCTGTCCACCCTCCTAGCGATGTTCGGCCTGCCCCAATGACAGTGGGATGGGCTGCCCTGCGAGTGTTTGCCTGGAGGGGTGCCTGCTCTGGATGTGATCCCCTCTCCCCAAACGGGCCTACCAAGGGGGTGGGCTGATGGCCACAAGCGGTACTGCCTCTCAGGAGCTGCCTCAGTGTAGGGGTGGGTGGTCTGGGTTCTAGTTCCTGCATAATTGTAGGAAGATGAGCTGTGTTGTCGGAGTCCCTTGGTAATTCAAGGGCTGTCCGTGCAGCTCCAGATCTCTCTGCTCATCACGCCCTTTCTTGGTGCTGCTTTTTGGGAAGGACCCAAGGATACAGGTTGTCATCTGCTGCCGTTTCTGATTGGGTCTACCACATTTGTAGCGTCTGTCCTCCCCCTCCTTTCTCCTTTTACTGGGACTTGATGATAGTCCAGCCTCCTCGCGCAGTGGTGTGTGGTAGGTTCTGTCAAGCACCTCTGTGATGACTAGGGTGGGACGTGTTAGGAGTTGGCCTGTGTGATTTAAATGTTGATTTGGCTCAGCAGAGCTGAGGTTTTAGGGGTGCTCATAGTTCTGTCATTCTTGGACCTCTCCTGGCTATAGCTCAGAGTCCCTGGATAATGCTGCGCGCAGTAATGGGCGTCATTACCATAGGGGTCCTCAGGGGCTGCCGGGGTTAAGTTGCTGCAGAGTGTTCGGGTGTGGGGAGAGGAAGCCTCATTGTGGAATGAGCCTCAAAGGGACCACGTGGGCTCAGGTCAAGGGCTCTGGCTTGGGGGCCTGTGGAGGGAGGACAGAGCAGGTGGGACGAGGAATGTCCTGAGTGCAGCCATCCCCCTCCTCTTAGAAAGACCTGCGAGTAGGAATTGAGCTAGCTCTTCTGGAAAGTTGGTTCAGAAATTGCAGGCTTGCCAAATTCCTGGCAGAGAGAGGGTTCAGTGTTACCTTGAGCCTTTGCTGTCCTTGAAATGTTTGTAGTGGGGAGGGTCGGAAAATCCCCTTCCCCCATATCACCTCCACAAGGCGAAGGCTGAGAGGAAGTGAGTGAGCAGCTTGGGTTCTGCCAGGGAGATGCCCCGAGCCCAGAAATGACTGAAGTGGCCGGGAAGCCTCTTGCCTTGTCTTAGGTAGCTAATGGTCAGATTTTTTTTAAAACTACCGTGGTCCTAAGTTTCCATCCTAAAATTTATTTTTCTTTGTATGAATATGTGTAAATGATTTAAAAAATAAAACTGTAAAATATTTGTATGAGGAATAAATGGAACAGACATGAAAAAAAAAAGTACTCTCTGATAATACTTTTTATTTCTGTAAATTGAGTAATAATGTCTTCTCAGTTCTACTTTTAGTTATGTGAGTCTTTTCTTTTTTCCCTTAATCAGTCTAGCTTAAGGTTTGATCATTTTGTTGATCTTTTTGAAGAAACAGCATTTGTTGATTTTCTCCATTGCTTTTCTATTTTCTATTTATCCCTAATATTTATTTTTTCCTCTATTTTTTATTGGAGTATAGGTGATTTACAGTGTTAGTTTCTGCTGTACAGCAAAGGGAGTCAGTTATTCATACACATGTTATCCACTCTTTTTTAGATTCTGTTCCTATATAGGGCATTACAGAGTACAGGATAGAGCTCCCTGTGCTGTTTAGTAGTCTTATTAGTTATCTATTCTATATACAGTAGTGTGTATATGTCAATGCCGATCTCCCAATTTAGCCCTCCCCTCCCTTTTCTCACCTGGTAGCCACAAGTTTGTTCTCTACATCTGTGACTGAAGTTCTGTTTTATAAATAGGTTCACTTGTACCACTCCTTTAGATTCTACACAGAAGCGATATCATACGATATTTGTCTTTCTCTGTGTGACTTACTTCACTTAGTACGACAGTCTCTAGGTCCATCCATGTTGCTACACATGGCATTATTTCGTTATTTTTCATGGCTGATATTCCACTGTTCATATGTACCACATCTTCTTTATCCATTCCTCTGTTGATGGACACTGAGATTGCTTCCATGTCTTGGCTATTGTAAATTGTGCTGCAGTGAACACTGGGGTACATGTCTTTTTGAATTATGGTTTTCTCTGGATATATGCCCAGGAGTAGGATTGCTGGATCATACGGTAGGTCTATTTTCAGTTTTTTAAGGAATCTCCATATTGTTCTCCACAGTGGCTGCACCAATTTACATTCCCACCAACAGCGCAGGACGGTTCCCTTCTCTACACACCCTCTCAACCATTTATTGTTTGTAGATTTTTTGGTGATGGCCTAATATTTATTATTTCTTTTATTCTGATAGCTTTTGGGTTTAGTTTGTTCTTTTCTGGTTGTAAAGTTAGGTTGTTGATTTGAGATTTTTCTTCTTTTTCAACGAATGTTCCAGGTGCCCTTAAGAAAAATATGTATTCTGCTGTTGTTGGGTAGAGTATCATGTATCTGTTTGTTAGGTTCAGTTAGTCTATAGACATGTTCAAGTCCTCTGTTTCCTTCATAATCTTCTGTCTGGTTGTCCTATCCATTATTGAAAGTGGAGAACTGAAGTCTTCTCCTATTATTGCAGAGCTGTCTACTTCTCCTTTCAATTCTGTCAACGTTTGCTTCCTGTATTTAGGAGTTCTGATGGTTGGTCTATGTATGTTTATAACTGTTACGTGTTCCTGGTGGTTTTGTCAATGTATAATCAATATATATTTTATCAATATACACAGTCTTCTTATCAGTATATAATGTCCTTCTTTGTTTCTTGGATCAGTTTTTTACTTAGTATCTATTTTGTCTGATATTAGTACAGTCATCCTTCCTCTTGTTTGGTTGCTATTTGTAAGGAATATCTTTTTTCCACCTTTTCTCTTTCAATCCATGTGTGTCGTTAGATCTAAAGTTACCCTCCTGTAGACAGCATGTAGTTGGATCTTGTATATTTAAAAATTTACTCTACCCATTTATGTTTTTCGATTGGGAGGTTTATTTACATTTAAAGTAATTAGTGATAGGCAAGGACTAATTATTGCTGTTTTGGTATTTGTTTTCTGTATGTCTCATAGCTTTTCTCCCCCTCATTTTCTCCCTTTCTGTCTTTTTGATGAGTTCTTTTTTTTTTTTTGATGAGTTAATTTTTTGTAGTGATAGGTCTTGACTCACTTCTCATTTTTCTTGTGTATGTCCTGTAAATGTTTTCTTTGTGGGTACCTTGGGGAATCCGTATAAGATCCTAATGTTATAGTAATCTATTTTAAACTGCTACCGACTTAAATTAGTCAAAAATTCTATTCCTTTAAAGCTCTACCCCGTTTATGTTATTGATATCATGAATTACATTTTATATACTGTGTACTCGGTAATATAGTTTTTTTGTTTTTTGCGGTACGCGGGCCTCTCACTGCTGTGGCCTCTCCCGTTGCGGAGCACAGGCTCCGGACACGCAGGCTCAGCGGCCATGGCTCACGGGCCCAGCCGCTCCGTGGCATGTGGGATCTTCCCGGACCGGGGCACGAACCCGTGTCCCCTGCATCGGCAGGTGGACTCTCAACCACTGCGCCACCAGGGAAGCCCAGTAATATAGATTTTAATTAATCATGAATTACATTTTATATACTTTGTACTCAGTAATATAGATTTTAATTATTTTTATGCTTTTGTTTTTTAAATCCTACAGAGGCATGAAAGTGGGGTTATGAACCAGAATTACAATACACAGGTTTTTCTATTTGGCTGTGTGCTTGCTTTTACTGGAGAACTTCATATTTTTCAATATATATATTTGACTGACTTTTGATCATCCTTTCATCAACTCCCTTTAACATTGACCATAGGGCAGGCCTAGTGGTAATGAACTCTGTCAGCTTTAATTTATCTAGAAATGTCTTAAATCCCCCCTCATTTTCAAAGGACAGTTTTTGCCAGAATTACTTGTTGACAGGTTTTTTTTTTCTTTCCGGACTTTAAATCTGTTTTCCTGACCTGATACATAAACTATGCTAGCTTCTGGTCTGATCTGTGAGTCGGGTGAGAGAGAAGCCCATCTCTTGGGAGCCCCTAGACCAGCCAGAAGGTCACAGACAAGTCCATTCTTTCCCTGTGTCCCAAGGGAGGCCCAGGGGCTGGACGGCTGCCTCCTGTCTCCTCGGGGCTGTGCCGGGGGAGGGGCAAGGGCGACAGCATCCTTTCCTCCCATCGTGGGTGAGGCTTCTCCTCGGCTGCTGCCCCGCCTGGCCTGGCTTCTAACCCTCCCACAGAGCTGCTGTGCTCCGTCTGCGTGGTTCATCCTGTGTTTCCTCCAAGGAGCACGGGCTGGGCTTCCCTGTCCGCCCTCTGGCTGATGTCACTCCCCACCAGCTTCCTTTTAAATGTATCTTTCGTTTGGTTTGCATGTGTCGTCCAGGACCTGCTTCAGGGGAGGGTCTTGGCAGGTGAACTGTCTGGACTCCCAAGTGTGACGGGGCCTTTATCCTCACAGCTGACCCCAGCCTGGCCGGATAGCGAGGCAGTGTTCACAGGTATGTTCCCTCAACTGAGACAGGCTTGCCGTGTCCTCTGTACCCAGTGTTGCTAATGGTGGCTTCGTGTCTCTTTGAGTCTCGTTTCTTGTAGGTAGTCTGTTGATTTTATCTTCCTGTCTGAACTTTTTTTTGGCGGGGGGCTGCGTGTCGTGCGGCTTGCAGGATCTTAGTTCCCCAACCAGGGATCGAACCCGCGCCCCCTGCAGTGCACATGCAGAGTCCTAACCACTGGACGGCCAGGGAAGTCCCCCTATCTGAACTTCTTTTGCATTTTTTTTTATCATCCATGTTCTGAAATTTCACCGCGGCATTTCTGGCATGGGCCGTTTTTCCTTACCTTATGTACGTGTTAGATTTTTCAATCTAAGGACGTATGTCTGTCTTCAGCTCTATGAAAATCCTGTTTTTTGTGATCTCTTATATTCTGATACGCATTCACATTCCCGCCCTCTCTCCAACTTTAACGCATCCACATGCAGCTTCTGGATCTGCCTTTTTCCATCTCTGTCTGGTTGTGCTTCATTCTGGGAAAACACCTGCGCTTGATTTTTCATTTCACTCGTTTCCTCTTAATCTTGCTCTCAAGCTCTGTGCTCCTGAGGTCATTGTGAGGAGTCCTGCTTGTCTCCGTGTTTTACTTTACATTCAGAGACCGAGTCTGTGCTTTCTAGAACCCCAGACGGTCTCTCCCTGTGCGAAGGCAGGACTCTGCCACCCCCTGGTTTAGCTGTCCTAGAGTCTTACTCGGCTTCTGTTTGATTGTTTCCTTAGGCTTTTGCCTCCGTTTGTGGAGTCTGCTGAGTCTGTCATGACTGTGGCCTTCAGGAGACAGGGACTCTTGGTCACTCGAGCATCCTCTATTTGGGTTTGCTCCTAGTCTGTGGATCTCCTTCTGTAGAGCAGGTGACCCCCTGATGGCTGGGGGGCAGCACAGTGTGTTCCCTGGAGGTACAAGCCGCTCACTGGTCTCACCGGTCTGTGTCCCTCTTACTGTGGCCACTCTGGACACTTCCCTGCTTGTGACCCCAGCACACACCCTCGCTGCTTCTGCCTAGCCAAGCATCCCATCGTCGGCACAAGCCGGTCGGGCGAGAGGAGAGGCGCCTTTGTTGAAGCCAAGTCGCCACCTGTCCGAGGTGCCCGTTGTCCCCGGGGCCTCCTTCCTGGGCAGGAAACGTGTCCTGCCGTCATTTCTGGGCGTGGGTCCTCTGTCCACCTAACTCGCCTGCTCTCTATGCCCAAGGATTTCCTCTGAATTTGTGTGATACTGTAGAAGCCTCTTCTTGTTTCCATTGTGTGTCTGAAGGTTGTCTGCTCGCTGCCATGATGAGCCCTGTGATGCTGGACTGGAGTCAGAGATATCCTTGTAAACTCACGTTTGTTTAGGACGTACAGAGGGAGACGAAACTAAATTTGCGTGTGTGCACAGCAGGGTTAGGGTGCATACACGTACGTTTCCTGGCTCCATCCGTAAGAGGACCTAGAGGCGCTGACACTGCAGTAGCACCAGGTGGAACTTGCAGGAGAAACAGGATGTGTGCATAGCCTCAGATATCTCTCCCAGGAATTGTGAATCGCTCTGGTAGTTGCAGAAAGTGTCCCCAAAGCTTCGATCTGCTTCCAGATCGAAGGAGCAGCCGCTTAATCCCCTCCCCTGGAGCGCGGGGCCGACCTGATGAGGGGCTTCTAGCTGATAGCGTGCGGGGAAGGGAAAACAGCGAGTCTGCAGGGCAGAATCCCGGCAGACGCACCTCAGCCGAGGTCAGGGCGCCTGTGATCAGCCGCGTGGTGTCGCTCGCCTCGGATTCCGCACGCGGAGAAGGCACCTCCCCTCGGCAGCCTCTTCCCTCCGAACCCGCACCCTCAGTTTAGTCGTGTGGAGGCACCAGACAAGCCCACGTTGAGGGACCTTCTGCAGAATGCCTGAGCAGCGCTCCTTGAAGTGTCAAGGTGAGAAAGACGAGGGAAGGTGAGAACCCATCACTGCCTGGAGGAGACCAAGGAGCCAGTGGGGGATCCGGACTTACTTCCTGGAACAGAGAAAGGACAGTGGTGGGAAAGCCGGGATGTGCAAATACATCCTGTCACCTAGTTGGTGGTGTTGAGCCAGTGTTAACGTCTTAGTTTGATGACTGTCCTGTGGTTCTGTAACACAGTGGTCCCCAGCCTTTTTGGCACCAGGGACCGGTTTCGCGGAAGACAATTTTTCCACGGCTGGGGGTAGGGAGGGATGGCTCAGGTGGTAGTGTGAGCGACGGGGAGTGGCAGATGAAGCTTTGCTCGGTGGCCCGCCGCTCACCTCGTGCTGTGCGGCCCGGGGGCTGGGGACCCCTGCTATAAGGTGTTACGGTCAGTAGAAACTGGGCGACAGGTATTTGGGAAACTCTGCGCTGACTTTGGAACTCTTGCCAGAAAAAGTCTACATTTATTTAGAAATAAAAGGTTAGAAGGTTGTCTTTCCCTACCCTCCAGTTTGAGGGAGGAGGAGGACAGCAAGGGTCAGTCCTCTTTGTTAATCCAGTAAGTATTTTTTGTTGTGAATGGGCCAGATGACCTTGTGAAGCTCGAACTCGCTGGGCAAGTCAGGACCTGGCAGCAAACAGCAGGTGCAGGGTCAGGAGCTGAGCAGAATTAAGGAGGGGTCCACCGGCAAGCTTGTGGGTGGCAAGGCTCCCCAGGCCGGGTAGCGGCAGGAAGTCGTCCTCACCTGAGGGACGGGAGGAGGGGTGGTTCCCACAGCTGGGCCTGTCGCTGAAGGAGAGGCCGAGTGGCCGAGCTGCAGCCAGAACCGCAGGGCAGGGAGGTGTGTTGATGCAGCTGTAAGGGCTCGTGAGATTAAGAGAGGCTGAAGATGTTTGAGTGTGATCCAAACGCACACTTAGGAAGGGCCTGCGGGCTGCTTCTGCTGAGCTGAATCTGGGTCGGTCTAGAGACGCTCCAGCTTCCCACTCCTTTGCCTTGGAGTCTTGAAAGGCCCCAGCCTGTGCCAGGGCTGGCCTTGTGCCTCTAGCTCCTAGCCTGACCTCTCCAGGACCGTCGTTCTAGGGGAAAGAAATGTCCCTGTATCTTGATGGAGACCTGACCCCCCATGCCTGAGGGCCCCTGCCCGAGGTTCACCCTCCTGGCCGGCCCTGTTCCTTCCCTCCTTCACGGCCTGGATAATGGACCCTCTGAGGGTCTTCATCTGCACACCAGTTCCCGCCACCATCCTGGCCGATTTCAGCCTCCACGGGGTAACTCATCCGAAACCCACGCTCCCCGGTGTCTGGACGGGAATCCAGTGCCCGTCAGCCCCGCTGCCGTCCCCTGGCCTAATTCCCTGACAGCCGCAGCTGCTTCCCCCCGGCTCTCCCCGCCGTTGTCCCTGTGGGATCTCCAGGCACCCTCTCCTCTGCTCCCTCTCCTGCTCAGCCTGGACTTGGTCTCGGGCCTCTGGCGCCAGGAGGCACCTCCATGCCGCTTCGTGGGTTGTACGGGTTCTAGACGTGTGCACGTGTTGTACACGCTTCCCAGCGGTGGAAGTGAGGCTTCTTGAGGAAGGACTCCCTTTCTGATTCGTACTGGGGGTCGTGGGCCAGCACCAGCCCTCTGACTACCTTGATACATTGCAATTGGTTGACTGACAGGAACCAACACACGGGCACCGGCATCTCTGGGCCGCAGGGGGCCCAGGGGGGCGGGGGGCAGGCGGAGCAGGTGTGGCCTCGGTGGGTCCCTCGCGGCTCTGCTCCACCTGCGCCCCACTTCCTGGGAGGACACCCGAGGCAGGTGTCAGGCCACCTGGATGAAGCCAGAGCTGACTGGGGTTCCACAGTGGTGACCTGATGTGTCCCAGGTGCCCAAAGACAAGAAGCCTCCCCTTACTTGTACAAAGAAAAGTAATTCTGGGGGCTTCCCTGGCCGTCCAGTGGTTGGGACTCCACACTTCCACTGCAGGGAGCCTGGGTTCGATCCCTGGTCAGGAAACGAAGGTCCTGCAAGCCACACGGCGCAGCCAAAACATAAAGTAAGAAAGAGAATTATGTGTCTCCTCTGAGTTCAGTAACGTAGTGAGCTCAGTGCAACAGGAGCCGAGAAAGTACATTTGCTTTGGAACCTTTTCTTACCTACATCCTGAATTTTGCTGGCAAAGGCTGTGACGTTAGGAGCAGCTACCCCTTTTAAAGGAAAAAGCTGCACTTCCGATCTCGCCTTTTTATCCCAAGAGAAGAGGGCCTTACGTACGTTCCTTAAGCAGGACACTTTGCCAAGGTGGGTGAGTGGCTGCTGGTCACGTGAGCTGCGACTCGTGGGCAGGGAGGAGGGATGGCAGGGTGGGGGGAGCCCGGCACCCCTCATGGACTGGCCGGATGGTCAACGGCTGAGGTTCTCGGTGACACGCGTGCCCGCGTGTGCACGTGTATGTGTGATCGCACACCTGTGAGGGAAAGAGCTGGGCCTGTGTCCCCACCTCTCCAGCCCCGAGTCACCGTTTTGGAAGCTGGCAGGACAGTTGGCTCTGGCAGCAGTGAGGGGGCATTTGTTGGCCTGTCCTGAGACCCTCTCCAAGAAGGGTGGGCCTGGCTTCGGCGCTGCCGCCCGACTCACCCTTTGCCCTTCTTTCCATCCTAGGCCAACACTGGACAGATCGATGGCCCCCGGGAGCAGCACCGAGTCATCAGCAGTAACCTCGCCCTCATCCAGGTGACCCTCGCCTTTGTCCCTTATGCTTCATGTGCGTTGCAAACTTGTGTCTCCTCCTAACTGTGGGGCCGCGGGGCGGAGGGGGGTGTCTCACGGAGCCAGGAAGCCCGAGGCAGCAGTAGGCTGGGCCTGGATCTGTACGGAAGCGTTTGTATCCAGAGCCTCCTGGGCTCCTCTGGCCGGGGCAGGCTGTGGCCACACCGAGAACTGGGCCCAGGTCACACTGGCGTGCAGGCGAGACCGTCACTGACCAGCAGGCTGCCCTGGGCAGGACACACAGATTCAGGAGGGGCCTTGACTTCTCACCTGGGCTCCGGAGTCCGTTTGCACCTCTCCGCTGGGCATCTCCAGAGCAGTGTCCCCAGATCCGGCCCCGTCGCCTGCCCTCCTTACACCCCTCTTTGAAGTCCCAGACTCCGTCTGCTTTGGGCTGGAAGCTCACTCTGGGGTGGCCCAGCTCAGGGGCCTCATCTGTAAGATGGGCTGCTGTGTGGCTCATCGGGTGGGATTCGCGTGCCCAGTGAGCGACACTCCCGTCTGACCCAGCTAGAAACCCAACAGCCCTCAGCCTGCCTGTGTTCCTCACCCTTACATCCGGCCACTCTGAGGACCCTCCCCTGGGCCGCCTGGAGCCCAGCCCCGCTGCCCTGGCCTCCCCATCCAGGCACCTGGGCTCCACTGCGCTTCTGCACGGCCCCTGCCTGGCCTTTTCTAACCCTCGAGCTCATGGGGCCTCCTCCCCCTGGAGCCCCTTTGCTGGCCCCCTTGTCCAGGGGTGGGCCCGGCCCCCTCCCCTCCTGGGATGTCCTTTCCCCTCCCCATCACCCGGTGGGGACTCTCCTCAGACCCGGCTCCAGCCTGGCACTGGCTGCCTCTCCGGGCCTTGCGGGCGCTGTCAGGCCGTCCTGGACGCAGTTTTGTGTTGAGACGTCTGCCTCGTCCACCGAGGTGCTTCACAGGGGCCGGGACTACAGCCTGTGGCTGAAGCCCCTGGAGGTTAAAGCTCTCATGAGGCCCCGGCAGAGGGTCTGCAGGGGCGGGTGGTAAACGCCTTGGCAACAGTCACTGGTTTTGCGTTTCTTTTCCTACCGAATCCTCCTCAACCAGTGTTGATTAGGCCCTGCTGTGGGCAGGCCCTGGCCTGGCACGTGGTCCTGTCACAGCGTGGATGCAGTTGGTCTCCTCCATTTTTAAAAAAGCTTAACATCAAAGCATAAAGGGTGCAGTAAGTTCCATGCTTAAACTTTTAAAGTAACTTCAGTGTATTCTATCACGACAATGTACCCAAGAGTGGTACGTGAGCCAGGACCTCACGGGTAAGAGGGAAGGGCAGCCAGGGGCTGGCTCTGCGGGGCCTGTGCAGACCTGCCGAGCTCGGCCCGTCCGCTCACAGACCCGTCGCCCTGCGGGGCACCTGCAGTTACAGGCTCCTACTCGATAAGTTATACTGCAGTGAGAGCGTTCTCCTTTTGCGTAGGTTTCTTAAGAGAACTTCCTACAAGTTCACAAGGTAGGAACAGTTTAAGACTCTAGATGTTTTCTGAAAGGATTACAAAATATCTGATTCCTTGGTGCAATACCAGCACTAGTATTAATAATTGAAATGGGACTTCCCCGGTGGCGCAGTGGTTAAAGAATCTGCTTGCCAGGGCAGGGGATACCGGTTCGAGCCCTGGTCCGGGAAGATCCCACACGCCGCGGAGCAGCTAAGCCCGTGTGTCACAACTACTGAGCCTGTGCTCTAGCGCGCAGCAACGAAGACCCAACTCAGCCAAAAATAAATAAATAAATGTATTTATTTAAAAAAAAAAAAAAAACTTCAATTATTAGTTCCTCATAAGCTCACCAGCATGGGAAGGACTCTTCTAAACCCTTTCTGTGTTTGCAGACACATGAATGTGCCCACAGACACAGACCACACGAGTTCCCATGTTTCTATGCATAAAACATACTATACTGTACGTGTAACTTTGTAAATAGCACTTTTCTCTTAATAGTGACTTAACGAACGGACGTCACTCTGTACAGAGCAGCTCCAGTCACCATCGTGATTATGTGCTGCTTTGTCCACATGTGCACGTTTCCCTGGGAAAATGCTAGATCATCAGGTATTTAGATAACTTAGACAAATTTCCTCCCAGAATTCCTGTATCAGTTTTACCACCATCAGTGTGTAAGACAACCATCGTCCCGCTTGTTTGTCCATGTGTACTTTGTACTGTCGACCTTTGAGTTTTAACTTTACTTCATCCGACAGGTAAGAAGTATACCCCATCCATCCATTTACCCGATGAGCAGAGAGAGACCCCAGTGCCAAGAAAATCAAACAGCACTTACTGTTTAATAGAGGAGGACCAGCCCTGGTTACAAATAACCCTAATCCTAACCTTGCAATGGGGATTAAGTTTTCCTGATTACTAGGGATTTGATCATCTTTTGTGTGTTTCTTAGCCGTTTGTATTTCCTTTCTGTGGATTACCTGTCATCTCCCTTATGCATTGTTCTATCACGTTATCTTTTTATTATCGTGATGGCTATTGTTGATTTGGTATAATGGACTCATTATTCTGGATACTAATCTTTTAAGTTATGTAAGACGGAAATACTTTCTCCAAGGCTATCCCTGCCTTTGTTTAGTGGTGTCTTTTATCACACAGAAGTCATGCTTGGACTTTGTAAATCTTACCTGTATTTTTCTTTATAGATTTTATATGTTTCATCTTTAGTAGGAGGCCTTCCCTAATCCAAAATCTGAAACACATTATTCAATACTTTCATCCGTTTCACACTTTATGTTTTTATGTTTAGGTATATGTGTGTGAACGGTATAAAGTCAGAATCTATTTTATTTTTCCAAGCAAATATCCGGTTTCTCTTACCTTATGTATTCCATCCTGATTTGAAATGCCACCTTTAGCATAGTAAACTTTCATATATTCATGATTAAATTTTCATACATTACATTTAAAATTTTCACATATTCACGGTTCAATTCCTGGACCCCGTTCTGTCCTGCTGACCTATTTGTCTATTTCTCTGCCAAGCCACCCAGTTTTAATACTATAGCTTTAAAATACATATTCATAATGAAAATGCCAAAATTCCCATTTTCTTTCTCAAAGTTGTTATGGCTATTCTTGCGCATCTGCTCATTTTTGTGAAAGTTAAATTTAAAATGAGTTGTCAGGTACCAGGAAAAATCTGGGGACCCTGAGTGGAATTCCGTGTGTGAGCTGGGGCGTGTTCTCGTCTGCGGAGGCTGACTGGCCTTGCGTGTGCGCTGGGGCCTCAGCTCCGACAGCTCTGGTGTCTCCCGGGGGTCCTGGGCGTTTCCGGGGGGGCAGGGGCACTGTCTGTGCTGCTGGAGATCACAGCACTTTTGTCCAAACCAGTTAGAGGGGCTGTGAGGAAACACGGGGGGCCCTTGACCGAGGACCCTACGCAAGATGACGGGGAAGGACGGGGCGGGGCAGCGGTTCCCGCAGGGATCGGGCTGGAGGGGGTGTTGGCGTTGTTGCATTCGGGCGAGGTCAGCAGACCTGCCTAACGTCTGGTTCCTGCCCGCAGGTGCAGGCCGCCGTCATGGGGCTCCTGGCCGCCGTGGCGGCCCTGCTCCTGGGCGCGGCGTCAGGGCAGGAGCTGGACGCGGCGGAGGCGGAGGTGCTGTGCGCCAGCAGCGTCATCACTGCCTTCCTGGCGGCCTGCGCCCTGGGTGAGCAGCCCTCGGGGTCCTGCGCGGGTCGGGGCACCGCTGGGTCTTCACACCCACCTTGACCTGGAGGGCGGTGAGGGGGTCCCTGCCCTCTGCTGGGGCGGAGACACGTCTGTCTGTGACTGGCCACCGGGAGGGCCTGGGCGGGGCCTGCGGCAAGGCAGGTCCTGCGCCCCTTCCCCCGCCGGAGGCCACCACGCTTCACGCTCCTTTTGGAGCCCTTGCGAATATCTGAAGCTCCCTTGTCCCTTACTTTATGTCTCAGCTCCCTGCACGACGGGAGCTCCTCTGAGAGGGGCCTGCGTGTCCTCTTCTACCATCTGCTGTCCCCACCCTGCTCCTGCCACGCTGCCTCAGGCCCCGGGGGGAGCTCACGCGCATCAACAGGGAGCCCAGCGGCTGCGCATCTGTTCACCACTCAGCACTCCCCGAGCCTATGTGCCAGCTTCTGTTCCAGAGCCCGGGACACGCTGGGGGCCCAACGCTGCGGGGCCCATCCTAGTTCAGGGTGATCCCTCGGTGCGCGAGCACACGCGTAACTCCAGTCTCGCAGGCTCCCCTGACTCGCTCGCAGTCACGCTGTTTGCTTCACACGCTTGTTCACTTGTGTACTGTCCGCTCCTCCACCAACAAGCAAGTGGTGTGAGTGCAGAGCCCGTGGTTCTTTCCACACTTAACCCAGGCACCAGTCAGCTCCCAGGTTTTCTGAATGGACAGTGGTCACACTGGTTCTCTCTGGGCCGTGTCTGTGTGTATCGTGCAAAGGGCACGCAGGTCCAGGAAGAGGGGCAGCCTTGTCAAGTCAACTGTTCACTCGCCTGACCCCCAGCAGGATGCAGCTGGTTATTCGGTGGCTGTGGTTCCTACCAGGCGGCTGCATCCCCATGCAGGAGCCCAGGTCGGGGCAGGGCCAGAGCGCGGAAGCCCAGGAGCAGATTCACAGACCTGCTGCATGCCTGCACGTCTGGGCCAAGGAAGGGCTGAACCTTCTGAGAGAACAGAGCCTAGGAGACACCAAGTCTCCAGAAGGCGGTGCCGCTCCCGGGGGCCATCCTAGCTCCTGTTTTACAGATGAGAAGACTGAGGCCTCAGATGGGGTGCACCTCAGTGGCAAGGACATAGCCGGGATTGTCCCAAGAGGAGGGGGACTCGGGAAGCGTGGCTGGTGGGTCACAGCATGACCTTGGCCTGTCTGAGCCATAAAGCCAGGCGGTGGTGCTGGTGGTTTGTAATAAGTGATCTCAAACTGGTGGTGTCCTCTACGCATCCCTGTGGGATTGTCACCAGACCACCGGCTCAGCCAGGCAGTGTCAATTCACTTACAAATGACATTGCGAAAGAATAAAGTTGCTGGGACCTGGTCACAAAACAGCACAGATTGTGGCCAGCAGCATTCGATGGTACCAACGTGATGACCGTGATTACTTTCAGAGTTACAGAACGCTGAGTCCAGTGTTAAAGCAGCCGTGGCCAAGATGCAAAGTGTCTTCTTAAAGGCCACACAAGATGCTGTTGGATTTTGTCCCCGGCAGTGTGGCATGGGGGTGGAAGCACGTCACAGTGGCCTCAGAACCGAGTCAGAACAGAAGCAGGTCCTGGGAGGCGTAGCGGCCACGAGGAAGGGCCTCTCAGGTCCAGCAGGGACGTCGCCCTGCACTCGCGGCCACGTGCTGGGCCCTGGCAGCCCCTCAGGCCCCCAGTGCCGTGCTGCCTTCTGTGTGCCGCCCCTTCCCTCCCTCCCTCCCTCCCTCCCTCCCTCCAGGGACCACCTGCACTGCTGCCCCACACTGTCCCAGACCCCACCCTGCCGTCTTCCCCGCAGGCTCTGCCCCTTGGAAACCACTCATGGGCCAGTTGCCCCTGCCCCCCGCCCGGGGCTCCTGCTGCTCAGAGCAGTTTGGGGTCCATCTTCCTGCCAGGAGGGCTGTGAGCATCACACCTGTAGTTCCCAAGGTTGGGAGCCCAGGCACCACCTGCCTGTGTCTCCCCGACGGTTCAGGGAGTCATCAGGGTGCTTGGGCTGCTCCACAGCGTCAAGCCCGCGAGACACAGGGCAGAGTCCAAGCCTTGCACCCCAGTGCAGGGAGGGACCCCCAAGAGCGGGCGGCTCCGTGGGTGCAGCGAGCTCCTGGGCGGCCCTGCCACCCGCTCACCGGCCACCTGTCCCCTCCCCCTGCAGGGACGTTGATGGTCTGCATAGTGATCGGCGCTCGAAAGCTCGGGGTCAACCCGGACAACATTGCGACGCCCATCGCGGCCAGCCTGGGAGACCTCATCACCTTGTCCATCCTGGCTTTCGTCAGCAGCTTCTTCCACAAACACAGAGGTAGGGCCCGAGGCTGGGGTCTGTCCTTTCATAGGCGAGGCCTGGGGTCACTGGGCAGATGGGGGTCGTCCCCCAGGTGCCACCGGCTTTTCCAGTGCACCATGGGGACAAGTGTCTCCGGGCAGCAGATGTACAGGTTGTCAGTGCCCACCTCTGACAGAGGTTGGTCTGGGTGCTTCAGCACCTCCTCGCGGGGGGCACAGTTCACGCTGGACACACACCAGCTGCCCGAGAGGTGACTCCAGGCAGGAGTATCACAGCCAAGGAGGCAGAAGCCAGGCTCCTCAGAAGGTGGCCTGTGACGTGGTCAGCCGCCGACGGGGCGTTTGCACACGTTCTGGGAACAAGACCTTGTGGCCACCGCCACCGCCCCCACCCCCACCCCGACGTCGCCCAGGTCCGCCTGGGGACACAGCTTGGCTCGCACCCTTGCCGGCGGCTCCCTCACTGCATTTGCACAGCTGAGCACCTGCTCCAAGTGTCCCGTCTGTGGCCTCCCACCTGGTGTGGCCCCCCCCAGGATGGCTGCACGCCTGTCCAGATCTAGCAGATGTCAGTTCTGAGTGCGGGCACGGCTTCATGGATGGAGTGGACAGCAATGAAGCTTAAGCGTGGGGCATGGTGGGCCCGTGGACCCAGAGGTTTAAGGAATTGCCGGTTTTTACATGTGGGCAACAGAAGTGGCCCAGGAAACGCTCCCAGTGAGGGTGGCACAGCTCCGTGAGCTCCAGCCATCCAGGAAAGGCCTGCAGCAACAGGAAGGGATGGTTTGGGAAGATGCTGGAAGTTCACGAAGTGGAGGTGAAGATCTAACAGTAAGATGCCCTAATTTTATTCTTCAAACACTCTGAATTTCAAAGATTTGTGCACGGACTAGTTATGGAATCTGATTTGCAAAGTAATTTTGAGTTACTGGCCTCCCCGGACCCTCCTCCCTTTTGCACCCAGCCCCATGCCTCCACACACACCCTGGATGTCAAGTCCTGTTGGGTCACCCATCCCTGCAGTGAGACACTGGGTTATCTCGGGGGTCCCGGCTGGGCAGCAGTCAGGTGGGTCCTCGCTGACGAGGGTGAGCCTGCGGCCACTGCACCTATGCTGTCACCAGGGAGACGGCCACAGCGGCTGGGAGGCTACGGCCCTGAGCGGTGACGCTCCCAGCTGCCGCGTCCAGGCCAGCAGATACCTCCCGAGGCTCTGGGCCCATCTCTTGCCCAGGACGCTCAGGGCACAAGGATGGCACACATGTTTCCTGCGGAAAAGGGCAGGGGCCCCAGGCCAGGCCCGCGCGCTGGGTGGGGGGCCTCCGCTCTGGGCGTGGCCGGGGTTGGCGGGCGCTTCTCCACAAGGCTGGTGAGTCACCATGTGTGCGGGTAAGAGGCGGGCGGGTGAGTGGCCACACGTGCCCCGTGCGTTGGACTCCAGCAGGGGCCCAGGTTCCTGAGGGCTGATCCAGGCTAAGGTCCGTCCTCGTGGCTCCTACCGCCTGGAGCAGGTGACACAGGGACATGAGCCCCTGTGAGAACGTGGGTGCCGAAGGGTCCCCCCCCTGGGGTGGCCTCAGCAAGAGCAGGGCCAGCATTGCTGCCCACGGACGTGTCCTGCTCGGCCACCTCCTCCCAGGCCGTCCGAGCGGGTCGGTGAGAGCAGGAGAGTTGGGTACACGAAGTGCCGAGCGCAGCACTGGCCACGGTCACGACCCCGTAAACGGAGCCGTGAATAGCAAGGCCAGGCTGAGAGCAGGCCGAGGAGGGCACGTGTGTCGGGAGAACCGCAGGGGCATCAGCCAAGCAAAGGCAGGTGCGGCGGGGATCGAGGTGGACAGGAGCCCCTCAGCCGCATGACGGGAGGTGCAGGGGACGGGAGCTGTTCCTCAGGCCTCTGGGGCCCTGAGTCCCCACACACCTGTCACCTCCGCCGCCTGGGCCCCACCTGGGCCCACCCTGAGCCCCACCCTGAGCTCCAGCCCCACGGCCCACGCGCCCCCTCTCTTCCCCCCAGACAGTCGCTATCTGACGCCGCTGGTCTGCATCGGCTTCACGGCCCTGACCCCCCTGTGCATCCTCATCGCCAAGCAGAACCCGCCCGTCGTGAAGATCTTGAAGTTCGGGTGGTTCCCCATCGTCCTGGCGATGCTCGTCAGCAGGTGCGTGGGCGGCGATGCCTTGGGATCCGGGTGGGGTGAGCCGTGGCCTCGGGCGCCTCCACCACGCTCTTCGCTCCTCATTTCCCCCAAGAACCCTGGACCTGGTGTATTGTGAGGGGCAGCCCTGTTCACAGGAGACGAGCACCCGCCACGGCCCCGCTCCCCCGCTGCGCTGGCCTGGCCCCGCTGAGCTGGCCTCACGGCCACAGCTCTGTGAAGGCCATTCCCGCAGCCCAGCCACTGGTGAGACCTACAGGGCTGAAGGATCAGTGCTCCGGGACCCTGGGCCCTCCAGCCTCATCCTTGGGGGCCCTTTCTGCTTGTGGACCCTGACGGGGGCCACCCCAGCTCTTTCCCATGTGCTCCCCTGAGTGACTCGGGGAGCGGAGGCTGTGGCCGAGATATCTTTGCTTCCAGAAGCTCGTGGACTCCAGGCCTTCACTGAACCGCAGGGTTGGTGGGGCCAGGTGCTGAGCAGCTTCGGGGAGCAGGGGTGGGAGACGTCACATGGGCCCCTCTTCCTGCTGAGCGCACCTCAGGGCTGTCACGGGGCAGGGCCCAGCGAGCTAAGTGGCCTCGGAAAGGGTCTGGTGGGGCCTTCTGCAACAGCCGAGACTCAGAGCAGAGGTGGGAGCCACGTGCGGCATCAGGGGACACGGGAGACCAGCTTGGCCACCCCGGATGTTTTGGGCGGGTGACAGGCTGACACGGCGGTCTGCGTGGTGAGGGCTGGCCAGCGTCCACTCTAATCGTTTGCCATCTCCCCGCCCCCCCGCAGTTTCGGGGGGCTCATCTTGAACAAGACCATCTCCAAGCAGCAGTTCCGAGGCATGGCCGTATTTGCCCCCATCATTTGTGGTAGGTACTGGGTCCCGTCACCTGGCTTCTGGGTGGTGGGGCCAGAAGAGCAGCTATCTCGGAGGTCCGGGCCCGGCCCCGGGAGGCTGCTGTAGCCCCCGCTCCTGCAGATCACACCTGCCCTCACGGGCCCCCAGGACCAGAGCTGATCCCAGAGCCTTGAAGGCTTTAACCCGGGATCTGCTGGCACCTGGGGCCAAGTGTGGCTTCAGAACCGGGGTGTGGGCCTCTCGTGGCTTTCCTTTCATTTTAACTTAGACTCACTGATGACACTTAAAACTCAAGTATTTACACAGAGAAACCAGGATTCCTGTCTTCTCCTTAAAACGCAAGGCGTGACAACACTGGTTCACGGTGGGGTGGGCAGGAATCAGCTTGCCTCAATCTCCTCCATCCCCTGGGTCTCCTCCGGACCCTCCACTGGTTCACCTTCCAGGCTTAACTCTGGGCATTTAGCCCCGCTTGTGTCTAGTTTCTGGTAAGGCTCTGTAAGTGGGGCCGGCTGGTCGGAGAGGAACGAGTGTGACAACCCACTGCCCAGGCCATCTGCACAGTGTCCTGTACGTGCCAGGCCTGCACCCAGCCGAGTCCACAGGGCCTCTCCCAGTGCCAGGCCGGCCACTGACAAGGACAGCAGCAGCTGGCCCAGAGGCCACAGGCCTAGAGAGTCCCCTGGGGTCCTCTGCTCGGTGTCTGTAGGGGCTGAGTGAGCACCGCGAATGACTTGCGCAGGGAGGCGAGGTGGGCGGTGGGGAGCAGTGCAGGGCGGGCTCCTGGGCGACCCGCGTGGTGGCTGGCCGGTTGCGGGCTGGCGGGAACGGAGCCCCAGGGAGACAGGAACCTGGATTAGGGCCTAATGTGGAAAGGCCGCCAATTTATTTTTTCCTTTTTGTTTTTATAAATCATCGTGGGCTAAGCAAAATAGATCTGCAGTCACCCTCTGCCCATGGCCATTCTTTGCATCCTCTGGAGCAGCTGGGGCACATCTGGCCCAGTTAGGGGTCATCCTCCATAGGGATGAGGCAGTGGGCCACCCAACCGCCCTCTAAAGGGGACAGTTGCCAGGGGCAGGCCCCGCTCTCTGCCTGGAGGGGCTCCGAGGGGCCTTTGTCACTGGGGCCTGGGGCCCCAGCAGAGCTGGCCACGGTCAGCTCCACAGGACGCCAAGAGCCCCCCCCCCCCCCCCCCCGCCAATGAGCCCCAGCTCGGCTGCCACACAACCCTCCCTCCCCTCACTCTCGGCCCTCTTTCCTCTCCTTCCCGCCTTGAGGTGAAAAGTTCCTTCCTTGAGTGGCTTCCTGAGACCTCCCCACCCACTTCCCTCCCTCCCTCCCCCATCACACCTCCTTCTCCTTAAGAGCTGCCAGCTGTCAAGGTGATGCAGCTATTACCTTGATACCTGGTGCCAGACACGAGATCTGTGGGCAAGTGGGAGGGAAAGAAAAGAAATCAAGGGCTGAACCAGTCAAGGAAGGCTTCCTGGAGGAGCTGGACTTAAAATAAGGGATAGAACTCAGAGACTGGTATAAAAAAGGAGAAACCAGATTCTTTCTCTTTGCAGGTGTTGGTGGCAACCTGGTGGCCATTCAGACCAGCCGGATCTCCACGTACCTGCACCTGTGGAGCACACCTGGGGTCCTGCCCCTCTGGATGAAAAAACGCTGGCCTAACCCCCGCTCCACGTTCTGCAGCTCAGGTGGGTCTGGGGTCTTCCAGAGGCCACGTGGCCGTTTCTTTAAGAATCTGGTGTCTGTGGCAGCAGACCCCTCAGCCCAGCCCCGACGTGCCAACGTGGCCTTCACCGGTCCGTTTGCTCAGCCAGAGGCACACCGACCATCTCCAGGTACTGTGAGAGATGGAGGAGCCGATCCTACCCCTGGGGACAGACACGCTCCAGCAGAGCAGACGCACACGGGATTCCAAGTCGTGCTGTGCGCAGAAGGGCCTCGGAAAGGCTGGCGGGAGGCATCCCCGCTGAGGACAAGCGGGGGCGGGGGGCTGGGGCGAGGCCCCGAGGGGCAGGCGCTGGTCCTGCTGGGCCTGAAGGTTGAGGAAGGACCACAGAGTCTGTTCTGAGAACTGGGGACCCAATGCCGTGTCGTGTCTTTTGTTACTTTTCAAGTCCTATTCCTCTGCCCCCGCCTGGCCAGGAGGGAGGGGGCCTGGCTACCCCCCCCAAACTCCAGCCTCTCACCTCCAGGGCCAGGACAGGACGGGGAGGGCTCGTGCCGAGTTGTCTTCCAGGGCCACTGACCGTTCGCGTTCTGACTCCCCAGCATCTGGTCTGGGATGCAAGGCAGCAGCTCAGGGACCTCACCTCGTGCTGCTCCCTGGGCCGCGGAGCCCTGGCCAGCCCGCCTCGTCCCTCCACCTTGCAGAATCTTATGTTCGTTTCATATGACGTCCAGGGCTGTTGGATGAGTGGTGAGAGGGACAGGAAGTGTGTCTGCCTCACCTTGTCTAAAGTGGGGAGTCCCCGTATATTTTCTGACTTGTCATCTGTATATAGAAAGGCTCTTTACCCTGTACTGCATGTATTTCAGCGTGCACCTGTCGTAGAGTCACAGACTGGGGGCTTATAAACAACACGTTTCTCACAGCTCTGGAGGCTGGACATCCAAGGTCAGGGCACCAGCACTGGTGAGGCCCAGCCTCCTGATCCACAGACAGGGAAGAAGGGGGTGAGGGAGGTCTTCGGGGGCCCTTCACTCATGGGGGCACCTGACCACCTCCTGACACCATCATTGGGGGTCAGGTCACAACTTATGGATTTGGGGGGAAAGCAGGTATTCAGTCTGTAGCAGCAGATATTTTACTGAATTCTCGCTGTTTAGTCTTTCTGTAGATTTTCTTGAGTTTTAATGCCGGCTGCCAATAGTAATAACTATTTTGCTCTTGCCTTTGTAAGTTTTTAAAAAAATTCATCTTTTTCAAGTTAGCCCTCATCTGAATTTTCACCATGAACGTTCTGTTGCTCTTGTGCGTCCTCACCCTCTTGCTACAAGTTATCTTACGGTAGACTTCGTAGTTACGTTTGATTTGTCCTCCTTTTCTTTCTTTAGCTGATGAAACGCTTTATGGTTAACTCAGAAGAAAACGGAGACGGACTTCTCACTGCAGTTCCTCATTTCTGCCTGAGAAGCTGTCGTGTCCCCACGGATGGTTTCAGGGCGGTTGTAAACTGTGAAATCCCATTTCGCGCAGCGTCTCAAACCCATGAGCACAGACACTGAGGAGAGTGTGCTGACAGGCGTCCCCAGGTCCTGCGTGAGGGAGGGGCTGCCCACGCCAGAGCCTTCGGCGCCCCGAAGCCCTGCACGTCCTCCTTCCTCCACCCGGGGCCTCGGCGTCCCACCGCCACTCCCCACCACTTGAGCCCGGTCAGCCTTCCGCCTAGTACCCGTCAGGTTTAGAAATGACTTTTGTTTCTGCTACTTGATGCTGGTTTTTCTCTCTTCCCTATGACGTCAGCTCCCAAGGGAATGACAGGCCTCATCCCCGTCGCTAGACACGCTGCACACGCAGCTGCTCCATAAGCACAGGCAGCAGGATGAGGGGCCGTGGGCGCCTCACTGCCAGCAGCTCACGCTGCCTCCTCTGCTCTGTTTCTTCCAGAAATCAACTCCACGTCGGCCCGCGTCCTGCTCTTCCTGGTGGTTCCAGGCCACCTGATCTTCTTCTCCATCATCTACCTGGTGGAAGGCCAGTCAGTCCCAAACGACAAAACCTTCGTGGGGCTCTACCTGCTGGCGGGCCTGGTCCAGGTAACGATGGCCCCTGGGGTCCCATCCTGGGAGAGGTCCCTGGACACGCAAGACACAGTCCCCACCTTCTGAAGTCCAGTCAGTCCATCCAAGCCCAAGGGCGTGATTAAGACGCACTGCTACAGGCACGTGTGGACTTCAGTCAGGCCGTTTTCCGAGACTCTAGCTGGGAGGGCTGGGGCCTCTGCAGGGTAATGGTGGGCTCCGGTGGGCACTCCCATGAGGGTGGCGTCAGCGTGTCCGTGACCCTGAAGGACAGGCTGGGGAGCCTGGGAGACTGTCCAGAGCAGTGGCTGCGGGAACCTGGGACCTGACCAGGGCTTGAGGTGCCTCCACGAAGGGCCAGCTGTCCGGAGCTGCCCCGGGCGGGCCTCCGGGAAGTCCGTCTGAGTCTCCGAGGCGGTGCGCGGCCTCCGAGCTGCGCAGCACACCTGAGAGGAGCCCAGGGAGGGCCTGGGGTGGATGTGTCCACCGTGGTGTCCGCTCTTGCGATCTGCTGGTTTCTTGGTGACACGGGCTTTCTCCTCGGCCATCATCACCTTGTGTCTGCTCACCTCGTGACAGGTGACGATCCTGCTGTACCTGGCGGAAGCGACGGTTCGGCTGACGTGGAACCGGGCCCTGGACCCGGATGACCACTGCATCCCCTACCTCACGGGGCTGGGGGACCTCCTCGGGACCGGCCTCCTGGCACTCTGCTTCCTCGCCCACTGGCTACTGAGGAGTGAAACGGCGCTGGATGGCACCCCAGAACCAGCATCTGGACCTTCCTAAGGAGCCCAGGAGAACCTTCCCTCGTGCCCATGGAAACAGGGTATGGTTTCTTCCCAGCCGGACCCCCAGAGAGGCTGACCCTGGCCTCTGCCAGTCAGCCGAGGACGCGCACACACTCTGGAGCTGCTGCTGCCTGAGGTCAGGAGCGCTTGCCGGCGAGGGTGCGTGCCCATGTGGAGGGGAGGGCAGGGCGCTACGGCCTGAAGATGCTGAACCAAGAGGCTACCTGTGCACTTTGCGGGGGCGGGGGGGCACTGTCTGGAGCCCACGCAGCCGAAGGACACCCTCTGTCCCCGAGCTCGGGACGCTGAGCCTGGCTTCAGGGCTGTCGTCGCTCAGCCCTTCCCAGGACAGGGCCAGGCCGTGCCCACCCCCTCTTCTGCTCCCAGCATTCCTGTCAGTGCTTGCTCTTTCATTAGAACAAATCTCTGCTTATTTTAACGATCAGAGGAGTGTAAAATAAAACTGGAACCCCAGTTGCACCCCGAGGTGAGTGTGGGGTCAGTCCCAATACAAAGAAAGACAGGACGGGGAATCAGCAAGCTGGACGGTGGGTTATTACTACGGATCAAAGGAAAAATGTCAACTTTCCACGTGCAGCTGTACAAAAACTTTTAATTCATTCACTCACATGAGGAGTTGGGCCCAATGCCAGCAGGGACCTCAGTGCCCAGGAAACGGAAGTCCTGAGCACCTCAGGGGGACACCCACTGGGGGTGTGCGGGACAGAGGTCCAGCCGCACGGCCCGGACTCCCCTCCCGCAGGACAGGAGGCCGCCGGGCCTGGCTCCTCGTGGAGGGGCCACTGGATGACCCGGGGCTTCGGGGAGCACCATCTAGAGATGGAAACACCCCCTCCCCCATGCAGGACACAGAGGAGTCACGGTAGAAATCAGAACCAGAAGCCCAAAAACTCAAGAGAGACAAACAAACAGAATGGGCAGAGTTGGGATGATTCCCAAGCCTGAGAATCAAAACAGCATCTGAACAAAAACACTTCGAAAGGCACAAGGCAAAACACCGTTTCTGAGAGCCCGTGTCCGGCCCACTGACTTGTCTCCTTCTGCAGGACAGACCTCGCTCCGTGAAAACACACGGTCACCCTCAACAATGCACACACCTCCGTGCTCAAAACGTGGCTGTACAAACCGCTGTCCAATTGCCATTAGATGTTACTACCCAAATACAGAACTCAAATTCATCACTTTAAAGGTTTAACTCCATATTTGGTCTGTGCAGGGGCTGCGACACGGCCCGGGGGCCTCGTCACCCGTCACGTTCCCCTGACACCAGGCCACCTGGGCCACTAGACCCGGTGCCACCCCAGCTCAACCGCAACCCCCACCGAGGGCGGGGACAGCCTGTTCGCTCTCAGCCAGACGCTGCGCCCAGTGCTGAAGCCCGTCAGAGGCCACCGCGGAGGCTCCGTCCTCTTCCCTAGGCACGCAGCAAGCCCAGGCGGATGCAGGCTGCGTGCACAGCCGAGCGGGGAAAAGGCACGCTCTGCCCTGAGAGGATGGTACGGCCCCAAACAGCTCCCTGATAAACGTAAGAAAAACACTTGCGAAAATGTACCCGAAGTCTCTGAAGAACGAGGCCAGCCTTCCAAGTGGCGCCCTCGGCCCAGGCAGAGCTGGTTTCACTGCAGGGCCCACAGGCCGACCGTGCTGCCCGAGCTCCACGTGTCCTCGGGCCCAGTGGCCCCTCCAGCTGCAGGGAGCACCTCCTGCGAAACCAAGCACAGTGGTGAGCTCGGCAACCGCAGCACAGCGCAGGCCCACACGCGCCCCTGGCCTCCCTTAGTTGAAAACGCTCGTTTTCCCCCTATTTTAAGCATATATTCCTTGAAGGAAAACATTTTAGTATCAACAAAACTAAGCACTAAGCAAAGGTGAACTCAGTCCTCTGCTCTGCGTTTCCTCAGAGATGAGACTGTCCTTCCCGAACTTTGACCCTCCCCACTCGCTCTGGGAGCGCCCCCCGCTCCCAGTCACGGTCACAAGCTGCCGTCCACGGCATCAGTGCAGACGGGCTCCAGCCACGTGGCCGCACCACCACCACCCAGCCTGCCACCAGGGAACAGCGACCCCCTGCTCACTTGTACACGACCCTGAGATGAGGACCGCCCGACGGATGGAGGGGACAGCCGTGAGGCCGTCCAGACGCTGTGACCGCACGCCCTCCAGTTCACCCCCACCCCGTGCTCCGTTCAACATTCACTTCTAACATTACGGAAAATGTCGAACAGCCCAATTCGAATATAAGAAAACCAAAATTACTGTTTGTTTCTTACATACACGTTTGAAATTGGAGAAGCTACATCATTATTTTATACCCAAATCTCAATTGTCTACTGCCACTCATACTCAGCCTATTTCCCCACAGGCTAAAATCTGGCCCGCCCAACTTCCACAATTCTAAATGTATGACCCTTGAAGACCGTATTAAATTCCACCCCATCTACCATGACGAGTGAATCCCAGCTGTACGCTCCACCTTTTATGTCTCGATCCCTTAGCCACCTCTTCCACAAAGTGGAAAAACACACTGGCAACCCACCCAGCGAGTCCCATGCAAGGCCACCTCAGGGAGACACCTCTGGAAGCCGGAAGCTTCACGAGTCTCAACAAACCCAAAGAGCAAAGAGGCATCCAGACCTGGAGGACGTAGACAGGCATGACAGCAAGCAGGGGTTGGGAGACAGGAGGCTGCGGGCCGGGCGCCAACGGGAAGACCATGTGCCCTGAGGGGTCATCCTGGGAAGGCAACCGCACACGGCTCAGTCACCTTGGCCCGAGGAGTCCCGCTACCTTGAGACGCAGCAGAACCAGCGCACCCGCCTTCCAGGGGCGGCCTGAGGCCCAGCAGTGACCGGAGCCCTCCCCCAAGCCCAGCTCAAGGCCCAGCTGCATGGCCCCGCGGCCCAAGAGCCGAGTACACAGAGGTGCTCAAAGAGGCTGGGTCAGAGCCATACATCCTCAGCGTTTAAACCTCTTCTCTCCCAAAACCCTTCCAAATCATCTTCCAGCCCCTGGAAAGCGAGGCTGAAGGTGACAATGTCCCCAGAGCCACGGAGGTGGGAGCAGCCGCAGCTGCAGGTCCCCAATGGCCCAGGCGCAGCCCAAGAGGTGGCCAGACCTGCCCTGAGGGCCTCAGTGCGGCAGAGAAAATAAGAGAGAAACAAGCTCAGCACCATTTCCACACAGGCCACCTCCTCCGGGTGCATCCTGGCACAGGATGAGCACGCTGCCTTCACCCGGCCCCGTGAGGACAGAAGCCAAGTCCTGGGACCCGGCAGCACAAGGAGCCAGACGCACTGCCAGTTGTCTGCGGTGCGGCCACAGGACCTCAGGCAGGAGCAGGATGGAGTGCAGAGGGCAGGTTGCAGGGGAGCTGGACACGGGGAATGCGTGGGGAGTGACGGACAGGAGGGATGCAGGACGGGGCAGGACAGCTCACGGGCTCTTACCTGCAGCAGCTGGACCTGGACGCACGGCAGAGCCACACCGGGCACTGCGAGGCTGCCCCACAGCCAGGCTCCCGGGCCGGCAGGGACGTCACCTTCTCCTGTGCTCAGTGCGGGCCCCGCGGCTCCTGAAACACACAAGGCCCCCAGACTCACAGCTGCTCAGCCAGAGGGAAGAGGCCGAGACCAGGCCTCCGCTTAGAAGCTGAGCAAGGCTCTCGTGTCTTCCGCACAGACGGCTCAGGCCACACCGTCCTCAAGGGTGGATTCCTCTTCACCCTCGAAGCCTGGGGCACGCGAGGTCCCTGACACACGGAGCATGACCAAGCTCACGGAAAAAAGAAGGGAGGGAAGCCGGCTGCGTCCCCCCCGCGCCCCGCTGCCGGCACCTCAGCACCTGCTAAATGGCTCTGTCCAGCTTCCTTCGCAAAAATCATCACTTTCCTGGTTTCATAACAACATGCTTTTTAAAAAAATTAAGCACAAAGAAGAAAGAAAATATCCTAACACCCAGAAATGGTTTTTCTGACACAGGAACCCTGGATTCAAGCCTGGTTCCACCACCAACTCTCCCTGACCCTGGACAGGTGAGCTGAGCTCTGGCCTGGGGCTCCCACTGCAGAGTGTGGGGAGGATAGACCACGTGGATGTGCTCAGGGTGCAGGACCGAGCCCAGCGCAGAGCGAGCACCCAGGGGTGGAGGCGCTGTCACTGCTGGGCAGACACAGGCATGGAACGGCCTCACAAAGACAACCTTACGGTGAGCAGCATAGCGGCATACAAGCTCACTTAATAGAAGCACCCAATTAAATGTTGAATTAAGCAACGCCAAAAGAACAAATGAGGCTGAAAGACTTGCTACTTCCAGAAAACATGTCTTCAGGAAAACACCTAATTGACCTCAAGTCAAAGATGAAAAGCACGAGAGGCTGGCCAGCTATTTAGGTTCTGTCTCCCTTCTGCCGGGCACGGTTGGCTCTGCTGCCCGACGAGCCAGCCTGCGGGCCCCATCCCCGGGGTCTCACTGCCGACCCCCCTCCATGTATGTCCTCTGGGTCCAGCCCCCGTTCTCCGCCTGCCCCAGGAGCCTGACGCCCCTGCTGCTCCCAGCAGGACTCACTCCCTCCCCTTCAACAGGGAGGAATTCGATATCCCCCCTGTCCTCCTGGGGCCTGTGCTGTTCCAGCCACCTCTGGAATTTTACCTGAATCATCGTTATGCTTTGAAGCCTTTTATCACCCATTTCCCCGCAATACAAACCTGTACATAAATTGAAATTTTACTTATTTTTAAAGTTTTCTTAAATATATTTTCTAGAAGTGAACATTCTTCACCTGAAAAAGTGAGTTACCATTGCAATTATCAGAAACGCAAACCCAGTCAAAATAAGACATTAAACTTTGATAATTATGAAATATTAAAAGGAAAATTACACTGAAAAATGCATCCAGAGGAGTGCACTGCCGGCCTGCTCCCAGGTGGCTCGTGTCTGCCTGAGCACTGAGACTGGTAAACATACATTGTTGCCAATTAAAAAAATGTCTTAATAAAATGCTCGTGTGCTTTAGTTTCATCCCAACTATTCAGCTGAAAATTCAGCTCATTTATGTTGGACGAAGCCCATGTAACATGGTCAGCCTTACTCTGCTGAAGGGTCCGACTTCATTTTTCAATCCAAATGAACATACCAAGACATGCTTCAAGGAATATCATGAAACCACTATGGAGTTAAATTAAGGCAGGCACCAGATAATGCATCTTTTGAAGTCAGTTTTAAAAGTAGGCAAGATTTAAATGATGTATATCTAATATTAATCGTGTAGTCATACAGCATAAAGATGAGATGAACCTGAGCCATTTCTCCTTATTTACGCTGCAGTGACTCAGTGCCAGCTGTGTGGGTCGCGCTTTAAGTTATCTGTGAAACGAGAGCTATGATCAAAGCTTTGCTTTCATTCATGAATGTGGGCACGTATGCTGCTCAACTAGGGGGAAATTGAGTAAAAATCACATGTACAAATCAGAAATAAACCCCAGTAATTGTGTCTACACATCACGATTCCGCATTTCCTTCATACTTAACGGAAGACGGGTCCACACTGCTAAAAAGCGAGTACAACTAGAATATCACTGTTAATAAGACCAAGCGAAGTCAGTTTTAACTACTGTATCAGCACACACCTAACCTGAAAGAAATCACAAAAGTCCTCTTTTCAACGTGTACCTTCAATCCAGTGTCTGGGAATCTGGTGACCCCACAGACCCCATGGCTACATTTACAGGAATCGCTGCCGCTGGCGTGAAGGGCTCGCTCTCGCCCGGGGCTCCCCGCCCCCATCCAGATTAACGACCGGCCCGGGACAGGAGGCCCGCAGCCGAAAGCGGCCCTCGTGCGGGCGCCTGTGCCGCCCAGCCTTCCTGGACCCTCTTCTCCAGCAGCTCGACTCACGTCAGCAGCGGGGTCTGGGAAGCTGAGGGTCTCCGGGGAAGTGCGCCCCCCCACGGGCCCACCACACGCCCCAACTCCAAGCACCTCGACACGCGCCCCTGGGAGGCCTGCCGGAGGGTGGGCGGGCGAACTGGCCACATCCACCTGTACAGGGCTCGTCCCCGGACCAACCCACGAGGCCTGGCCGAGGGGCTCGGGAAGACCCTGGCCTGTTCCGCACTCTCCCGAGGGGCGTGGTGAGGCTGGTGGAGACACAGCGGGCGTCTGTGGAGGGAAAGGGGCAGGAGAGCCTGCAGTGGCCCCCAACTTGACGCTAGGAGAGAACGCATGGAGGCTGCGGCCCCGCAGGCCCCTCTCACGCCCAAGATCCAGGCAGAACACCGCTGTCGGCACCACAAGGAGGGGACCCTGACCCCCACGGAGCGGGCGTTGCCCAGACTCCCTGCTAGAGCCATCGTGGTGGGTGTTCTGTTACACGACCCCAAACGACAGACTGTGCCATCGGGTACTGTGTCGACACTCAATACGACCACAAATTAACCCCACGCCTGAGCGTGACGGAGAAGTCCGTCTCTGCCGGGTGCCTGAAGGCACGCGGATGCAAACCGAGGGTCGCCACACGGAGTCCTCACCAGTAAAAGATGCCGTGGCGCTAAACATAACGTGACTCATCTAATTAATAAGCCGATCAAAAGAAAAATCAAACTTCCTTTTCCACGGTGGAAATCCACAAACTCTTACCAGGCAGGTAATCTTCACACTGAACTGAGTATTCTCCACATTTATCCAAAATGCTGATCTGTGCTGGGCGACTTTAAGGAAGGGAGAGGAGAGTAAATCCAGCCAGCAGATACGCTTCCACTAAGCAGACCTTAAAAGACCATCCTCTTTGGGCCTCAAACGGCAGGGTGAGCCGGACTCCACACTGCACACCGGACCCCTGGCCCATCCGTGAACTACGGGACCCCCAGCTGCCCTCCCAGGGCCCAGCGAGACCAGGTGAGGCCGGCAGCACAGACCCAGCTCGGACCACGTGCGCGCTCACCCCAGCTCCACCGCGAGGCCCTCGCAAACACACCCCTGTGCCACAGAACCTGCCCTCCACGCCCAGTGGACGGGGGGGCCACGTGGTCACTCTCCACGGGTTCCTCGTCGGAGCCACAGAACACAGCAAGAAACTGCAGGGACCGCTCCCTCCATTCCTGCAAGGAAGGAGATCTGACAGGACACAGCATGGACGCAGAGGCACTGGGGCCGAATTCACTGACGTGTTCAGTCCTACACAGCTGTCGAGAAGATACGTTATAAAAACATCATTCACAAGGAGAGACATTCACGTTATTAACAGGAGAGAGCAGAGTAGTGTATCATTTCTTCCAAGTAAGGATATACGTGCAGTTTATGCACATGGAAAACGACCACCATCAAAACGAAGGACGTGGTCTCCCAGGGCAGTGGAGCACAGGCCAAGTCAGAAGCCACTTCCTTTCTCCCCGACTAAGCCAGCGTCACCAGAGCCACTCACCGGACCCCACGCTCTGCTCTGCGCCCAGTGTCCCACGGGCCCTCCCACCATTTCTCTTTCCTGAAGACACACCAGGAGTCTCACAAGTTCATCTTCCACAGGAGCTGAAGCCTGACGGGGGGCTTCAGGTTCCTTTGGGATTTTCAAGGAACTGAATAAAAGATGTAAATCAACACTAGAGGCAGAGCGTTTCAAGCCAGGTATGGGGAGGCCCTGAGCAGGCCTCATCCAGGCCTGGCGTCCTTGTCACGGGGGGTCCCGAGACACCTTGTTACTGCTAATGCCGTTATGAGTGAGATCCGTCTTTCGTTACTTTTTTTCGGATTATTCTAATAGAAAAGCTACGAATCTGATATTTGCAAGTTCGTTGTGCAATCAGCTACCTATCCTTCCCTCTTATTTCTAATGACTGGAGTCAGTTCCCTTGGGTTTATAACCGTCATCGGAAAGCCATCACCGCTTCTCCCTACGTACCCACCCTCCTCCAGACTTCCGCAGATGTGCCTAACGCCCCTGTGCTGTTGCCCGGCTGCCTCTACCCCACTGTGATGGGAAACGACGCTGCCAGTCTGACTTGCTTACTAGGGAAATCTCTCTGGTTCCTAAGGATGAAGGTTTTATGATTTTTAAAAATCAGCCATAAGGACTTCCATCAACTGCCTTGTTCGGCATCGGTGAGTACACAGCAGTGCCCACCCTGACCCCCACCCGAGAGAGGCCGTCATCCGGGCCGCGTGCTGGCTCCCCAGGAGCACCGCATCCGCCACACTCGCGGTTGGTGAGACACGGCCTTTCCGTGTGCGACGTGGTGCCGCCAGGCCCCTGAAGACTTTGCAGCCCTGCACCGTGGGGTCCGTCCCCCTCAAGTTCCTACCCAGAAAATGGGGCATCAGTAGCCACGCCTCAGGCTGCCGTGAGGACGTGGAGAGGGAACGGGGTGTGGGGGAGCCCAGGACACAGGGCATAGGACCAGCCCTCGTCTACGAGGAACTCTGTGGGACACCGGGCGGGACGGGGCACCCGTGTACCAAAGCTCACGCTGCTGGCCGTGCACCAAGTACAGGCGTATGTGTTTCCAGGGACGTACAGACGAGCCCACACCCACACGCGCTGATGAGGGAGCAAGGGCACCCTGCCAACACCAAGGGGCCGAGGGGCCCTCAGCGAGGTCTGTGGTCACAGAAGCAGCTGCAACATCACTGCCCCTCAGAGGTGCTTCTCGCCGGGGGTCGGTCGGGGCCCAGTGGCACGCAGGGACGCTGTGGTGTGGCACCCAGAGGGGCTCCATGCAGGCAACAGGGACGTGGGTAACGGTGCACTAAAGCACAGCAGCACCTCAGGCGGGCACTGCCGCCCCAGAGTCCAGGAGGGGGACAGCCACACAGGGCCAGAACCACAGCAGGGCCGCCCCGCAGGAACGGGCCAGGGAACACAGCGCGAGCGAGGTCCTGGTCCCCTCCTCCTGCCCCGCTCCCAGGACGGGAAGGCCAAGCTGGGCCCACTGGGAAGGGCAAGGTGAGGACCCACCCAGAAAGGTGGATGGACCCGCAGAGCGAGCCAGGGCCGTGCACCGCGCAGGCAGGCCTGCCGGGCGCACAGCCAGCCAGGCCCAGGGCCGGTGGAGGGGGCGGTCTACGCGGACGGGAGTCCTCCGCCCAACCGCAAAGCCGGGGCCTGAAGCACACACAGCCCTGCCCGCTGCTCTCCTTAATCTGCTCCCACGGCTGTACGGATGGTCTGTGAGCATGAACCGTGAGCGCCCGGCGAGACCCACAGCCTTCCCTGCACGCTCTCCAGTCCCGCGCCCACCCCCGCCCCGGATCTGCGTCCTGCCTGGGTCGCAGGGTCCCCCGAGGCCCTCACGCACTCACGGAACGGGCAGAGCTGCCCTCGCCGCTGGTCAGAGGGTGTGCTCAGCGGCCCGGCCCCGCCGGCCCGGGGCACCCACACCAGCACCATGCTGACCTCGGTGGGGGACCCCAAGAAGCCCCTGCTCTCCTTGCCTGCGCCGTGTCCCTATGGCTTACTTTCAACAAGGACAGGTGGAAGAATCCTTTAGAAAATACCACATCCCTCTTCTAATCACGCTCTCACGGGAGCCCAGTTCTGACAGTGACCCAGAGGCCCCAGCAGCCTGGCCTCCTGCTGGCACCGAGCTCGTTCCCAAAACGCTCCCAGCCAGCTGCTCTGGACAAAGGGCCCGTGCTGAGCACACCCTCCGGACCCGGGCCTCGCCAGAATGGCCCTTCACCCGCACATGCCCACACGGGCCTCTGCCCCACGCGAGCCTGCGAAGCCTCGTGGGCCGGCTCCTCGTGATGCCCACACCCCTCCTGACTTACTGTCTTCCTTGATGACTGTGATCACAGGAGCCTCCTCCCCACAGCGTCTCAGGCCAGCTCTGTCCCCTCCCTTTCAGGTCCCGCCCACTTAGGAAACATCCTCCTTGTGAAGGGCGCCTTCTCCACTGTCCTTCCTCCAAGCTGCGGCCACAAAGGGCACTCCTGCGGCTGAAACGGGGCACTTGGGTAACAGCTCAGCCCCATCACTTTCCGGGGATCCTTCGGGTTCTCTTCTGAGTCACCGTCTATCCCCTCCCTGCAGGTCTCACTCATTCCTCTAAGTTTATTTCAAGGGCCAGAAGCTCCGGGACCACACTGACACAAGGGGACGACGGCGGTGCGTCCAAGCAGGACGCCTAGGGTGGGGATGGCTCCTGGCTACAGAACCTTCCTTCCATTCCTATTTCCATCAGGAACAGAAACCAATTTTTAGAATAAACAGAGGATCTGTTGAGAAGACAGTACCATTCCTCAGGGACCCTTCCCTGTGAGACCTGAGTAGCAGACTTCCCACCGCCATCACCTCAGGCTCCCTAACCCGCTGCCGAACCCCAAGTGTGTTTTCTGGGGAGCGGTGTTCTATTTTCAGAAGTCACCATCCTGGAGACACCCAGGCCACGGGCGATTCCCGTTCCCACAGCCCCTCGGCAGGGCACCGACCACGCCTCCACCAGGGGCAGAACCGCCCACAGCTCAGCCCCGGAAACACTCGCTCCACTCCATCCACGGCGTCCAACCCCTGGTTTCTGAGTAACGATGATTTTCTGTCTTTTTGGAAAACCACGCATCTTGTTGCAAGGACTCCAAACTTATAATCACGTAGTATAGAGGATTTCTATTTACTTTCCACTGAATCTGTGGAATTCACTTACACTTCCCCTTTATCCTTTGTAAAACTGCTCAGACAGATGCAGCAAATGGCAGACCAGGAGCTGTACTCACTTAAGGCTGCTCTGTTTGGCCCACACAGATTTTTTTAAAAATCTGAGTAGGTTTTCACACTTAAGTGTCAAAATCAGGATTTCTGACTCTAAGATCTTAGTCTGTTCTGTTTCTGTCTTGAAAGACTCAGCCCCTCCTCGTTCAAGAGGAAGGCGCCCTGCTCGGTGCACCCGCCCCTCCCACACAGAACAACCACCACCAACCTTCCAGGGCTGCAGGCACTGCACCCGCCTCAGCCCAGCGCAGCCCCACGGGAACCCCCAGCCCCTAGCCCCTCTGGAACCCCCAGCCCCTCGGGAACCCTCAGCCCCTCCGGAACCCCCAGCCCCTCGGGAACCCTCAGTCCCTCTGGAACCCCCAGCCCCTAGGTAACCCTCAGCCCCTCGGGAACCCCCAGCCCCTAGGGAACCCTCAGCCCCTCGGGAACCCTCAGCCCCTCCGGAACCCCCAGCCCCTAGGGAACCCTCAGCCCCTCGGGAACCCCATCCCCTAGGGAACCCTTAGCCCCTCGGAAACCCCCAGCCCCTAGGGAACCCTCAGCCCCTCTGGAACCCCCAGCCCCTAGCCCCTCGGGAACCCCAGCCCCTAGGGAACCCTCAGCCCCTCAGGAACCCCATCCCCTAGGGAACCCTCAGCCCCTCTGGAACCCTCAGCCCCTCGGGAACCCCATCCCCTAGGGAACCCTCAGCCCCTCTGGAACCCTCAACCCCTCGGGAACCCCAGCCCCTCGGGAACCCCAGCCCCTAGGGAACCCTCAGCCCCTCGGGAACCCCATCCCCTAGGGAACCCTTAGCCCCTCGGAAACCCCCAGCCCCTAGGGAACCCTCAGCCCCTCTGGAACCCCCAGCCCCTAGCCCCTCGGGAACCCCAGCCCCTAGGGAACCCTCAGCCCCTCAGGAACCCCATCCCCTAGGGAACCCTCAGCCCCTCTGGAACCCTCAGCCCCTCGGGAACCCCATCCCCTAGGGAACCCTCAGCCCCTCTGGAACCCTCAACCCCTCGGGAACCCCAGCCCCTCGGGAACCCTCAGCCCCTCGGGAACCCCAGCCCCTAGGGAACCCTCAGCCCCTCGGGAACCCCCAGCCCCTCGGGAACCCCCAGCCCCTAGGGAACCCTCAGCCCCTCGGGAACCCTCAGCCCCTCGGGAACCCCCAGCACCTAGGGAACCCTCAGCCCTTCTGGAACCCCCAGCCCCTAGGGAACCCCCAGCCCCTCGGGGACCCCCAGCAGCTGCTCTTCTGCCTGTTCCACAGAGAAGGCTGGGGCCCGAGAGGCTGCCTGCTCAAGTTCACGCCACCACACGGCCACCTGCTCCTCCTGGAAGTCTCTGACCAGCTCCTATTTCTTCTTTCACCCAAGAGTTTTTACTAAGTTTTATTTTGTTTTCCAAGTGATTATTACTATGTTTTACCACATTACGGTCAAAAACATGTAGTACCAAGCTGTTTTTTCCTAGACTTTGCTATGGTTTTCCTGACGCCTAATTTGTTCAGTTCAATTTATATAAATATTCCACTGTCATGGAGTAGAATCTATTACAACAACTTTACTAATCCCACTGTAAACATATTTTACATCTTTATTTTTTCTGCTTGCTCTGCAAATAATTAAATTAACAAATTCCAATACTGCCAGGTTTTTATCCAGTTCTCCTGGAGTTCCCTCTGTGCTTACTTCATATTGTTCGCTACTGTAAGTTTTCATATAAATGTTCATACAAACGGTCACAAGTCATGGTAAGACCGTCGATTATGTGTGAACAGCAACTAAAAATAGGAAAAGCCTTCTCTGTCCCAATTGTTTTTCTTTGAATTCTATGCTTCTGATATTAGTATTAACCCCTGCTTTGTAACTTTTGTTTTTTGTTTTGCTCTATCTTGTCTTAATTTTAACCTTCTAAATACTCCCGTCCACAATATGTCTCTTCTGGACATCGTGTGGTTGGGGTTTTGCTTTCTGTCTCAGTCAGAACAGTGGGGGAGTCCCACTCATTTACGTTTTCACTGTCACACAGACGTGTGTGTTCTGCTGGTTACACCTCCTCCAGTGGGCACCATGCTTTCCTCCCTTCCCTGCCCTTAAAGAGCAGAAAGTGCACATCCGTTCACAGTTCTGAAGTTGGGTACATTTTTTTTTTAAGCTTATTTTGCTAACTGTCAGCTTCAAGAATAAAAGTTTCTCTTTTACGTTGAGAAAATATTCTCGGTTTGAGGGGGGAGCCTCAGCACTCAATAGCAACCCAATGGCAACAGTGCTGGATTTTAGACCCCATGTCCACTTTTCAAAGCGTTCAGACTACGCACTCCCTAAGAACCAACGGGTGCGCTGCACTGAACCGCGGCGACACCGCGAAGCCACAGTGCTTACACGACTCGACTCCACCAGCACTCCTGCTGCTGCAGCTTCTCTACTCTTGGACCTATTACACCACATCCCGAAACCCAGGAGGTCCCCAAACCCAGGTTTCTCCCAAGTTTGGTGCCAAAAAGAATGTAGCAGCAACACGCGACCCAAAAGCACGTGAAGACACTTCACAGTCTTACTGACGCACTTAAGTGAACGCGTTTCACTAAAAAGCCAACAGCAGAACTAGGCGTGGTGAGAAATACAGAGTGTGTGTGCCACACTCCCACCCTAAAACGCAACACGCTCTGAATCCGGAGCACAGCAGCGTGGGCTCACACGCATGAATCTGCTTCCCGGCACGGCGTCCCGAGGCAGCAGCGCCCTGGGGCAACAGGCAGCAGCACAACCTGCACCCAGCGTGGGAACGGACGCCCTGAGAAGCGGCTGCTCCAGGGCTGGGCCTGGTGGTGGCAACAAGTGAGGGGCGTGCCCGGCAGGAGGGCACAAGAATCCACCAGAAGAGCGGCCAGCGGCCAAGTCAACACGGAAGGGATCGATCACAACCAGCACCAGTGACGTTACGCTGAAGGACGACGTCAGTGTCTTCCAGCCTGTACTGATACAGCATCGATTATAACCAGCACCAATGACGTTACGCTGAAGGATAACGTCAGTGTCTTCCAGCCTGTACTGATACAGTATCGATTATAACCAGCACCAATGACGTTACGCTGAAGGATAACGTCAGTGTCTTCCAGCCTGTACTGATATAACTGACTGGACTGATAAGGGGAGAGAAGGGACAACTCTCCCTTCCAGAAAATTCTAATTAATACACGCACAGGTGGAGGGAAATGGAAAATCACCGTTAGACCACCACAGTGATGACAGCACAGGCCAAGCTGTCCTCACCTGCGGACAAGCGGGCGGGTGAGGAGAACGGACCCGGCGCAGCGTGGGACCGGGCTAACCTCGCCCCGTGGCCCAGCCCCTGGGAAGGAGTCTCGAGGCCTCTGGAGCGCACCATCTGGCAGACAGGCCCCTTCAGACAGTCTGACAATGTGACTCGGGGTGGCAGCCTTGGGCCACAGGGGCAGCTCGGCCTCCGGAGGGGGTGGGGCCGTCAGCACTGACCACAGCGCCAGGGACAGGGCGGCTGGCAGCTTCGCTGAGAGTGTCCTCTGCCTGCAGCCAGCTGTACTGTGTGTCCCTTTGCTGCGATAATGCATAACCATGGGTTCTGAGCCCTTCTAGAGAATTCGTGAACCCAGAGAGTCACAGGGACCCTCACACTTGCTGGAGGTGTGAGAGTGCGGTAATCCTGCAGGTCTGCACTCCAGCCCAAAGTAGCCACCTCAAAACAGACATTTATCCCTACAAAGGGAAAAGCAGGGACTTCACCATGGAGGACACAGCGGACCCCACCTTAACCAAGGGGCCAATGTCAGCTTTGCCCCAATAAGTTTACTGCATGGACCCCGACAAGATGCAGGGACAAGGGCACCTCACTTTGGGCCCCCCAAAACACACAGCCTTGGTCCAATCAAGAGAAAGCACCAGACAGACCCGAAGGGAGCGACGCCCTGGACTGAAGGGCCAGCATCTCGACAGGAGCATCTGGAAGGTCGAGGGGCAGCACAGAGGAAGAGGCCGAGGGGCTGACCCAGGACCCTGGGTAGAAGAGGGCCCTAGGGGACCGCCACGTGCACGTGAGGCCCGAGCCCATCAGTGGCCCGTGGCCCTGGTCCTTCCCCAGCTTTGCGGACACACATGATCTCGGACCACGTCCACACGAGGGAGGGTGGGTGAAGGGCACCACAACTGGGGACAACACACATGGAAGCGTGTTTCTGCAAGTCTAAAATGCCCCCAAAGTAAAGGGTCAGGGAAACACACAGCTGGCCCCGAGGGTTCTGGAAAGGGGCTGCGGGTCTCTATTTATCTTCCCCCACCTCCTGGCTGTTACGGGACACAAGAGGGCTTTCCAGGTCACGCGGGGCAAAGGTGAGCGAAGGTGAGCCTGCACACCCCAAGAAGAAGCTCTTCCCCTGCCGTCACGTGTGCAGGCTGCACACTGGACGGGTTCCAGATTTCTATTTCCCTGGAAAGTCGATAGTCAATGAGCGTATAAAGTACCCTGACCATCCCTGGAGGATGCAAAGAAACCAGCTAGCTCGTTATTTTGAAAACTGATTAAGAGAAAAGTGTAGACATTTCTGCTGACTTTCCTGTATGAGCAGAAGTGTTCTAGCTTGAAATGGGAAAGACATCAGCGTCCTCCTACAGCCTGATGATGAGCAGTCCAGACCCGGGGCGTCCGCGGCTGGGCTGGCCGTCAGGGCCCCACAGACTCTAAGTCGAGTCAGAGCAAAGCCTCCAGCCGGAGCGCCTGGTTTACAGGAAACACGGAGACAGTGACCTGTTACCCTGAAGCGTGAGACCCGCCAACCTGACGGGGCAAACTGCCCAGCCTCCAGCGCACACACGTACGCACACACACACGGGCGGGGCTACGAGTGTGAAAGAGACCCCAGACCTGCAACAACCAACAGGAAATACGGGCCTTACTTGGGTGATTAGAATAAACAGGCATAAAAGCATTCGTGGCATCTGAAACGACTGAAAATGGGAACGCCGGCTAGGTGCTGACTTTAAGCAAACACGTGCTGCTAACTCCTAAAGAGGTGATGACAGTGCCTGGAATGTTCTTAAGTGTCCTTGTTTTTAAAAAGATAACGCTGAAATATTACAAAAACAATGAAAACAAAACTGTCTCTACGGATGCCGCCCCAGAGCAGCTCCACTTCCACGGAGCTGAGGCCCCGGTCCCTCACCAACTGTGCCCTCATGGACACCACCACCACCTGCCACCGCCATCTCTGAAGCCCCCCCACAATAACCCCCCTCCCCGCCCCGGCCTTCGGGAACCGCAGGGCGGGCCCTCCTCGGCACGAATGCCGACAGGGCCCACGCTCACCAGGGGGCACTATTTACCGCCCCAGAGAGGAGGGCGCTACCATTACGTGAAATAAGACACTGTCATGTTAAGAAAAAGAAGATGTAAACTAGTATACTGCTAATCCTACGTACCTTTCGATGTTTTAAAATATATTTTAGATAAATGTTTTTTATACAATGAAATCTACAAAATAACGTTATTTGAAGAATTCAGCGTCACCTTCACAAAAGGACTGACTCAGTTTCCCTTCAGCACTGTGCCCACTACCCCATTTTCAGGATGGACGGAGGAGGTCACCAACTAGCAGGTCCTGTCTAGTGTTTTTTCTTTAAATTCAAACAAGATGCCGACACTTTAAAATCAGAAGCGCTCCTGCACCGGGGATCCGCAGCGCCACATGCCGCCTGCGGGGCTCCACGAGACACGCCCGGCCCCCTCCCCGCACACAGCCTCACCTGTGTGGCTCCCAGCTCCTCTCTGCTTTTTTTCCTTGGCTAGTTGAATGGCTCGGGAATCAGTTCTTGCTGAGCCCCCGCCTTCCTGAGACCAAAGAAAAGCGTATCAGTCATGGGATCCAAACAGTAGAGGGAGGGGAGCGGGGGACCTACTGAGCGCGGGGTCTGCTTCCTGAACAGACCCCAGCAAAGGCTCAGAGAATCAAATACCACATCCAGTGACAGCGACAGCTGCACGGACTTTGAGTTGGAACCATATACGTGATTTTATCATCCAGAGAAGCGAAGTTTATTCCTTCAAAGTCTAAAACATACTAAAATATTTTACACAGAAAGTGAACTGCAGGCCACTCTGCTGTCTGACACACGGAACCAGTGTGTCCTCAGTGACCAGGACTCACTGACTGCGGCCCCTCCCCGGGTTGCAGGACGTGTCACACCACGCCCGCTGGGCCACCCCGGGGGCCCGGGCCGTGTCCCCCACGGAGGCTGCTCAGGGCAGCTGCTCCACTCGGGGTCCCACCCGGCAAAGCAGAGCGGTAAGTGCATCACTGAACCGGGGCGTCTTCCGAGGGACCTGACGTACGCACACGGGACTGGGAGCGCCGTAGCCCTGCGGACGCACTGCGAGGACACGATGGAACCCCCATCCCCACAGAGAAAGGCTCGGGCGTACCTGCGGCCCCTTCGCCACGCGCCTTCTGGGCTCACAGACGCCAGGCTGGCCCACGTCACACAGCTAGTGAGAGAACGGACAGGGTCAGGGTCAGGGTCAGTCTCGTGCTCCGCCGGCCCTCGGCCACTGCCGCATCCGTCACAGAGAACGCCGATTCAAACGAGTAACTTTTCTTTATATCACGGTAAAATAAGATTTAACTTTCTGAATATAAACATCGCCATCACGTTTAACCTGCACCACAAAGAAAAACCTACTCGATCACTCCCACCTGAGGCTGAGGTAAGACGTTCTCTTAAGAATCTCTGATTAAATTACTTTAAATTATATTAAATGTATAACTGACATAAATATAGTTAAAATATATTAACTACCAAGTCTCGCAATTGGAGAAGTGCTCTTATAACCCTCTAGAGACAAAGGCTCCCAGACCACTCCCTTTTTTTGTTGTTAATTCAAATTAAAAATTTTTGCATGGTTTTAGTTTCCGTTAAGCCTTAAGAAACATTTGATGTCACAATTCCTCTTGGCCACGACTCCATCTGAGGAGGATCTGCTATTACGTGATAGGCTCAAATGCAGAACGTTTCAACATTATGAAATACCTCAGCTTTTTTCAAGAAAAGACACGTTATCACCAAATCACAGAACTCAGAAAGACCTTAGAAATCATGTAGCCAAAGCCCCTCATTTTAGAAATAAGCGAGAATTTAAGGCTCAGACACGTTAAGTGATTTGCTCAAGGTCATAAAAACCAGTCCGTTCCAGACTCGAGACTGGAGCTCAGATTTCCAGACTTGCAGGCGGGAGCTCCATCCTTCCGCAAACCCCTAAGAAATGTCTGCACGCAGATTGATCCAGAACACCGCACGACGGGTGTGAGACGTGACCGAACAGAGCGCCTCATACCAAGTAGAAGCCGCCGGTCCCCGCACCAAGTCCCGCGTCTTTCCGAGGTCCGAGCTCCTCTGCAGGGCTGGACTCCACAGGCTGCGGCGCCCCTCCACTCCACGCCTGCTGTCTGACGGCGTCGGGGTCGGGGGCCGAGTCTGGTTCCACTTTGATGGGAACCAGCAGCTCCGGGGCACTGCTGTCTCCCTGGGGGCCGCTCGCAGAGGTCAAAGCCTGGGGGTCCTGACTCAAGCTCTTCATGGGCAGAGCCACCAGACAGCCCAGCGCCCCTGGGTCCACGGCCTGCACGTCACCTGCAGCGAGGCTGCCCTGCTGGAGAACCGTGGCTGCCGTCCCGAGGACGAGGGGCCTGTCCGGGCCCAGTGGGACGTCACTGTGGGCCACCAAGACCAGGGGGCCCATGGGCCCTGAGGCAGCCTGACTGGCAGGGAGGCCCCCCCCGAGAGAGGCGCTCACAGAAGTCACGTCGACAGTCAGGATCCCAGTGCGGAGCGCCTCGTCGGAGGTCCTGGGGGCACCACCGCTGTCGCCAGGCGTGTCGGAGAAGAGGACCGCCAGGTCCACGCTGCTGAACTCACTCTGGCCGGGGCTGCTGAGGTCACTGGTGGGCGCGAGCGCGCTTGGAGCTCCCAGCGGAGGGAAGAGGTCTGAAAAGGAAGGAACACTCTGGTGACCTCAGGCCCTCAGAGACCAGGGAGCTCTGTATGTGCTCAAGACGTGAGCAGGCGGCCACCGAGGGGACAAGGATGGTTCTTCCTGCCGCCGGTGCCTGGCCCTGCAGGCGGCCACGCTCTGCAGCGAGGCACTGTGGGGGACACGACCGGCGCCCTGTCCACGCTGCCCGGAGCCTCGAGCCCACAGGCATCTCCCCAGACGACGGGCGTGACCTGGGTCAACGACGCTCCCCAAAGTCACACGGCCCAGTGACGGAAGAGGCAAGACTCAAACCCAAGTCCTCCTGGCTTCACACCCTGAGCTCACCCCACCACGAGCAGCCATCCTAGGAGACCAAGCACCCTCGCGGAGCAGACACCTGCAGGCCTCGGGCCACGCTGAACCCTGGCTCCCTGACACTTCTGGCATCAGCTATGTGGGCCCACGTCCCATCCAGCTCTCTGCCCACTTCGCGACAAGCAGCTTCTCCAGAACGAGAGGGCGCAAGGGCAGGGACGGACAGTGGGGAAGATCTGGGCTGCCGGCCCGCCTGCCTCTGGGCTGGAGCAGGGCGCCCCCAGGGAGCTGCGGAGAGCGCAGGTCAGACACCACACTCTGCAGGCCTGGCCGTGGCCTCCTGGATGGAGCTGCTCCGTTTCCAGGCTCCACCGCCCCCACTGCCGCGGGTCCCAGCGTCTGTGCCCCTCAGCGGCAGACACAGGGCCTGGCCCTCAACAAGCCGCCCTCGTTCACTTCATTGCTGCCGCAGCGCTCTCCCAATACTTGATTATTTGTTATTCAATTAAGATTTTAAGTAATCAGATTACCCTTGGGAGAATACTGAACACTAACGCACTGTAAAGAAGCTTCAATGAATGTTCAAGTTGAGGGTTCATACACAAGAACACCCGATCACCCAAGCCCTAGGGCTCACCAGGCCCAAGCAAACAGGAAACGGAAGCACAAAGAACCGGGGCACAGCTGCCAGATGAGGCCCTGGCCGCCCCTCTCCTGCGGCTTCCGACACCCAGGCCCGGCCTGGCACCATCCCTGCCTCCCAACCCTGAGCGAATCCCAAGCTCACGCTGTCCGGCTGTGGACCCACGTCAAGGTGCCTATGATGCTTCCACTGTGAACCTATGAAAGAATCTACTCGAGACGCCATCCCCCCAAAAGTAAATAAACGACAAGCAAATTCAGAACCTATCACCTGCAGCTGTCATGCTGCTTCAACGTTTAAGAACTGGATCAATCTACCATTGCTTCAATAGTCACCTAGTACCAAGGAAACATTCTGAAAAGGCAGTGACCCTCTGAAATAATTAAAACTGGAAACATGTCTCTTTTTCAAAAGTTTCCTTGATAACCTTGATGATTCAGCTCCCTATGAGAAAATCAATAATAATCTAGGCAAACAGGTACCAGTGTGCTCATCAATTTCCTGTTAGCATTTTGCTGATTCCACAAATGTTTACTGGAGACCTGCCAACGTGCAAGGGTCAACATCCAAAAATCATTAAACAAATGTTTGCACAGAGCGTCCAGCACTAGGCCACACCACGACCTCACCCCAGCACTTCCCTGCCAACGCGAGCCCCAGCTGGGACCAACATGAGGGGGACCCGCACAGCTGCCCACAATAAACAGATGCTCCCAAGCTCCTAGTTATCAGGAGGCGAGCCTGGGACCCCGTCACACACCCGACACGAGACCACGTCACATCATAAATGCCCGGTCTGGGCCACCCCCGTCACCTACCCCACGCAAGACCACGTCAGATCACAAATGTGGGGCTTGGGATGCACCCCAGTCACCTACCCGACACGAGACCGCGCCACACCGTAAACGCCAGGCCTGGGACACACACCCCCGATCACCTACCTGACACGAGCCCATGTCACAGCATAAATGCAGGGCCTGGGACCCCCCGCCCCCGTCACCTGCCCAACACGTGCTTCACATAGTGGTGCCCCTCCCAGGATCACAGCGGGGAAGCGGCTATGCCTGAGGCTGGCAGGCCTGTCACAAAGGTGGCACCGAGCAGGGCCTGGGAGCAGCTGCTCAGGTAACTACAGCTAGGACTTCACCCTCCAGGCCCTGCCAGGAGCAGCAGGCCTGCCAGGCCGCACAGCACGGTGCTGGGACGGCTCTAGGGAGAGGCAGCCGCCGGGCCACCCAGACCCTCAGGCCCGCCCAGGGGCCGGTGCACGGGGCAGGATTCTCAGTCCCAGGCCCCCAGGTAGCAGGACGGCCAGGTCCATGTGCCCAGAGTTGCCCCTCTGGGCTCGTCGTGGTTCACGCTCTGCCCCCAGAACGTCCAGGAACAGCTCTGTCCCGTCTCCAAGGACTCTCCCAGGCACTGGGGTGGACAGGAGGAGCTGAAGGAGTCGGACGCAATGGGAGGCAGGCTTGGAATACAGGACAAGGTCGCAAGGAGAGACTCAGAAGCCAGGCTACGAGGGCCAACCCCGTGGAAGCCCCTCAGAGACGAGGGCGGGCAAGAGGGTCAGAGGCGGGAAGCGGCAGAAGAGAGGCCACGGGGCCACGCAGCGTGGCAGCTGCGGTCCCTGCCACGCGTCCCGTGGACTCTGGGCGCCCTCAGGGCCGTGAGCGGGGCCGACCTGGGTGCCGGTGGTGCTGCCTGATCACGTGGGCCTTCACGCTGTGCTTGGAAGCAAAGAGCCTGTGGCAGCTGGACACCGGGCACCTGCTCTTCGTAGCGGCCACGTCCTGCAGGTGCTTCTTGGAGTGGATGTAGAGGCTGCTCCGCGCGGAGAACCTGGCACAGCACCCTGGGCAGAGAGAGGGACGCGTGTTAGCCTGAGGGTCCGCGTCCCCGCTCTGCCCCCCGCAAGCGCCCTCAGGCAGCATCACGAGGAAGCCTGAAGCCCCGCATCGGCCGCAGACAGGACGCGTGACCTGCACAAGCAGGCTGACCGCCTCCATTAAGCTGCTACTGGAAGAAAACCTGCGACCCCGTGACATCTGGGGCTGGAGAACACCCCAGAGACCCGCCACTTCCTCTCATTACGCCCCTGAGAAGCTGTTGCCCAGACGGGCCGAGCAGATGGCCGGGAATCGAGGCAGGAGGGGAGCCTGGAGTTGGCCCTGCCCAAGTCCGCAGAGCAGACACACAGCCGGGGCAGACCCAGAGATACAGCCGCCCTCCTTCACGCCCCAACGTCCCACTGCTGGAGCTCGGCACGGCGGGGTCACAGGAGGGAAGAGGGGTTCCTGACGGCCACAAGCTCGTCACCTGGTAGGGACACATAAGCAGCCGGCTGTCCTAACACAGGCGGACTAAAGCCCGGGGTCAGGCCGCCCAGCGTGCCGGGAGCAGAGGAGGGAAGGTCTCAGGAGACAGGTCACGTCTGAGGTGCCGGGCGGCGTGGCCACCACAGCAAGGAGGTGCGGCCGAGGGGCTGCCAGGCCACCCGTGTACGGCCGTCTCGACCCCCTCTGTAAAGCGGGGCCTCCACGGTACTCAGGACGCCCAGGAAGGACGCCACTGCGCTATCACGCTACAGCATGTCAGGGAAGGCGACGGGGTCGCTGGGGGCCGGAGGAGGGCTACTGCAGGAAAAGAGGCTACGCAGAGAGGAAACGACCACGGCAGTAAGGGCTCTGCTACCCCTGAACTGATTTCATTTTCAAACAAAACTTCACACACGTTTGCCAGGTCAGGCTCAGGTCAGGCTCAGGACAGGGCACTTGGGAAAGACAACAGAGAAGAGACATCTCTGGTCTTGCCCCCGGGGGCCCTGTCGCCACGCGTGCTCCACACCCCCTCCCAGCTGGGACCCTCACAGAGCCTTCCCGAGGGCGGGGTCGACCACCACAGGGACGTCGCCATGCTGCCGCCAGCAGAGTTTCTACTTGTGGAGATGCTTGCCAATTCCACAGGGAACAACGCAGGTATCATTTCAATTTGTATTTCCTTTGATGATCAGAAGCATGACCATTTTTTCATGTGTGTCAACGACTACGTTTTCCCAATTACAACATAATCTATTGAGACTTGTGTTACTGCTTTACAAATTAAGGATATTCACACACAGCCCCACCCATTTCTACCACGCTACCACCCCGCCAGGGGAAGGGCAGAAGCAACTTGTCAAAGACAGACTTCCCTCCAAACCCAGCTCCTCAGGAGTCTGCCCAGCTCGCACCCACGTTCCGTGGGCTCCACGGCAGGCTGGAGGCCCAGAGAAGCCCCACCAGGCTCACGCCGCCCTCAGGCCGCCCCCGTCCACACTCCTGCCGTGCTGCGCTCCCCATCCTCTCCTCCTCCTGCTACTACTACGGGAACGGCGGGGAGTGGCGGCTTCTTAACTTATTAAGAATGTTCCAAACGCCTACAAAACCAGAGAAGATGGTGAAATCACCCAGACTCAAGAACTGCCAGCTCTCAGCAAGTGTGACAAAGGATTCTGGGATGCCTCCGCCAGCCCGCCTTCACCGCCGCCCCCTTGACCACGCGCCGCCGGTCACCCTCTATGTCAGACCTGCGCAGAGCTCTCAAGGATGCACTTACCAAAAGGAAAATCCTGCCTCCTCCGTCGCCAGCCCTGCCCCTTCCTCTTTGCCTCAATCCCCTCGAGAAGGAGGGAAGCCTCGCCCCGCCCACCCGCGCCGCCATCGCCGCAGGGGTTAGACCCCCCCCCCCAAGGTCTCTCCAGCCGCCCGCGGCCCCTCAGCTCCTCCTCGCACCGGCCCACTTGCCTCCTTTCCCAAACTTGGTGTTCTCTTGGCCCAGTGCCCACCTGGCCCCTCGCGTCCTCCTCGTCCTCCTCAGGCCCCTCCCGGGGCGCCCTCTGCTTGCCCACCCGCACGCAGGGCAGTTCCCAGGGCTCGACCTGCCGGCAGCGGCAGGTTACTGATGTCCTCTCGGCCCTTAATTAAACTCCCTGACCAGCTGGGCCCCCACCAGCCCCATTGGACAGAAGCAGAGAAGAGGCAGGGCTGGGAGCCGCACGCAGGCGCCTTCGCGGCACCTGTCCCGCCCCCAGCCCGCTTCTCAGGCCCCAGCAGCACCTGCGCCGCCTCCCGAGCATCTGTCAGCAAAGCCCGCGGGCTCCTGGAACGCAGCGCGTCCGCACCCACCTCCTGCCTGTGCCCCGTGTCCCCGTCTCAACTGAGACGCTGACCCAGCCGCCACCCCCTCCACAGCACCCGCTCCTGAACCCTCGCCAGGCACCATGCATTCTAACTCGCGCCTCTGCTGTCTACGCCGTCCCTCCCTTCCCAGCGCCTGCCCAGGCACCGGCCCATCTGCCCAGGACCCCAGGCTCAGCCTAAACCTCCACTGTGGCCCCATCACCCCGCCTAGAGCCCTCAGCCTGCTGCCCACACCGGCCCTTCTGCCTCCACCGCCCCTGCCTACCGGGAGCCACTCCCCCACCCCAAGAATCCTCTGGGTGACCTCCTCTGTGCGCCAAGCACCCTGCATGTTAGCTGTGTACCTGTGGCCCCAACCGGAGCCCTGGGGAGATGCGGGCCTGTGTCTGATTAGACCACCTGGGCTACATTCCAGAAACTGCTCAGCTGGAAGTGGGTCTTTGGTATCCCCTTCTCCAGGTGAGGAAACTGAAGCCCAGAGAGCCTTGCCTGAGGTCACTGATTCAGGGAGGGCGGAGCCAGCGTTCAACTTCACAGCCCGAGGGACCCGGCCCGCCGTCCCGGAATCGCGCCTCTAAAACGCCAGCCCGGCTTCACTGCTGTCCAGTCCCAGCGTGAGGAGCCACGGCTACGGAGTCCGAGACACGCGCCACGTGCCGAAATGGGCTTTCTTCAAACGTTCCGTCAGCGGATCCTCACAACCGTCAAACCCAGACGGGACTCAGCAGAGCGCCCCCGCAGGGCCCAGTCCCGCGGCCTCACTCTGAATCTGCTCTTTCCGACACACTGCTCCCAAGACCCGGCCACCGGCTAAAACCAGCCGAGCCCACCTCACGGTGCAGTTGACACGACGCACCTCGAAGCAACTTCCATGCATAGCGTCCAGGCGGCCGTGGGGCCGGCTCACACCTACCTTCCACAGGACACGCGAAGGGCTTGGTGCCCAGGTGGGTGACGCTGTGGCCCTTGAGGTGCTCGGCCCTGGTGAACGACTTCCCGCAGCCCTCGACGGGGCAGGGGAAGCGGCGGTCCTCATCGTGCTTCCTGCGGGACAGAGAGCAACAGGCAGTGACCACTCACAAGCAGAGCGTTCCATTCAGGAGGAGCAGCCTCCCAGAGACCCTGATGAAGCCGCTTCCGCCGCTCAGCAACCCCGCTCGTACACGGGCTGTCCACACCGCAGGGGACACCACCTCACATACACACAGCCTTATTCTAAGTAGACACCTCAGATCCCAGCTGGGCAAGTACAGACGAACCACCCAACCTCCCTGGCTCCCAATGCAGAACAGGACAAGGGGCTTCCCTGGTGGTACAGCGGCTAAGAACCTGCCTGCCGATGCAGGGGACATGGGTTCGATCCCCGGTCTGGGAGGATCCCACATGCTGTGGAGCAACTAAGCCCATGCACCACAACTACTGAGCCTGTGCTCTAGAGCCCGCGAGCCACAACTTCTGAGCCCATGGGCTGCAACTACTGAAGCCTGCGCACCTAGAGCCCGTGCTCGGCAACAAGAGAAACCACCACAAAGAGAAGGCCACGCACCACAATGAGAAGCGCCCGCTCGCCGCAACTAGAGAAAGCCTGCACGCAGCAATGAAGACCCAACGCAGCCAAAGATAAAATAAATAAAAATAAATAAATGTATAAAACAAAACGAAACAAAAACAGGAGAACAAGAGCTTCAGTGTCACAGCTGCTGAGAGCCCGAACAAGGGACACAGGCCAGGCGCCGAGTGTCACCTGCACAGAGGCCCAGTCCTCCAAGGCGTCATCACTGCCGCCGGAAGTTTGTAAAGACACGACGAAGCCTTAGTCTATAACCTTAATTTTTTTAAAATATCAAATTGCATATTAAGTATACCAGTTAAACTTAAAAACAAGTACACACAGAAAACACTGACTCTGGGGGATCAGATTCTGTGTGGTTTTCTTCTTACAAGGTTTCTGAATTCTCCAAGTTATCCACGTTGGTTTGTTTTTTATAACTTACAAAAATCCAAAGGTTATTCCACCCATAGGCTTCTACTACTAACGAACAACTCACCTGTTTTCAAAACTGACAGTTCAACCAGAACGTAAAGATTACCTCTTGTGCCTCAGGAGCTTAGACATGCTGGTGAAGGTCCAGCCGCAGCTGTCAGAGTCACAGATGAAAGGTCTCTCGCCTTAGGAAGGAAAAGAATCACACCACGTGATTACACACGTGAGCTGCGCCGGCGGCAGAGGGGGTCCAGGCGCCCCCGGCTTCTCACCTGTGTGGCTCCTCAGGTGGATCTTCAGACGACAGGCTTTGTCATACTGTTTGCTGCATCCAGGGAAGGAGCAAGAAAAGAGTTCCTGTTCCCTGAAGTGGGCCCGGTTATGGGAGAACAGAGCGCTCACTGTGATGAACGTCTTCTCACAGCCTGAACAGAGAAAACACAAACCCTGCTCACTGGCGTGACGAGAATCGCCACCCCAGGACGCTGCGTGCACGGGGGCAGACGCGGAGGACGACGACTGAGGAGCATCTCCAGACAGTGAAAGCCTTCGCAGCGAAAGCAGCAGCCCACGGGTGCACACAGGCCACCTGTCCCCATGTGACCGGGAGACACAGCACCGGATCAAGAGAAAGTCCTCCAGCACAGCTGTGCCCCCAGTTCTGTAGCTCAGACCCTGTGGACACGGTGGGAACTCAACCGCCCAGGTCACCCATGTGAGCCCAGAAACCCAACGAGAGAACTCAGAGACTAAGGAACAAGATTCCACCTGGTCAGGCTGAGCTTGGAAGGGCTGCAAACGACTGCAGTAACACCTGGGACTTTTTCACCTGTGAGAGTGAGGCCGCATCCCCCACCCTCGTAAACGTCCCCTGGACGTCCTTGGCGGCTGGCAGCCCGGCCTCTGACAGCGCGCTTCTCTCTCCCTTTGGTCCATTTCCTGGGGGTTCCCTGCTCTGTCAAGGGTCACTGGGGTCATCTTCGCTCACATGGCCTTTTTCCACCACCTGCATCGTCAACCCCGGCTGAGCCACCAGACTCTGCACATCACTAGTTCTCCTTTGACAGACAGGTTCAGTGCTCAAACAGGGCAGAAAACACGAGGCTACGAGACGCTGACCAGGAGTCTGCGCTGCAGCGCTCCTCAGAGCCTTTACGGTGCTGCCAGGTGCGCACAGCACTCTGCAGGACAGCGCAGGGAACCCCACTTTTCACAGCGACACGTAACCGGGAAACGCTGACCTTCCTGAATGCCTTCCAAGCCTCCTCTTGGGCATCAACCTGTCTGTGCCCAGCAGCCCCAGCCATTCCTTACTTCGGACCTAGGTGCCTTCTCACACTCCGGCAGGGAGGTCTGAACAGGCTCAGCAGGAAGCACCTTCCCCCAACCCACAGTCAAGCCTCCCGGCCCAGCTCTGCAATCCTTCCCACTGGAGCCTCCTCAGCGCCCCACTGCGTCTACCTGGGTCACCCCTCAGGACCCTCCGGTCCGGAACATTCACGCAGCTTCCCTGGTCCCTCTCCTGCTCCCGCCCACCTCAAACCAACACCCCGCGTACCATTCACCTCAAAACCCCCAGGGTGACCCCGTGCCCAGAAGCAGGCTGGACCCCGGTGCTCCTGGGCTCAGAAGGATGCCCCCGAGCTTTTTACTAGAGGGCGGTCCGCAGACCGCCGCCAGATTCCGAGTGCAGGACCAAGCGTTCGGAATCAGTGGCCTACAGCCATGCTCTCCACGGAGACGGGGTGCACAGGACAGGCCAGGGCACGTGGGAAGAAAACACGGGAACCTGGTAACATGTGAATTTTCTTCCGCCCTTTCAAAAGCCCACACGTGACTGCACTTCATAACATACATTCTAAGGAGCGCACTCCGCGTCCATGACGCATCAACAGGGTCGCCGGGCACACACTCGCGCTTCTCTTTTAAGGAAGGGCACCTGGGAGGCCCTCGGGCACCCTACCCCCAGCCCGCCCCACTGCCCCCATTCCCAGCCTTAGCTCTGCAGCGTGGCCCCCGCACCGCAGCCCCTCCTTCCCAGGCGGGAACCTTCTCTCGTGCAGACACACACTCCCCCCGAGAGCAGCTAGAGCTGCCTATCCCGGTAGAGAGCTCAGGGCACTCACAGCAGAGAAAGACCTCTCCGCCCACAGCATCCACCAGTCTCTCCGTCTGAAGATAAGAACGACTTTCAGAACTTTACGCAACTGTGAAGCCCGAAGGAAACAACGCTTTCAACGTCACAATAGTGGATGCACCGTACCTCCGCGATCATCCCCTCGGCGCCTTAACGCCTCGCCTGGGCCGCGTGGCCCTGCGTCCCTGCAGCCCGGGGCACGCGCCTACACGCCGGACGGAGCTTTTCTAAGTGACGAGACCTGCCTCAAACATCCCGTCTCCGGGCCCCGCCGGCGCCGCTCACCGGGAAAGTCGCACTTGTAGGGCCGCTCGGGCTCGAAGTGGCTGCGCTGGTGCGAGCTGAGCTTGGCGTGCGTGGGGAAGCGCTCGGCGCACACCTCGCACTTAAACAGGCTCTCCTGCTCGTGGCCCTTCATGTGCGCCCTGAGGTTGTACACGGTGGTGAACTTCTTGCCGCAGCCGCCCACCGGGCAGCCGAAAGGCCGCAGCTTGTCGTGCGACTGCAAGTGCCGCTTGAGCTTGTACGACGTGGTGAAGGCCCAGCCGCAGCCGTCCAACGGGCACTTGAAGGGCCGCCGGCCCTGGCCGCCGCCGTGCGTCAGCAGGTGCACCTGGAGCTGGTGCTTCTTGGCGAAGGCGAGCGCGCACTGCGGCTCGGGGCAGCGGTAGCCGGGGCCGGCGGACGCGCGGCGGGCCCCTGCCGGGCTGGCGGCCTCCTGGCCGGGCGGCGGACGCCGGGACGGCGCGGCCAGCGCGAGGACGCCACGCTCCAGGTGCACCAGCAGGTCCTGGCCGCCGGCGGCCCGGGGGCCCACGAGAGGCGCGGCGCCGGGGACCTGCGCAGGGTGGCCGGCCGGGCTCGCGGCGGCGCCGGGCTGGGGCCCGGTCTCCCGCCGCCCCGGGGCTTCGGCCGCGCCGCGCGCCACTTCCAGCAGCACCACGAAGGAGTCGCCGCCGCCGGGGCCCGCCGGCCGGGCCTCCCCGCGCCGCGGCCCCTGCGCGCCGTCCTCTGGGTCCCGCAGCAGCAGCAGCCGGCGGTGCGCTGAGCCCGGGGTTCTGCGGGTCCGGCCGGGGCCGCCGCCGAGCTGGGGTCCGCGTGGGGCCGGGGCCGCAGCTGCGAGCAGCGCCGGCGCGTCCATCTTGGGCCGCTGCGCGTCCAGCCACCGCCTCGCCGGAAACGCCACCCCGCACGCACGCACGAGGAGCGCGACGCCGTGCGCTACGCACGCGAGTCGGCGCCAAAGCCCGGCGCGGAGTGCGACCCGGCGCGCGCCGGAGCGGGGCCGAGGCGCGCGTCAGAGGCGGCCCGAGGCGCGCATGCGCGGAGCGGCGGGCGGGGCGCGGGGCCTGCCAGGCCGCGTGACGTCAGGGCTCCGCGCGGTGGGCGGTACAGGGTGGGTCGCTAGCGGCTGGGGTTACGCCCCCGGCCGGGTCGCGCGGCGGAACCGGCGGAAGCGTGGGTCGGGGACGGTCCGGCGGCTTGTAGCTCTGAGCGGTCCTGCCGCCTCAGTGAGCGCTGCCTCGCATCTCGTCCCCGCCCGGACCGACCGCGCCTCACCCGCGCGTTCCGGGACGATGACCCCGCGGCTGCCGTGCCCCCGCCCCCGGTCGGTCCTCCGCCGGCCGCGCCCGTGATCTAACAAAGCGCAGGTCCGGCTGCGCCCCCTCCCCGAGCGGCCCCGCTTTGTCCTTGCTCCCCACACCGGACCCCCGCCCCGCTCCCCCTCCTCCCGCAGGACGAGCGGGTTCCAGCCTGGGGGGCTCGCTCCGAGTGCCCCCCCCCCGCCCCTCAGACAAGTCTCAACTGCAGTTGTTCCGTTCGTCCCTGTTCCAGTGAAGCCTCCGTGAGGACGGTGACCCTGTCGAGTCATTCACAGCTGTGTGCCCAGATGCTAGCAGTGGAGACGCTCAGTAAATGTGTGTTAAATTGAGGAATGCTGTATTATTAAAAGTTCTTCAGAAATACGGTACTTCGGGGGACTTCCCTGGCGCAGTGGTTAAGAATCCGCCTGCCAACGCGGGGGTCACGGATTCGATCCCTGGTCCAGGAAGATCGCACCTGCCGCAACTAAGCCCGCATGTCGCAACTACTGGAGGCCACACACCTAGAGCCGGTGCTCCCCAATGAGAAGCCACGGCAATGAGAAGCCCGCGCACCACAACATAGACCCCGCTCGCCGCAATTAGAGAAAAGCCCGCGTGCAGCAACGAAGACCCAACGCAGCCATATATAAATTTATTTTTAAAAAAGAAGAAATAAGGTACTTCAGGAGTTCCCTGGTGGTCCAGAGGTTAGGACTCCGCGCTTGCAATGCCGGTTGGGGAACTTAGGTCTCTCCACACGGCCAATAAATAAATAAAATAAGGTACATCAATAATATTGAAAAGAACAGGAAACATTTATATGTAAGAATTTTTGCGGTACGCAGGCCTCTCACTGCTGTGGCCTCTCCCGTTGCGGAGCACAGGCTCCGGACGCGCAGGCTCAGCGGCCATGGCTCACGGGCCCAGCCGCTCCGCGGCATGTGGGATCCCCCTGGACCGGGGCACGAACCCGCGTCTCCTGCATCGGCAGGTGGACTCTCAACCACTGTGCCACCAGGGAAGCCCAGGCTGACAGTATTTTTAAAAACATTTTTAAATGGGTGAAATGAGCCCTGTTAAACGTTTGCCAAGGACTCTCCTTGCCCTCCCAACCACCCTGCAACAAGCAGGCAGGAGCAGAGGGGCAGCTCATTCCCTGGCCTTGACTGCCGGTGGTGGTTCGGTGATGTCTCAGGCACAGACAGAAAGGCACATTCTAGAGCGATTCCGGGCATTAGGAGCACCGCAGACACTGCGCGTTCACCCTCAGTAACCCAGGCCCTGCCCTCCGAGCAGGTGGGTGTAGAGAGGCCTTGGGGCAGCCGGGGGAGGAGAAGCGGAGGACACAGGCGCACTTGTCATATTTGCATTTGGGGGGAAACCCCACCAGCCTAGCTGCTGCTCTCCCAGCACCTGATAGGCTGAAAGGCCTCACTGTGGACTCTGAACGGCCAATGGTAGCATGCAGTCCTTCCGGAGCTGTGGCAGGAGTGGGGCTGGGCTGGGCCGGGCGTTCCAATGTGCTTTTTCCCCCAACACCACCAGGCAGTTGACACATCTGACACCATCTACCAGGAGATCCCGCAGCTCAAGTGCTCAGGCCTGCCAGAGTGCCGTCAGATGCCCATTGCAAGTCAGGTTGGCACCTGTGCTTCTGACCCACCGGCTACATATGGAGGGTTCCCATGACCCCCTCCTCGGGTTCAATTAACTTGCTAGAGCAGCTCAGAGAACTCGGAGAAACATTTTACTTAAATCACTGGCTTATCATGAAATGACATAACTCAAGAACAGCCCGATGGAAGAGGTGCGCAGGGCCAGGCCTGGGGAAGGACTCGGGCTCCCTCTGCAGTGTGCCGCTCACCCCGGATCTGCAGGGCTTCACCAGCCCAGAAGCTCTCCGCATCCCCTTCCTTTTGTTTTTTTCTGGAGCCTTCCTTACACAGGCGAAATGGATGAAATCATGGGCCATCAGTGATTGATTCAACCTCCAGCCCCTCTCCCCTCCCTGGAGGTCGCGGGTGGGAAACTGAAAGTTCAACTCTCCAATCACAAGGTTGGGTCCCCGGGTGACCAGCCCCATCTCAGGTGAGGCCCCAAATTCGGAAACATAAATTCAGGTGTGGCAGAAAGGGGCTTGTTACGAATAGCAAAACACCTCATCTCTCTCATCACTTAGGAAATTCCACGGGTTTTAGGAGCTCTGGGCCAGAAACAGGGCTGAAGACCAAACACATATTTCTCATTGTAAATCATCGTACCACAGAGTTAATTTCTCCATCAAAGATCGCCGTGACGGTAAATTTTACACGTCGTGTGGACTGGGCCGTTTTACACCTTGCTTCTGGGTGTGTCCACGAGGGTGTTTGCAGATGAGATTAGGATTTGAATGGGGGGGGCTCCCCAGAGAAAGTGATAGGCGTCATGCAAAACAGAAGGTGGGAGGAGACGCAGCTTGCCTTTTTCTGCCTCCCTCTTGAGCTGGGACCCCTCCTCTCATCTCCCGCCTTGGGTGGGGACTCACACCATCGGCGCCCCGGGCTCCCTGGCCCTGGTGCTGGGGCTGAACTGCGCCCCCGGCTTCCCTGGGCCTCCGGCGCACGTGACATAGACGGCATCTACCTCTATACATGGACATCTATCTATGGCACATACGGATATACGTACGGGTATACCTCCTGCTGGTTCTCTAGAGAGCCCTAATACAGACAGATTCAAATCCCAACAGAGGCCATGCAGGTGACACAAACGTGGGGAACAGGCAGGGGTAAGAAATCAGCAGCTCCTGTCCAAGAATAAACAACAAACACACGTGGCCTCGCCGCTGGAGGACAGCAGAGGCTGCAGGGCTGCGGTAACTTGGGTGAAACAAGCCTCGACCCAAGGGGCCTCCGGCTAATTGCCGTCACAGCGGTGGCGAGCGCGTGGCGTCACCTAATCTCTTGACTTCTTTAAGTAACTCAAAATCTGGATTTTTTAAGTGAAGTTTCCCAATTTCTAAAAATCGGTGACAATGTCAAAAAATTTTTACAGAGGGCAGGCCAAATAGAACGCGAGTGCAGGTCAAGTCCAGCGCCAGCCCCCAGGGTAGGAGCCCCCTCTGGAAAGCCCAGGGCGAGAGAGCTGAGCCCTCCTGCACCGGCCTGCGCTGGCCGGCAGGGAGAGCCTCTGTTCCGGGGGGGTCCACGTTCCCAGGGAGCAGAGGGCGCCCCGGGAGGGGCCCGGAGACTTTCACAAGCCCCAGTTTCGAAGGCAGCTGAACTCACGCCCATCAGGGCCGACTGTTTTCTACCTTCACTGTTTTGATGAAAACATTTCTGAGCGGACTACACACCTCTCCTTTCTTCAAAAAGGCTGGCAGAAGGTTGCTGCTGGTGGGAAGGAGCAAATACCTAAGTTAATGGTTTTGGTGCTTTTCTAATTGTGGGAAGAGGTGAGAATCCAGGTTCATAAACGACTGCTCCAGAAAACACCTGACCCTGTGAGGGCCTGTGCTGCCCGTTGTCCCAGAACACAGAGTCTCACCCTGCTCTTCGCCCTGAACTTTCCGGGTGCGCTGAAACGTCAGCGGCTGCAGTGGCTGGTGACCCAGGCTGCGGCCACTGCCCTGACTCCCCCCGGGCCCGGTGGCGGCTCCGCTCTGGGTGTCAGCTGTCCCTTCTCCCTGCTGGCAGCTGAGGCAGGGGAGGAGACTGCTCACTGGCGGCCTCAGTAGGGCGCCTAGGGCGGGTGTGCAGCCCTCACACGTGGCCGGAAGCCTCCTGAGACCCTGCCCTGAGGCTGGCCGAGCCTGGCTGTCCTGAATAAGCGAGGGTGCTGGATGGGAAAGGATGACGGGAGGGCCCGGTCTTCAAACTGGACATATCCTCTTTGTCTCTCCCTAGGAACAGGGAATGTCCGCACAGATACACGCAGCAGGGTGCCCTCCGTGGAGACTTGTTGGCGGCGATACGACCATTTGGACCCCGTGCTCGCCGTGTGGAAGAGAAGCCCTCCCAGGATGGCTTTAGCAGGTGAGGACCAAGGAGAAGGGGAGGCCATCCGGGCCTGCCAGGAGCCCAGGCACCTCGGCCTTTCCACGTGCCTCCAGGTGCCGCGGTGAGCCTCATGGTCACTTCACAGCAGGGCTGCGGTGCTCCCAGGCATCACACCTGAGGTTCTGGCAGGAGGAAGGGGCAAAAGCAAAGAGCGATGCAGCCGCGCCTGTCCGTTTTTATTACAGCTTTCCCGGAAGACCCACCCAGCAGACTTCCACGTCGCCTCATGGGCCGGAACCAGGCCAACGGTCACTCCTAATTACAAGGGCGGCTGGAAAATCGGCTACTTTTTACGTGCACGTTGCTGCCCAGACAACAGTGGGGTTTTGTTAGCTCAGGCAAAGGTGGAATGGCCCGTGGGGAGGACTCGGCCCCCCGGCTAGACGTGGGGGGCGGGTGTCAAGTTTTCTGCGGCTCCTTGGAGACCGGCCCCCAATCTCTTTCTCAATTGGAGCCTGTCGTGGGAACCAAGGAGAATGAGGACCTGGCCTCTCTGTGCAGCGAGGTCGCAGGTCTCGGGCGTGGACCACCGGCCCGGGCCAGGCCGTCTCTGCCTGGTCACCTGGCGGTCCCACACCAGTCGGTCGGTCGGTCGGGGGAAGGCGGGGCGATGGGCGAGAGCCTGGCCAAAGGAGCACCTGGCCCTTGGCGGGAGGAGGGACAGCAGGCGGCCCCAAGGACTGGTCAGTGCCCCACTCGGCCACTTTCACGGCACCAGCCCCCCGAGCCCACTCGGCGCCAGACCTGAGCACCCAGCCCTGAAGAAGACCCCCACTGCCTTCCCGGTCCCCAGGGAGCCGCGTGGGGACAGCAGAGGTCCCCGCCCCCTGGCCTCAGCTGTAAGCTGGGGGCGCAGTGACACTCCCTCCGGGTGGTGAGCCCCAAGAGGGCGTGAGCACAGCTCCTGACCCAGGAGAGCACGGGGAGTAGCGGAGGGAGCCGGCGGGCTGTGAGGCGAGGGCGGGGCCGAGGTGGTGAGGGGACCACAGGGCTCTCGGTCCCGCTCACAGCCGCAGGGCCCGCTGGAGCACACGCTCATCCGCCACCTCATGGGGCAGCGTCACCACCAAGCCCCTGTCCTCCTGCATCGTCCGGCAGATGATCTCGTAGGCCTTCGGGTTCCCGGACCAGCAGCGGCGGGCCACCTGCCGGCGGGGCGGGGAGAGGGCGTGCAGTGTAGGTGCCACGTCGTCGGCGGGTCAGTGGGTTCCCACCAGGCGTTCCCAGGTCACACCTCCTCCTCTCTTGGCCAGAAAACTGACCCACCCGCCTGTGACGGCGTGACACTGGCCATCCTTCTGCCCGAACTCCCCCCCACCCACCCCGGGCAGGGGCCCCAGGCCAGGCCCAGCGTCCTCAGGGCCCCCTGGACGGTGGCCTCGGCCCTCCCCCCACCTCTGGCTGCCTTCCTGCCACTCCCCACCTCCCCCAGCCATTCCCTCACTGCCGCACCGCCTTCCGGACGAGGACCAGCCCCCTCTGCTGGGGCTCCGCCCCTCCACTCTCCTGGGCCACCCAAGTCTAACCCTAGCGCAGCGCTCCCAAGCCCTTCCCCATTCCACTCCCATCTGCAAATACCCCCCATCACCCCCTGACCTCGCATTCGTGCTGCTTCCCCCTTCAGGCCCGCGTGGCCATAGAGACGGCTGGAGCCCCGCACCACACGCGCACGCACAAGCAGGCACGCGAGCGACACCGCCCAGGCCCCCTGCGGACACAGGCTGGGCGGGAAAGAGCCCGTCTGAAGAGGAGGGAAACCCTGGCGGTGGCTGGAGGGGAGACACAGGAGCAGCGGGGGCTCCGGACTGTTTTCTGGGAGGGGGGCAGGGCCACTGACGGGGAGGGGCCAGGGGGTCACTCACTCCGTTGGAGACGTCCCAGCTGAGCATCATCTTGGCCTTCTGCTCAGCCTCCTGGGTCCCGTCCAGCACAAGGCCAAATCCCCCGTTGATCACCTCACCCCTGCGAGAGGCAAAAGGTTCCCAGGTCACGCTGGGTCCGACCCTGAGAGGGGCAGGCCTGCTTCGGAAGCGCTGTCTGGGGAAACAGCCCCGCAGCCCGGAGCCTGCCTGTGCCTAACGACCGAGGGATGCAGGCTGCCGGCTCGTGCCTCCGCGCTCCACCCACAGACCCCAGGCCCCCTTCCGGGCCCCCACGTGTCGCCTCCGTGGGGGGCGGGGCCACCTCTTCCGGGCCCCCACGTGGCTCTCTTCCTGCCGTCCTTCGCGCTCGTCCTCCTGTACTCGCATTCGGGGTCCTGATTACTTGATTTGAGGGCCGAGTTCCCGGATGCCCAGCATTTGCTGGACCACCTCCTCTCCCGGGTTTGACGTGCTCTGGGGTCCCTCATCCCTGAGAGCTGTCATTCCATTCTCATCATCCACGTGGGCCAGTGCCCGTCCTCTCCCGCTGCTTGCCCCGCAGTTCCTCCCCATCAGCCACGGAGACTGCGTCCTTCCTGAAGCCCCGGGATTCATCCTCACCCTCCACGGCTTTCTCCAAGGCTCCTGCCCAGCTCACATCCCTGACCTTCCAGCCCCTTTCGGTTACACACACACGAAACGCCCTCAATCTTGTCAGCTCCTGCCAGGTTTTACTGCCAGGCTCAGCTCTCAGATCCTCTGGCCCCTCCGGCCTCACCCCCTTCTCTGCCCAGCTGGACCCTCCCGACAACCTCAGCCGGTTCCCATCCCACCCAGGGAGCGGAAGCGGAACTCCTGCGCCCGGGCCCGCGTCCCTGCAGCCGGCCGCCCTGTGCCCGCGAGCGGGCTCCCAGCACTTCCCGTGGCCCCTGTGGTGGAGGGGGCTCTGCACGGATTCAAGGTCGTCACCACTCGCTCGTCAGAGGCTGGTGCCGGGGATCAGAGGACAAAGCAGGCGGCAGCCACAGTCCTTTGACCAGAGAGGACTTTTGGAGATTAGAACGACATCTTTCATTTTGGTAGCCCGAAGCCCAGATGGTCAGAGAGCAAAGGTGCCCAGCTCCAGGGGACCTCTGCAAACCCTGCCTGGAGCAGTCCAGGGCCCAGGAAGACAGCAAGAAAGGAGAACCTGTATCCCGGAGCAGTTGCTGGACAGAGAACGGTCCCGTTGAGAAGGACATAAAAGCAGAACCCTATGTCACATGTACCAAGAGTCGGTGCCAGATGTACTAAGGAAGGAAGCACTCAACATTATAAGATGAACAAGAGCACGCAACTCAGGAACAGGACCCTGGGAGAGCGACTCAAAGCAAAACAGCAGAGTCTGTAACTCTGGCCCAGCAGCCCGGAAGCCCTGGGTTTCAGGCAGTGATACCGGCCAGGGCTGAAGAGGTTATGCAAACAGGAATCTTCATGCCGGGAACTGTGGCGCCCACGGTGCACACACAGTGACGGTTCACGTTCACGGGAGGGGGGCCTCGGCAGGGCGGGGCCTGTCCTGGCTCCTTCACAAGTGACTGCGGGTGGCTTTGCCGGGAACCCCAGGCAGAGTCACATTCTCGGTGCTGCTGCCTCATAGGTGGGACCATCGAGGTGATTCGACGAGTGTCTCTGGAGACACCCGTGCACAGGTCGTGCACCATAGGAGCCTTAGCTGCCGCGACTAATCTCCACCGCTAGCCCGCAAAGCATGCTGCTACCGTGACCATTTGTCCAGGAGAAACAAGCTCCTTGGGGAGCCCCATGCACAGCCGGGTTCGAGATATGCTCTAGTGAGGAAACAGCATCTTATCCAGATAAAGACGGTGCACTTATTCCTCAAACACGTAAGGCCCCGGGGCTGGACCAGGTGTGAGGACAGAAGGCAGGGACACAGGGACTGAGGGGAAGGCCCGGACCCTCCCTGGAGGGACGGAACCACACAGGCTCTACGCAGCCGTCCAACCCGCCGAGACCAGGGACTGACTGCCGACTCTCCCGCTCTGCGCCCTGTCTAAAAGGAGCAGACGGCAGGGACCGCGGGCGGGCAGCACAGGACACACCCCAGCACACAGTCAGAGCAGACTGGGCAGAGCAGGGGCCGCAGAGCGACCCAGTGCCGACACTGACCAGCTCAGAAACGGGAACGCAAACTGAGAGGTATCAGTGGCTTATGACTTAGACACTTGCTTTTCCATACAAGAAGGCAAAAACTATAGCTGGAGACGGAAGGAAGAACAGGCATGGGACAGATTTTTCCCGCTGATCTTCACAGGAAGGTTTGCAGCAGTATCTGGTGGATTAAATCATGCACGTCTGTGTCTGATGGATTCCCGGTGAATCTGAGGCACTTTCCAAAGGAGCCCTCGAGGGCGGCCACGACCGAGGGCCTCGGGGCCAGCGCCTCGCCGGTCGCGCCCTGTCAGAGCCTAGGGCAGCCTGGCAGTGAGAGGGGACCCCGCTCTGGGAGCCCCGTGCAGGGTCAGCGGCAAGCACTGTCCTGCACACTTTCTCGGGGGCTCCGTCCTGCCTTCTGCGGTCCTGTCACCAATGTCGCGAATCCAGGGACAACAGATCTGGGTCCATATCTGGCTCCACCAGCGCCTCCGGCCCCCTTCAGAGCTGCTCTTGCACCTGCAGCATGACTCAGCAAACCCAGTGCCAACACGCCAGGCGCTCCCTCCCGTCCTGGTTTTCTCCAGCCTGTGTCTCTGAAAGGACACGCGATCCGATCACATTTTCCATTCATGAGAGCCACCTGACTGGGCTGCAGCTCGGAATTCCGGCCTCGAAGGGCCCAAGGCCAAGCCAGCCCCCGGGGACGCTCTGGAAGCTGCAGCGTGAAGGACTTGGCTCTGGAGGGCAAGTCCAGGCTTGATCCGGCCAAAACGGGCTCAGAGGTCAGCTCAGAGGTGGCCGGGCCTGGGCAGCTGTCTTCCTCTGCGGGGCCACGGCGCCCCCTGCTGCTCTGAGGAGCCAGGAATCCCACGCGACCAGAGCTCCCCAGGCGACCCCCCCACCCCCACCCCCGCCCAGAGGCCACGCGCACAGGTGTAGCCCCAGCTGCCTGCTGCCTCAGTTTCCGCATCTGTAGATGCATTTCTTTTCCAGGAGTGGGTGAGACAGGGGATTCAAATGCTTGCCATGCGGTCCACTTGCAGTAAACGTTAGTTATTCATCGTTCTTAGCAGCAAATATGACATCACGGTTTACAACAAGAAAGACGTATTTGGTCTTTGCCCACCGTTCCTGGCACGGAGCTCCCAAAACCCTTGGAATTTCCTCTGCTGAGAGGGATGAAGGTGTCTTTCCTTATGCTGATGAGCTGACTCTGGGAAACCACCCAAGGATGGGGCTGGATGCCAGTGGAGCCGCCGTGTGATCAGAGGCCTGGAACGTGGGTCCCAGCCCCTGACCTTCCGGGAGGGCAGGGGGGCTGGAGGCGGAATCAGTCACCAGTGGCCGTGATGCAGTCAATCCCGCCCGTGTAAGGAACCCTCCAGAGAAACCCCGAAGGAGCGGGTTCAGAGAGCGCCCAGGCTGGGGAGCCAGAGTGCTTCCACGTGCTGCCGTGCCCGGCCCCAGCCCCACAGGGTCCCTTTGGGTCCTCAATTCGTGTATCTCCTCATCCAGCTACAGATTCACATCCTTTGATATCTTTTGTAGTAAATCAGAAATCCAGTGACTAAACGGGTTCCCTGCGTTCTGTGAGCTGCTCTAGCAAACCAGTGGAACCCGAGGAAGCGGCTGCAGGGACCCCTGATCTGCAGCTGGTGGGTCGGAAGCACGGGTAATACCGTGCACATGTGACTGGAGTCGGCAGGTGGGTGGGGGACAGCCCTGTGGGACTGAGCCCTCAGCCGTGGGATCTGACGTTATCTCTGTGCTGACAGTGTTGGAACTGAGTGGAACTGCAGGACACGCAGCTGGTGTCAGAAAACCCCCTCGGGTTGGAACTGGGTGCAGAATTATAGGGACGTCCCCACGAGGGAACTGCATCTGTCGCCCAGAAGGGAGCCTCCCAGAAGCCCTAGCTCCCTCGCGGCGTGGGCTGGAAACAGGCCTGGCTGGGTAGAGAGGGGCCAGGACACAGGGAGCCCAGAACCCAGGTCCCCGCCTCCCAGCCCAGCCCCTGGCGGAGTGATAGGACGGGGCCAGGAGAGTGCTGAGCATTCCCTGGAAAACATCTGTGAAAGCAGCATGAAAACGACAGGAAAGGGTGATTTACGGCGTCCACGGCAGGCCTTGGTGTCCCGCGCGACGGGTGAGACCCCAAAGGTGGGGTGTTGGGCAAGGCCCCCATTTCCAGCTCACACGAGGAGCCCTTGGTAGCGGGAGCTCCAGGAAGCAGGCCCAGGACCCTGGAGGAGACCCCCGAGCCTTCCACAGGAGCCCCAGCTGCACCACCGGCCCCCAGAAACCTCCTTACCAGCCGACACCCCCGCCGTTGTGCAGGGCAACCCAGGTGGCTCCCCGGAACGCATCTCCCACGAAGTTCTGCACGGCCATGTCTGTGGAAACAGAGCCCCGTCAGCCCCCAAGGAAGGCAGCCAGGCCGGGCCAGGGTCTGAGGGACGGATGGGAACAAGGCAGGGCAACTGCAGGAACAGCGAAATTTGTATTTTCAGAGCCAAGCAAAGCAGGACAATGAACGAGTGCCCGACGAGCACTGTCGCTCCTGCTGTCTTCTCTCCGGTGCCAGGTACAGCGCCCCAGAGGCACGAAGGACAAAGGAATTCAAAGGGATGTGGTGGCAGTGTCAGCTCAGATGGCAAAGAGCATCCGTCCCACCCTTAGAGCAAACACGCTAAATTGGGGGCAAACTGCAAATCACCAACTGTCCTCGGCCCCTCAGAGGCCCGAGGTCCCAGGGCGGCCAGCTACCCAGAACTCTGTGGGGAGGCAGGCACCTGCCCAGAACTCTGTGGGGAGGCAGGCACCTGCACGGAAACGGAACCCGTGCCTCACCCGTGTCTAAGGACTCGCTGAGTGACAAGCCTCAGCTTGCCTGAGACCGAGGCCCCTGGGGACACGGACAGAAGGGGTCGGCACCTTCCGGCGGGCTCTTCCTCCAAACCCCCACTGTGCCCACAGAGAAGAGGAGGGGGTCCTGGGAATACTTTCGTCCTAGTGCAGGGCTATGAGATACAAGAAAAGCAGCTCTAGGACCTGGAAAAGGCCAGGGAGCAGATTCTCCCCTGCAGCGTCCTGAGACGTCACAGCCCTGCCCGCACCTCAACTTAAGCCCCGAGAAACTGACTTCAGACTTTAGACCTTCAGAACTGCGAGGGAACACATTTGTGCTGTTTCCAGCCTCTAAGTCTGTGGTATGTTGTTACCGTGGCCAAAGGACACGAATGTAAACCACATTGATATCAGAGAACTTCAGAGCCAGCAGTATTATCAGGGATAAACAGGGACATCACACGATGATAACGGTCAATTCTCCAAGAAGAGACAGTAAACCTAAACAAGGGCACACCTAACAACACCACTCTAAAACACACGTGGCAGGGCTTCCCTGGTGGCGCAGTGGCTGAGAGTCCGCCTGCCGATGCAGGGGACACGGGTTCGTGCCCCGGTCCGGGAGGATCCCACGTGCCGCGGAGCGGCTGGGCCCGTGAGCCATGGCCGCTGAGCCTGCGCGTCCGGAGCCTGTGCTCCACGACGGGAGAGGCCACAACAGTGAGAGGCCCGCGTACCGCAAAAAAAAAACAAAAAAAAAAAACACATGGCAAAGTGGATGAGAACTGAAAAGAGAACAGACAAATCCACACACACAGTTGGGAACTTCATCACCCGTCTGTCAGTAATTTATGGAACAAGTCAGCAGAAAGTCAGTAAGGACCTGGACACCAGGAACAGCATCACCAACTGACGTGACCTCATTGACATTTAAAGAACAAGCCCCCAAGTAACCGCAGAAGACACCTTCCCACGTGCCCCAAGATGGACCAATACAACCTTAACAAATTTAAAAGAACAGAATGAATACACAGTGAGCTCTCAGACTACAATGGAATTAAATCAAAAGTCAGTAACAGAAAGACATCAGAAAAATCTCCCCAAACTTGAAAATTTAAAAAGATACTTCTCAATCACTCGTGGGTCCAAGAGAATGTCTCAAAGGAAATTTAAAATATTTTGAACTGAATGATAATAAAAATATATTATGTAAGAATTTGTGGGATGCAGCTAAAGCAGTGTTTAGAGGGAAATTCAAATTCACTCTTATTAGAAAAGAAAAAAGGTTTAAAATCAGTAACCTCAGCTTCCACCTCATGACACCAGAGAAAGAAAACCAAATTAAACCCAAAGTAAATAGGAAGAAGGTCATACTAAAGATTAGAGTACAAATCCGTGAATTTGGAAGCAGAAAAGCAATTTAAAAAATCATTTAAACTAAAAGCTTCTTGAGAATCTCAATAAAAATGATAAACTTCTAGCCAGACTCATAAAGGAAAAAGAAAGAAGCCACAAACGACCAACACCAGGAAGAACACAGCGGACCCCACAGACGTGAAGAAGATAATGAAGGAACACGACTCTATACGCGTGAATTCCATAACTTAGACGGAGTGGACCCAATCCCTCAAAACAAAGTGATGTGGGGGGTGCTCCTGACCGTCCACCTCCTTCCCTTGGGATCCCGTCCATAATGGGAGGAGCTGCAGGTGCTGGGAACCAGAAGGCCCCCCAGGACCGGAGCGCAGAAGCTCTGGGGCGACAGTAACAATCGCAGCGGCTGCAGCAGCAGCAGTCCCTCCCTGAACGCAGCCCAGGGGCACCCGGGTCTCGGGCATCCACCTAGCTGGGCCACCTGGCACCCGCCCTGGTTTACAACTGAGCCCGCATCCCAGGATCCCTCCCTCTGTCCTGGGCTGGCCACCCCGTGCCATGCCTCTCAGAGGCCAGCACCTTTCTGGCAACACCACAACCGACTGAATGAATCCCTTGATCGTTAAATACAATCCAACAGAGAAAAAGCTTAAGTTTGCTGTGCTCCTCACCCGCACAGAAGGCAGAGCCGTCACGGATGTTGGAGGTCTCCCTAAACGGGCTGTCTGTGCCGCTTACGTCGTGGTGGTCTCGGCTCAGGACCACCGGTGCCTGCAGTGGGGGAGGACACAAGAGGTCAGCTACCCGTGTCCACTGCCCAGCACAGGGCAGAGATCAAGGGACAGGGCACACCCGATGCCCTTTGGATGCCCCTGAAAAGCAGACCTTCGGCGGGAGGAAGCGCAGGGCTTCTGTTGCCCCCGCGGCTGCTCAGGGACGCACTTTCCAGCCACCTGGAGCCCCATGTGCTCTCCAGGTGCTGGGTTCGAGTCTCCTCAACCCCACCCACACTGTCACCACACCCACTTTGTAGAGGAAAACTGAGGCCCGGAGAGGACAGGACACCTCCCCGATGTCACAGGGCTGTAAGGGACAGCCTGGTGTTTCAACGGCACTAGAGGTACCGGGAATTCACGGCTTCAGCGTCCGAGGAGCTGCCCTGCCCTTGAAGAGGCCAAGTATGCTCCCCCTCTTCACCTCTGCCATGAACCACCTGTGCAGTATTCCGGCACCTTCTGGATACTCAGGCCTCCGCTCTGCGTCTGCAAGGCAGCAGGCCATCCTGACCCCTGTCACCGCACATGTCACCTCATTCACAGAGCTTGGTACCACTGAGATCCCCTGAACTGATACGTTTGCCTGCATGTCCAAGTGTCCCTCCACCAGCACCAGGCAGGACCCTGTCTACCTTGTCCTCTGCACAGCAGTGCTGCAGCAAGGCTGGCACCAGGGGGCGCTTGGGAAGGAGTGGGGGGGGAGGGAAGGAGAGACGGGGAAGGAGGGAGGGGAGGTGGGGGGGGAGGGAAGGAGGGAGGGGTAGGAAAGGAGGGAGGGGAGGGGAGGGAAGGAGGGATGGGGGACGGAAGGGGGAAGGGATGGAAGGGGGAGGGAAGGAGGGAAGGGGGAGGGGGAGGGAAGGGGGAGGGAAGGAGGGAGGGAGGGAAGGAGGGGGAGGGAAGGAGAGAAGGAGGGAGGGAAGGGGAGGGAAGGGGAGGGAAGGGGGGGAGGGAAGGAGGGAGGGGTAGGAAAGGAGGGAGGGGAGGGAAGGAGGGAGGGGAGGGAAGGAGGGAGGGGAGGGAAGGAGGGATGGGAGGGAAGGAGGGATGGGGGACGGAAGGGGGAGGGGGAGGGGGAAAGAGGGAGGGAAGGGGGAGGGGGAGGGGGGAGGGAAGGAGGGAGGGAGGGAAGGAGGGGGAGGGAAGGAGGGAAGGGGGAGGGGGAAGGAGGGAGGGAGGAAGGACTAAGATGCTGTCTCTGCCCTGCCAGCACTGTAGCACCACAGCAGGAAGTGCGCATGCACTGAGCGAGGTGGGCAGGGCTGACCAGGAGGGAAATGGGGAAAAGCAGGGAAGGTTGTCATGGTTTGAAAGGGACGATTTAACAAAGCCACGTGAGACACTCGTGGGAAAGCCACGTTCTGAGGTTACGGGAGCCTCTTTTCTGATAAGAGGTTCAGAGAGGGCCCCTGACTGCCCAAAGTCACACAGCAGGGACCGAGTCGCCAGAGCCTGGGTTTGAGGACGGGCCTCCTCCCTCCCGGGCCTGGGCTGGCCTGGTGGGGAGGCAGGGGAGCCCCTCCCAAGCACAGGACAGCCCACCTTGATCTTCCCACGGGCGATGGCTTGGTTGAAGGCCACGGCGATGGCCACACGGCCTTTCTGGTCCGAGTACAGGATCCTGGCCTGGGAGCCCACCACCTGCGGAGAGAAGGGTGAGAGCTGACCGACGCGGGGGACGCTCGGGAGACACGGCCACCAGCAGTCAGACGGCCGCCTCCAGGGAGGCAGGAGGCGGCCCTAGAGTCCAGCACTCACGTCCTGGTCCGCGTGTCCACGTGCAGGCTGGGCCCCCAGATGTCCCTCCTGACCCATCCCCGCAGGGTTAGCCCCAGGGGCCTCCGGGACCCTGACTCGCCTGTCTCCGGGGATATCACCTCCTGTGGGCGTCACCCCGCTCGACCCTTCCCACCAGAGTAACCTCAGCACCCCACGAGGCGGTTCTGACGTGTCTGCCTTGCTCCAGCTTGGCACCCAGAATCTCCTTAGTGAGTCTGTGAGGAAGACGCTACTGTGCTCATCACAGGCCCCGTTGCACAGGTGAGGAAACGGGCCGGGGAGGCTGAGCCCCTGCGCACCGCCACCAGGATGCAGCCCCTTTGGAGCTGGGGGGCACTCACTGCGGGAGACAAAGGCTCCCGAAAATGAACTGTTGTTCATGTTGGCGTTGTCACTGCTAGCACAGCGTCATCGTTAGCACAGTGGCTCTCAGCCGGGCGACCTCTGGGGATGACTGTGGACATTTGGGTGCTGCTGGCATGGGTAGGGACGCTGCTAGACTATGGTCCCCGTGACCAAGAATCTCCAGCCCCCAGGCGCTCGAAGAGGTAGTAGCGCCCATGTTCACAGCAGCATCATTCACAGTAGCCAAGAGGGGGAAGCAACCCATGTCCATGGCCGGCGATGGATAGAAAAGGTGTGGTCCATACACACAAGGAACACGATTCCGCTTAAAAAGGAAGGAAATCCTGACATGTGACAACGTGGATGAACCTTGAGGATATCAAGCTCACGGAAATAAGCCAGACACAGAAGGAGAGGGGAGGGGAGAGGGAGCTAGGGTCTGATGGGGACAGAGCTTCAGCTGGGGAAGATGAGAAAGTTCTGGAGATGACGGTGCTGATGGTCGTACAACAGTGTATGTGCTTAACGCCACTGAGTCGTACCTTCAAAATGGGTCAAATGGTAAATTTTATGCTATGTAAATTTACCACAATCAAAACAAATTCACCTGGCCCCAGATGTCAGCAGTGCCGAGACTGAGAAACCCTGGACTCTGCAAAGGGGGTGCAGGTGTTTCCCTCAGCCGCCCAGGGATGGGGTGAAGCACGGCGGGGCGGGGGGGGCGTCCACAGGAGGCCCGCGCACGCCAGCCTCTCAGTCAGCCTGGGGCTTCCTCGGCCTCCCGCTTTCCACCCAAAGGCCTTGGTTTATTTGCGCCAGCTGCCTCGAATCCTTTTTGGAGAAACTGTACCGTAAACCAGCATGGCAGCCTTTCAGATTTCCCGGATCCACAAACAGAAAATGGGAGGAACTGACCCAGGACTGCCAGCTTTGCCGAGAGTGTACATTAAAAGAAACAATTAAAATGTTAAAAGGACAACCTTCTGTGATCACCAACTTTCACGAGAGACGAGGGAGGGAGGGAGTGGGGGGGAGGGAGGGAGGGAGGGGGGAGGGCAACCTGAAACAAGGGGGAAAGACACAATGTCCAGGTAACTTTAACTCAAACACAAAGAGAGGGTCCTGCTCGCAGGTTGGGGGGGCGTCCAGCTGGCCGCCCACACGCCCTCAGCCCTGCAACCCTGCCGGCCCCTTCTCGGTGGTCGTGGCCCTCCTCTCCAGGCCTCCCTGCACTGGCCCCCCATCTCCACCTCTTGCCCCACCCTCCCAGGCCCAGGCCCTCAAGTCCAACAGTGACGGCCGTGGGCATCTCAGGCTCCAGGTAGCTGGCATGAAGGGTTTTGTGGAGAAATGCATTTGTGACCGCTGGGCCAGGAGGCGGCGGCAGCCTGGCTGGACAGGGCTGGACCAGGAAGCCCAGGAGAGGGGGCTCAGAGCTCGGGGGAGGCCTGGCTGAAGCCCAGGCCAAGGACCCACTGGTCCAGACGTGGTGGCGGCATCCGGCCATCAGGGTCTGTGGTCAGAGGCCTGTGACCCACACGCCCATTTCTCACTTTGCCCTGGTGCATCCGGTTGGCTGTCTCCTCAGGCCTGTGCACTGGCTGACCCCTCCGCTTCCCCCACTGTCACTCCCCCCACCTAGCCCCCAACCCCACTTAGACCTGAATCCACAAGTCAGCTCCTCAGAGGCACCCTTCTGACGGGTTCGTGTAAACCAGTCCCCACCTCGAGTCACCCGATTGGTGGTCACGCTCACAGTCACGGAAACGCCCGTCCCCCCAGCCCTGGCCCCGCAGAGCGTCAGAGGGCCTGCTCCAAGCCCCACACCACAGCCAGGGGGCACGCGCCGCCTCCAGCATCTCCACCGCGCAGACAGGACGGGAGGCTCAGAGAGGCCAAGCCACTCACCCCAGGTCACACAGCGGAGAAGCCGGGAGACCTGGCTCCAGGGCCCAGCAGGGGAGTGAGGGGAGGAAAGACCTGCCTGACCCTGGTTGCTGCCCCGGAGCCCAGGCCCCCTTCTGAAAGGTCCTGGGCTTCTCTGCCCAGCGGCCCCTGGGTTAGGTGGCCAGTGGGGACATCACCTAACTGGCCCAGGTGGCAAGCAGCACCTTACCCCGGGCACGGTCCAGCTGCCCACCCTGCCCCCGCCAGGCTGAGCCCTCACCAGCCAGTGCTGGGAGGCCTCCCGGATCCAGCGGATGTTGTCCATGTACTGCTGCTCCACAGCCGGATTCACTGCAGGGAGAGGGGAAAGGGTGTCACAGGCACCAGCAGCCCCTGCCCCACGGTGGGGGGCGGCACAGACCCTCCTCGCGAAGGCTGCAGGGCAGAGGCACCCGTCTGTGTCCACAGACGGACCCACAGATGGCCTGGAGCAGCTGTGACACGGAGACGCAGAGGGGCCTGGACACGGGGGAACGGCGCAGATGGACACAGGGCCAGCTACAGGGAGCCAGAACACCATCAACAGGCACCACCCAAGGATGTGCCCTGTGCCCATGGGGCCAGGCCAGGGACCACGTGTCCAGGCTGCCCAGCACCGCCAGGCAGGTGTCTATTGGAGCCTCTGGGGGTCACCGTGCGCCAGCATCTCCAACCAGCAGCCTCACCTCCACCAGCAATGACCTCCTCCAGCACTGACGTGGCCAGCTGATCCGTGACCGCCAGGTCCTGCGGGTCCCCGGACGTGCACACCCAGCGGAAAGGCCCAAAGCCCTGGGAGAATATGTCCCTGCAAGGGCAAAAGGCTCGTCAGCTGGGGGCTTCCAGGCTGGCTGCACGCCCTGGCTGGGGTCACCACGGTCGGCGAGGCCGCAGGTGCTCCAGAACTGAGGAGGTGAGGGCTGTGCGCCAGGCGGTGGTTCATGGGGGCCTGTGTAGTGAGTGGGCGTCGGTGTCCACGATGGCTGCCGGAAGCCCCCAAGCCACGAACTGGACGGTAACTTCCCCCAGCCCCCTCTGTCCCCTCGGTGTCCTTTCCCAGCTCCCCTCTCAGAGCTGTACCATCTCTGGCTGCAGAAGCAGGGAGCTGGGACACAGACAAGCAGAAATTCCTTAAGTTGCTGTTGGAGACAACCTGAAAACCAGGCAACTGAAACTAAATATTGGGACAAACAGTAAACTTAAGGCCAAATCTGCTTTAAGTGGGCTGACCTTCCGAGGGGACTCCAGGCAGAGGAATGCAGGGGCCTCTCTGGGCTCCCGCGCCCACCCAGCCCCTGCTGGGCTCCCTTCCCACTGCCCCCTGGGGACACCCCAGTGGCCCTGGCCCAACTCTGGCCCCTCCCCTCCCACAGTGAACCTCAGAAGGACGCGGGCCTCTCTCGCCCCCCGGGGGTCCCCTCCGGTGCAGATCCGGGGCTGCTGCCCACCCCACCCAACCCAGCGGCTCAGGCCCGAACTCCACCCTGTCCTCTCCCTCCGGCCGCTCCCTGGTCCCTGCTTGTTCCGGCCCACGTGGCCAGGGAAGCACACGGGCTGCAGGGATCAGGCCCTCCGCCGCCCACTCGTGGCTCGGGCGTGGCCGATCCTGTTCTCTCCCTGAGGCCCTGCACAGGGTCTCTCGTTTTCAGCTCCTTTCCCCCTGCATTTTGGGGTGGAAAGCCCGTGACCCGGTGCAGGTCTCAGCACGTGGCCTGAGCAGTGGGGAGAGGAGGAGATCTTCAGACCTGCATGTCCAGGACAGACGCTGGAAGGGCCCATCACTCACCCCATAATGTGCTGGACGTACGAGGGGTAGCGGAACTCCGTCCTGTTGGCGCCCGTCTTCCCCACGTCAGCCCCTGTGCGCGGAGACCCAGCGTCACCTGGAGAAACCGAGGCCCAGCGAGACCAAGGCCCTGGCAGGGCCAGCTTCCAGAAGGGACACGTGGAGCCAACCCGCAGGCCACACTGCCCCGCCCACGAGGCCTGCAGAGAGGGAACCCCCCCCCTCCCTTCTCGCTCACCTGCTCTCTGGGCCTCCAGGAGGAAGGCGTTGCCATAGTCCCAAAAGAAGAAGTTCTCCTGGGCCAGCCTGTTGATGGCCGAGACGTGCCTCCTCAGGCTGCGAGAGGTGCGGTCAGTGGTCAGCTCAGCACCGCCCGCCCGGGCTGAAACCGAAGCCGAACCCCACGAGCCCCACCTCCCTGCTGACTCTTCCCCCAGCTGACCCCACCCCTCCTGGTTCCACCCCCTTCTGACCCCACCCTGACTGGCTCCACCCCTCCTGGTTCCACCCTCCTGGCTCCACCCCAGCTGACCCCACCCCTCCTGGATCCACCCCCTGCTGACCCCACCCCTGACTGGCTCCACCCCTCCTGGTTCCACCCTCCTGGCCCCACCCCTGCTGACCCCACCCCTCCTGGCTCCACCCCTGACTGGCTCCTCCCCCAGGCTCCACCCTTCCTGGCTCCACCCCTTGCTGCCTCCTCCCCCCAGCGCCTCCTTCCTGGAAGCCCAGGTCCGTGCCGGCTCCTCAGGTCCCCCTACCCTTCAGGACCCTGCAGGCAGCCCCTAAGCTAGCGCCTATGGGTCGGGTCGTCAGCCAGCCAGCCCGGCGCCGGGACCAGACTCAGTGCTGAATAAGCAACGGCCTCTTGCAGAAGCGCCTCAGGCTCCCCTCCACCAGCACCTGCTCAGCACCCACACGTGCTGGAAGCTGCCCCCAGTGTTTTGCAAATGTCACCCCAGTCTGTTCCCAGCATACCCACAGGCCAGGGAGCCCATGACCCCGTGTGACAGAGGAAGAGACAGAGGCCCAGAGAGGTTAAGGGTCTTGCCCGAGGCCACACAGCTGCCCCAGGAGAACTGGGCAGAGGCCAGAGCCTCCCAGTCCAAAGTTCCTGCAGGCCATGTGTACCCCCATCCCTCCCCCGAGCAGCCCTGGGACCTGCATCACCTTTCCTGGACCAGGGCTTTGAAGGCAGCAGGGTCGGAGGCCATGAGGCTCTGGGCCTCTGCGAAGCCCAGCTGCACGGGGTAGTAGCCACCGTTGAATGGGTTGTGGCAGGACGTCTGGTCTGACCCCAGGTCCACCAAAAGCTCCCCCGTCGTGTCCAGTTCACGGACCAGGCGCTCCCTGGGGAGACTCAGGTGGTCAGGGCAGGGCAGGCAGTGCCGGGGCCCGAGCTCAGGGTCCAGCCAGGGGGGTACGCAGCGTTTCCCAGCCCACACGCCCAGTCGTCAGGCATGGAGGCTCATCCTGCTTTCCCTCTGGAAAGATCCCTGGCGGGAGGGCTGCCCAGCTGGGCAAAGGCTGCCGTGAGCTCGGCCAGGATCCGGGCCAAGAAGGTTGGGAGCAGAGCCTCAAGCTGACACTGGAAGCCTTGTGTCCCGGGAGCACCTGGCCCGGGACCTTGGCTGGGGGGGCTCACCCGGTGTCCTCGAGGCTGCCAACGCCCCCCACTTACCAAAGATCCACCACGTTGCCATGGTAACCAAGGCTGAGGGCCTCCTTCCTCTTCCTCGCTTCCCTGGAAGGGGCAAGGGCAGGACAGATGGCCCCACCGCACCTGCCCACGGCTACCCACCCCCAACACACAGGCCCCAAGCTGGTGGGGATGCAGAAGGCCCAGGAGGCACCCAAAGCACCACGTGTGAGCGTAGGCCTGAGATGCAGGGACCCATGAGGTGTGTCTTTTGAGGACCCAGGCCTGAGGGGAACAGCAGACTTGAATGCCCTCGGGAGGACTCGCTGGCAAAGGTGACCACCCCTCCCCCCCCAAGGTGTAGAATTCGATCAGTAGAATTAGGGCTGCTGCTGCGAGGACTCTAAAAGGGATCTTTGTAGAACCCACTCAAGGCGATCCTTAAGTAGCAAATGTCACAAAAGATGGCTCTAAACATTATTTGCGGGACTTCCCTGGTGGCACAGTGGTTAAGAATCCGCCTGCCAATGTGGGTGACAGGAAGATCCCACGTGCCGCGGAGCAGCTAAGCCCGTGCACCACAACTACTGAGCCTGTGCTCTAGAGCCCACAAGCCACAACTACTGAACCCGTGAGCCACAATTACTGAGCCCGTGAGCCACAACTACTGAGACTGTGCTCTCGAGCCCGCGAGCCACAACTACTGAGCCTGCGAGCCACAATTACTAAAGCCTGTGCGCCTAGAGCCCATGCTCCGCAACGAGAAAAGCCACTGCGATGAGAAGCCCACGCACCGCAACGAAGAGTAGCCCCCGCTCGCTGCAACTAGAGAAAGCCCACACACAGCAACAAAGGGCCGATGCAGCCAAAATAATAATAAATAAATAAACAAACGTTATTTGGAAAAATAAAAGGACAAAAAACGAAAGCATATTTGGGGGAAACAGATTTGAATACATGAAAACCCCACAGACGTGGGAGGGTCGCCATTCCCGTCTCTGCATCTCCGCAGCTCAGGGAACAGAAATGTGACCAGACGGCTGCTTCAGGCATTTGTTACACTGATGTGGACTGTGTGTGTGTTCATGCGTGTGACCGCAGAATTAAGGACCCAAACTGTGTGTGACGAGAGGGAGCCGGCATATGGAAGAGGGATACTTAGAGATGACAGAAATGTCACAGTGCTTGAAAGTGTGTGTGAGCATGCGAGTGTGTACGTGCGGGTGTGCGAGTGGGCACGTGTGCTCCAGGTGCACCCACAGGATTGGGGCCAGATCAGGTGAGACCCTTCATGCCACACTAGGAGGTTGGAACTTCTCCTGTGATTAATGGAGAGTTTTCTGCCAGTTTTCAAAGATCTATGTCCAAAAAGTACCCAGTCTTGGTAATGGGAATATTTCTCACACTCTGTGTGTCTTTGAACATTTTTACATAAGCCCCCTGAAGACCTTGGGCGAGTCTAATTGCAGCGGGTGGAGCCCCCTGTGCAGAGGCGAACTCCCCACATGGGGCTCAGTTCTGCAGAGCAAATTCGTTGAGAGGATGCTTCAAAAAGGGCACCTGATCAGCGGCCCCCAGGGCAGCCCTGCCCCGCCCCACTGAGATAGCTGAGGAGACAGCACGCAGCGGGGAGGGGCCCAGCGCCACAGGACCAGCCGTGGCCCCCTTGGGGAGGAGGACGGGCCTTGCAGAACCCAACGGGATCCTGTTGAGGGAAGCTCCACCTCCCAGGGGTTGAGCAGATCCAAGCAGCACCTACTGTGTGCCAGGCTCTGGGCTGGGCACTGAGGCACCATGGGGAGAAACGCAAGACATGCTCTTTGCAAAACTGTGGCCAAGCGCTGGGGTCACCGAGAAAACTACTGAAGTCTGTTAGACCACAGGTATGGGCACCACGGATGCACACGGGCTTCCCCCACGCTCGCGGAAGGGACCAGCGAGAAGCAGAAATTTAGAAGGTCCCAGCCCGGTCTCCCCCCGAGCCGGACACTGTACCTGAGTCTTTCAATGCAGCGGTCCAAGCTGTCGGTCACTTCCATCAGCCAGCCTTGCCTGTGGCGTTTCATGAGGGCCGCCCCATCCACCTGGGACCACGAGGCACGGGTGTAGATCACCCCCTTTCCCAACAGAGCCAGGCAGACCCTACAAGCTGCTGTCAGTACTGACTCCCCCTCCTGCCTCGCATCAGCAAACCTGGATTTCGCTTAGGGTGACGCTATGCTCGGCCCCAGGGGATGAATCACATCCTACCTAATCACAACTGCCCTCCCACCGCTTCCAGCCTCCCTGGTGGATGAGAACGCCCGTTTGATCCCATACTGACTGCTGAAGTAAAAGAAGCAGTTTCTAAGGCGTTATTTTCCTGCTAAAATGGAGTCAGCCACAGCCGGCACTTCCCCTGTGCCCTGCCTTGGATGTAGATGTGATGGCTGGGGCTGGGCAGCCACTGTGTGTGCACAAGGAAGCCCAAGAGAAGCTGGAGATGTTGACCCTGACGTGGAGCTGCTGAGCCAACGCCAGCCCTGCTGGCTATGTGAGAAAAGTAAAACCCTCTGTGTCAGCTGCTCTCGTCGGGTTTTCCATCACCTGCAGCCAGGTGGGCTCCTAACAAGTACACCTGTGCGTGTCACAGGCTTACTGTCAGCCAAGTGCGGATCCCACGGGCGCGTGCCCCCATGCTTTCCTCCCGGCTGCCCCTTCTCTTCCGCTCCCTGCCCCTCTTCCTGCCGGAGGAACTCAGAGCCAGAGGGAAGGTTCCTGCGCTCTCCCCGGCTCTCCCCCACCGACCGACCGACCGCTCTGTCCAATATGGGGGAGCCTGGCTCACTTATTCACAGGCTGTACTCCAGGGCCCCAGGGCAAGGGAAGCCAGGCCTCAGGGGGGCAGTTTCACGGCAGAGTGGAGGCAGGCACTGGCCCTGGCAGGTGACGGGCACTTGGAAGGCAGGGGCGTTCGCTGCCCTGGGGACCCAGGCTGGGAGGCTTGGGGGGTGAGGGCGAGAAAAGAGGGGGCAGGCGGGGGTGGGGGGCTCTGGAGGGGGGGCAGGGAGGCGCTCCCGCCAGCTCACCTCTGCAATCACGCCGACGCAGCCCACGATGACGGCGGCTTTGGCCTGAGCCCCACTCATTCCGCCGAGCCCGGAGGTGACAAAGACCTTCCCGGCCAGGTCCTGGACGCCCAGGTACCGCCGCCCGGCATTCAGCACGGTGAGCTGCAGGGCGAGGACTCGGGTTCACGATCCACGCCAGCTTGTCCACCCCCAGGCCCGTGGGCGGGCGTGGCCCGTCTCTCACCACTGTGCCGTGGACGATGCCCTGGGGACCAATGTAGCAGTAACTGCCCGCTGTCATCTGGCCGTACCTGCCCAGAGGGGGAAGCGGGGTGAGCCGGTGCCTGGCGCCCCACTTCACAGGGCCTGAAACACACTGTCATCACCCCAAGTGCAGCACTACCTTCTCCTTCAGAGACAAAAGAAAGCTATAGAAAAGGCCACAGCCCCCCGTTTCTGGTCCCCCTCAGACCTTTCACAGACAGGCTTCATTCTCTTAAAAACTGTAGTCAAATCACCGGGGAATACTTAGCCACGTGGACAAGAGCTGACGTGACCCGGCACCTCCAGGTGAGGACGAGTCACCACGCCTTCCTGTGGTGGCCAAACCTGGGGGAGCTGAGCCGCTCCTGCAGGAGGAGACCCGGGGCCGGGGGAACACAGAGCGGAAAGGGCCGCGGCCTCCCGACAACACCCCGAATCCGGACAGTCTGCGGGATTCTGGTCCCGGGATGTGCAGACGCCCTCACCGGGGCCGGGGAGGGGAGCTCTGCCACCCGTCAGGGGACACCTGAGACTCGCGTGCGGCACGCAGGGCAGAGGCCAGCAAGCGGCGTTAGTGTGGTGTGGGCGACCATTGCTATTTGCATAAATGGCCTTGTTCTGTAGGCACTGTTTCTGGGTCTGTGTTTCCCCCAGACACAAGGCCTGTACGGGCCTTTGCACGTCAGCACCCGCAGACCTTCCGTGGCTCCACAGTCAACCCCATCAGAGGGCACAGGATGTCCCCTCTCCCTGTCGGTCAGCCGGGTGGCTCGGCTGGGCCACAGGACAAGGCCGCAGTAAGCGACCTCCCTGGCCCTGCCGTGCCCTCCAGGGTAGAATCCAGGAACGGGGTGCCAGGGCACCGTGCAAACATTTAAAACACTAATAGACAGCGTCACACTCCAGAGGGACTCCCCAGCAGGGCACAGGCACTCCTGTTTGCATCCTGTGACACTTATCCAGCAGTTGAGTTTTTGGCAACGTGATGGGAAATTTGGCTGTTGCCGTAGGTTTACTCTTCCCTGAGGACCACTGAGGTCAGGAGACCCTCGAGGCTGCTGTCCCCCAGCCACTTTCTGGACCTTCTCTCCTCTGGGTCAGGGTGGATCCTGATTCTCGCAGATCTGAACGCCAAGCCTGTCCCATAACTGGGACAAAGCACTGGACCATGTAGAACCTCTGCTTCCTCCTCCAAAAAATGGGGAGTCATGACCTGTGCCTTGCGTGTTTGTGTGACTATGACAGGGTGTAAGGGAATCGTGCTGATATGATAGACATCTACCAGGGAGGCAGGTGAAAGCATCAGACCCCGCCGCAGGGCGTGCTCCCGGGTGGCCGCCACCCATGGCGCCTTTACAGATAGGATCCGAGCTCCCAGGTGGCCCAGGGACACGCGGCAGGGCTGGGAAGCGATTCGGAGGCCTTCTGATTCCATCCCTTGTCGCACCTGATCCACTGCTGCTGCTCCTGCAGTTCACTCTTGGGGGTAAGATCATGGGGTCAGAGTTGTCTCCATCTGGGGCTTTGACCGCAGTCACTGGATGTGGCCCTCCCGCACCCCAGCCTTGCCGTACAGACCTTGACACCCCAGCCTGTGGCTGCCTGTTCCCCCACGTACCCCCACCACGGAGGGGACCAGTTCCACTTTTGTCAGCCTGCTGGTGAAAAGGTTTGCCCTGGTCAGCGGTTCTCAGATTCCTTATCCAGGCAACCCCTTCCCACCTCTGTGGTGATTTGCATCTTCTCTTTGGTCAACTGCTCGCGGCGCCTGGGGTCAGCACTCAGGGGCAGCCAGACCAGGTCTGACTCTGCAGCTCTGCCCCTTTAAACTTCTCTCCTGAGCCCGCAGGACAGCAGCACAGGGGCTGGTCCATGGCCACACACAGGAGGCCGACCAGACACCGACCGTCCTTCTGCTCCCACTGGTACAGAAGAGGTCGTCAGGCCTCATAACAAATAATAGTAACAGCAACTTATTATATAATAACAGTAACTACTTATGACGAAGGACAAAGGTAATTGGGTTTCTGAGCCTCAGTTTCTTCCTCCACAAAATGGGTTAATAAGGGCCCCTAGCTCGGAGGCTTCTGTAAATCCTAGAACAAGTGGCGGCGACCATGATTACAATCATTCATAGGCTCTCAGCCTGAGGCCCAGCGGGGTGGTTAGGACGCCAGCGCCCCGCTCCCAGAGACCCACAAGCACGTGCAGATCAGGGCTGTCCTGTCACATTCTTTACATCCCCAGAACACTGGGAACAACCCAAACCAGGTGGCAAGTGAGCTGAATAAATAACAGCGCAACTGAGCACTGCCGGTGAAACCCAGCAAGTCAGCCCGAATCCCGAGGAGGGGCCAGGTGCGGAGGGCGTGGCCCCTGGCTGTCGGGTCACCCCCGCCGAGCGCCCTTACACACACGGGATGTCGGGCAGGACACAGGAGACGCTGTGAATTGGGGCGTCCGGGCGGGAGGAGGTTCCCTTCTCGCTGTGGCTCCTTCTACAACGTCTGGGGGAACACCTCCCATTGGAGCGTTAATGTGACAGCGCGCTCAGGGGCTGCACAGACACACGCGTCGTCAGAGCTCACAGAACGGAGCACGTGACGTGTGCGTTTGCGCATTCGTGACATGTAAATTTCACTTCAAGACCAAGAAAACTGCGGGGACTTCCCTGGCGGTCCAGTGGCTAAGACTCCATGCTCCCGATGCAGGGGTCCCAGTTGGATCCCTGGTCAGGGAACTAGATCCCACACGCATGCCGCAGCTAAGAAGCCCGCATGCTGCCACTAAGAAAGTCTTCATGCTGCAACTAAAGGTCCCACATGCTGCAACTAAGACCCAACACAGCCAAATAAATAAATAAACATTAAAAAAAGAAAAAAAATGATGGACAAATACTGAATTCCAGGCAACAATATTTACAGCTTACTCTGAGACGCATCAAAAAAATGATCGTGGGTATAGGGATGCGAAGACAGACAGATAGGAGCTCACGTGAGTTTAGTAGCATATTAATCACAGAATCTTGGTGTTCCCTATTACTCCTGTCCATTTTCTGTATGTTTGAAACCGATAGTAAATTGTTGCAAAAGTAGGATTCAAATTGTAGGTTCACTTGCTCACACCCGTATGAAAACTGTAGGCATAGCTATGAAAACTAGCAGAAAATACGTAAATGCGAAACCGTGCTGTAGAGCTTTGACTGCGAGGGCTTTGCAAAGTTGTAGTTACTGTTGCTGCGTTGCTTCATAATAAGGCCTGGCGAAGGCCGTAACATAAGCTGAAACAGTACTTACATGGTAACCCCCATGGCAAAGAGCTTCTCGTACTCCATCCTGGAGGAGTAGTTGGGAATGACCTGCACAAGAGGGCTGGGCTGAGGGCTGGGGGCAGCGCCATGCCCTTGGGGATGATGGCTTGGCGGGTGTGCGGGCACCTGGCCCTCCCCGCTGCCCTGGGACCCACCATCCCGTTGGTGATGACCAGCCTCGGGGCCCCGGGGCTGCTGGGGAAGAGGCCCAGGGGGTGTCCGCTATACATGACCAGCGTCTGCTCCTCTGTCATCTGGGACAAGTAGGACATGGTCAGCCAGAACTGCGGGGAGAGCGAAACACGGGGGCTCTGTGAGCGGGGGCCCTGTACCAGCCCCAAGCCCCCCCCACCCAGGCCCTAGCCGTCCTGCCCGGAGCCCTCTACCCTCCAGTGGCTCTCCCTCAGGACCTCCAACGTCCCCAGGTAGCCTCCAGGGCTGGGATCTCAGGCATCGGGGAGGCAGAGCCCGAGTCCTGAGCCTGGTCTGTAAGGTGCTTCCAGGCCAGAGGACGTGGGGGAAGAAAGGCCTGGGGTCAGGGCGGGGCCAGGCCACACAGTCCAGCGTACCTGAGCCCAGTTGCTGAACACCTGCCCGTTTCCTCCGTAGGTCACGAGCTCCTGGGGAAACTGGGGAGGACACGATGCTGTCTGAGATGGGGGCCTGGAAGGGAGGCCCCTGCCTGCGCCGGGCTCAGGGGCCAGGTGGCCGATGGCCCCCGAAGGACGAGTGGGGGGCAGGGGAGGAGCCAGAAGGGGCAAGGCCCGGGGACAGTGGCCCACCCGTGACCGGGTAAGTGCTCAGCCTGGGGTGAGCGTCAGAGCTGGGTCTGAGGAAGCTTCCGCCACCACCGGGAGTGGTCACATCCTAGGACCCTTTCACCCTCCAGTAAAATACTCAGGGACCCCCGAAGCCTAACCTTCCTTGAATACGGGTGTCAGAGGTACGGACTGGCGCTCAAGGACGCCGGGAAGGGCACGTGTAGCCACTGAGCACTTGAGCCACAGCCCGTCTGACAAGCTCTAGGGGTAACATACACCCCTGGTTTCAAAGACTCAGTAGGAGAAAAACATTACAGAATATTTACATTGATGGTCACATGTTAAATGATAATAGTTTGCATATATTGGGACAAACTACAGTATTAAATCTGTTTCTTTTCAGTCTGCATGTGGCTATCAGAAAATGTAAAATTACACGTGTGTCTGTTGTACCAACGCTGGTGTCGTGGTGCTGATGCTGCACCGTAGTTACCGCAGATGCAGCCGCTGGGGGCGCCCTGGAGAAGGGGATGGTGTCCTCTCTGCGCGGTCTTCGCGATTTCCCCCAAATCTATCATTATTTCCAAATAAAACGCTCGAGAGCATTTCATGAGCTTCTCCCATTCCGTTCCCACTGCTGCTCCCTGGCCCGTCTCCTGGCCCTTACCTGGGCCACGGCAGGGTCCAGGTTGTTCATGATCATGTGCATGATAGCTGCAGCCGCTCTCGTCCGGCAGGGGTACTGCTCCACTGGGTAGGCCCTGCAAAGGGGGCGCAGCTGCCAGGCCTGACGATGGGCGGGCACAGGCTTCCTTCCTGCTAAAGCTTGGGCCCAGCCTGGGCTGGGCGCAGAGGGGACAGCAAGCCCTGGCATCCCGCAGAAGGCGCCTTGGAACTCCCAGCAGGAGGTGCTTCCAACCGCCCTCCTGCTTTGTGCCGGGCCCCGCCCACCCAGGCCGCCCTCCGTCCCCAGTGGGCAGGCTCCGACTGGGATAAAGCGGACTGCAAAGCAAAGCTGAGGCCCCTCCTGCAGGTGGCCTCGATTCATCCGTCCTTTCCTTCGGGCCATCAGTGCTCCTGGGCACCCGTTCTGCAGTGGGCGCCAGGCCAGCAGCCCCAGACAGGAGCGAGGGCAGGTGGCTCCCGCTTTGCGGGGTCATTCCCGACAGTCTGCGCTTCCGGCATTTCCAAGGACAATGGTGCTCAGAGTGTGATGCCCGGGCAGGGGCAGCATCTCCTGGGGACGGTGAGGAAGGCAGATCCTCCTGCCAGGACCTGGCAGCAGCCCCAAGCCCGGCCCAGGGCAGACGCGTCCATGGGCCTCCTAGTGGGAACAGACTGGACCTCCCCCTCACTGTGTCCTGACCCCCAGCAGGGTCCCTCCAGGGAGCCTCCCACTCTGGGCCCCTGTGAATCTGTGGCCCAGCACTCACTTCATTTCAATGTCGGGGCAGAAGCGGTACATGTAGATGTGCCCATACAGTCGCAGCTCCTGGGCGAACTCGGGGGCCAGCAGCTCCTGGGTGTCCGGGGGGAAGTACCGAAGGGCATTCCTCAGCGCCAGCTGGGGGTGGGGGAAGGGGAGAGGGGTGAGGATGGCGGGGGTGTGGGCTCCAAGATCTCCCCACCTGGATTTGCCTCTGTTCCACTCAGAAACCCAGGGCCCTGTCCGGAGACTGCCTGGTTCTCACCCCGGGCCAGCCTACCGTGATGCCTCCTGCAGGAAGCCTTCCCTGACTGCCCTTCCTGCTTCCCTCGGCAGCCCTCGAGTCCCTCCCTCTTCTTGCTCACCGGGGGACCAGGCTGCTTGACCCAAGGCAAGGACCAGAGAGGGGCTGCCCCCGAGGCCTGTGGCTACAGCGGCAGGTGCAGACTCGGGGGGAGGGCAGGCTGACAAGCCAGGCCCCGAGGCTCTCTGTGCAAGTGCGGAGCAGCACCCAGCGTGGCCGGTAGCCTCGGGCGGCACACAGCTCTGGGAGGCCCGGGGCAGTGCCTGGAGACGGCGACAGGCGCCCAAGAGCAGGAAGAAGCGTCTAAGGCTTCTCATCGCACACCGTGGAGAGCAGCGCGACTCCTGCCCCCGTCAGCCTTCTCCAGACGGCCCTCGTGCTCCTGTCCGGCCCCTTCCCTTCCTGCTGCCCCAGCCCGCGTGCCAGCTGCCTCCCTGGGAGCCCCCTCCTCGAAGCCCCAGTCCAGGCGCCCGTGCTTGGGGGCCCGCCTTGACCGTGCGGTCTTGACTCTCAGCACCTCCACGCTTCCCTCCCACAGGCTCTGCGTCTTCGGACGCTTCACCATTGGCTCCTTGCCTCCCATCAGTCTCGCTGAGCTCAAGCAGGGCCAGGGTCCCGGCGGACCCTTCACAGCGCTCCCCCTCCCACCACCCAGCAGGAGCCTGCGGCTGGGGGCGCGGGGTGACGACCCTGTGTCGGGGCGGACGTCGAGGCCACGCCTTCAACCAGCTGACCCTGGAGAACAAACTGCTCTGGGGGCGTGACGAGGGCCTGGTGTGAATGCATTCATTCGACACACATCCACCGAGGGGGAGGCAGTGTGAGCCTCAGAGAGGACGGGTGGGCAGAGGTGACGGGACAAGAGCCTACGGCCCCGGCCTGGGCCCTGAGGACACCAGCACGTGGGCAGGCAGGGCGCAGGGCCAGCCCGGGAGACAGAGAGCCGGGACCCGGCCAGGAGGACAGCCTGCCCCGTGCACCCTGAGTCCAGCACCGCGCGACAAGGGTGTCACTGGGGGCCTGGGGGCACGTGGGGTGGGAGGAGAGAGGAGGGGGAGGGCGGTTCAGGAGGAAGCCGAGGGCAAGAAGGGCAACGAGGGAAACTCCAGCTCAGGAGTGACGGGGACTTGACAGGGTTCGCACAGCGAGTCCCCCTCTAAGGTCCACGTGGAATAAAACACGTAATCCCTGCTCTCTTGGAAAAATCGAAAGGTGGCTAGAAATACATCCACAGGCGGTGCTCAGACTCCAGCGGACTTGAGAATCACGCAGAGGGTCAGGTGCATCGGAGGGCTGGGCCCGCCCGCAGCGTCTCTGACTCACGTCTCTGACGGGATCCCAGCTGCTGCCGCTGGTCCGGGACCCCCGGGGAGGCACGAGCGAGCCGCGCGCAGCAGCAGGGCGGGAGGGGAAGAGGCCGGCGTGGGGAGGGCATGCTGCAGAAGGCCAGGGACACGGCTTCAAGGGCAGGCAGGGCTAGGCGTGCGCCAGAGCTGAGGAGGGCTGGGCCCTTCAGGGTCATGCCCGTTGCCTCGGCCTGGGCCTCTGGGGTCCAGGTTACACCTCGACGCAGAGGTTGGGTGGTTTTTTCTATCAGTGTACAGCTTCCAATCAGAGCTCGCCAAGGGAAACTGAACATTTACAGAAAAGTTTCAAAAGCAACGTGTCACACACACACGCCCCACGGGACGCGTGACCTTACTACACGGGCCCTAATACATCCTACCCCGAATACTGGTTCCGACCCCCTAAGCCCCCTTCCCAGCTGCTGGGCTATTGCTCCCTGTGGACAATTTCCATCTCAGGATTTGCTGAATTTCTCTTTCTCCCTGAAATTCAGAAAACTAGCCTGGATATGTCTTCACGTGGACTATTGTACGTTGGGGTTTCTTTTGGTTCTTTCAACGATAAACTGTCTTTGTATCTGAAATTTCACATTTCTACTAGTTCAGCAAAGTTGTCTTCTGTTACACTTTTGTTCAATAGCTTTATCTTCTGTGTCTGAATTTACGTAACAGGCCTGCAGTGACTATTTCTTGAGTGAAAAAATTAAAGCAGCAGCTCTGCTGGCCTGGATTCAATACCCCAAGCTCTGAATGGGGGCAGTTCTCGGGGTCAGGACGAGAACATGCAACTCGGACAGGCGTGTGACCTGCCCCCCGGGGGGATGAGGGGCAGCCTCAGCAGAGGAGGCCCCATGAGGACAGGCCAGGTGGAGAGGCGGGACGGTTTCCCAATGAGCTCGGAAAGGCAGGCACAGCTGCCTCCCGGGCCCTGCTGAGCACCGGCTGGACCAGCCCGGGAGGCCACCCGTCTGTTTCTGCATCTCTCGGGGCGCCAGCTTGGCCGTGTTGCTGGAAGGACTAATGAGATAACACGCACGGCCCAGCACACAGTGCAGCGCCGCGCCCTCCTGTTCCTGTAAAGACACCCAAGCCAGAGCCGGGGGCATTTCTTGCTTCTCCCCCTCCCCAGCTTTGCAGCTTCCTTGTTAAAAAGTCTTCAGTTTACTTCAAATGCTGCCAGGAAGAGCCCGTGGGGGCCATACTTGGGGATTCACCCCCGGGGTCAGCTGGCGCTCATGCCGCACTGCTTCCACCTCAGCTCCACGGCAAGTCTGCCCCGGAGGGTCTGCTGTGTAGCACGTGGAATTTCACAGGTGAGATTGTGGCCTGTTAATCACAGAATGCAGTTACCAGTGGGCTCTTACTGGCAAAATCAGAAGCATCTAACGCACATAAACTGGACAGAATTCCAGAGACCTCCATCTCCCCGACCTTGACCTCAAAGGCATAAGAAGCGGACAAGCTCAGTGGCCTGTACCCTTAGGGTCATGGGATTATTTCATAGAAGTCCCGTGTTCAGCCACTGGGCTGGAAAATTCTGGGTGCCTGATGGGATGGGGGACAGAATTATGGCCCCCAACGATGTCCACACCCTATTCCCCGGCAATATGTCATGTTACATGGCGAAAGAGACTTTGCAGATGTGATGACGGAAGGATTTTGAGATATGAGATGACCCTGCCTCTCCAGGTCAGCCCTAGGAATTACGAGCGTCCTTCTGAGAGGAGAGGGAGGCTCAGAGCAAGAAAGAGGGACTTCAATGTGCTGTGCTGCCAGCTTTGAGGACAGAGGATGGGCCCAGGAGCCCGGGAACGCAGGCGCCTCTGGAGGCTGGAAAATGACGCGGCAGGGCTGGTGCTCCAGGAGGCTCTGAGGGGAGAATCCCTGCCCTGTCTCTTCCAGCCAGCACACCTCACCTCTCTGAACGTCAGCCTCCTGTTCTGTAAAAGGAGCAGATGGCCCCCACCTCACAGGGCTGCTCACCCGGCACCTGGCACACATGGGCCACTGGGGGGCCAGCTGCCAGGACGACCGTCTGCACACTCGTGGCCTCCACGCCGGGCCCCTGTCCACCTGCCCCCCTAGGAGCTCTGCACCAGCCCTCGCTCTCTGTGGGCACATGCCAAGCAGCAGCTCACACTCCGGCTCTGAGACCTTCATGGGCTTCTGACACAGGGCACACTGGTGGGCATCCAGGCCCCCCAGTAGTCAGGCTGGGCCTGGCTCTTGAGGTCGGCACCCAGCCTGGGCCTACGCGGGGCCTCGTCCAGCCCAGCCTACTTTGCACAGGCCCGTCTCTGCATCTCCACTCACCGCCTCCTTCTGTCCCAGATGCCTCGCCTCTCAGATCTCCAAGTCTGGGAACCTTGCCTCTGGTGCCAAGACCACCTCCTCCAAGAAGCTTTCCTAGGTTTCTCCTGCCCGCTGAACTCTTAGAGGGTGTTGGTTTGGGCGCTTAGCACATGGTCTTGTTCACTCATTCAACAAACAGCTCTGGCATCACTGAAGACCCAGAAGTGAGCCCCACAGAACCCCACCCTCAAGAAGCTGAGGAGTATGGTCAGCAGTGGTGGGAGGTCTTCAGACGTGGCAGCTCAGGTCCAGCACAGCCCCTGAGGGTGGGGCACGCTTTGGGGAAATATCGGTAAGAGAAGCTGCACGTGGGGGAGCGGGGATGCCGAGGACGTTTCTAACAGGATGTGACGAGACCCTCCCTCTGCACTACAGTCCCACAGGGACTGAAACGCGACAGCCAGACCATCCTCTGCGTTTCAACAGAAATCCACTTAAAGAAGAACGAAGAGTGGAGCATGTCTTTGTTCATCCAAACCACGGGGCAGCTCCAAACGCACCCACAAGGAACAGCCTCAAAAGAAAGCTTCCACTTACGCCTTTAAGAAGGTGGACACACACACCTGTGCGCACATAGAAAGTGTCTGGAAGGAGACACCAAAAGGTTAGGAAACGTTATAATATTTGACTTATCTCTTAAAACTACCTTTAAAAGCTTATGTCAAAATTCAAAGGGACGTTTAAATAAAACAGAAAACCAGCCAGAGGAAAACGTAAAGCCGGCCACAGAGGAAGCCGTCCCTGGGGCTGGGCCTGTCCAGGAGGCGCTCTCGTGTCCTCTCGCAGGTCCCGGCAGGGAGTGGACGCGTGGGTCCTCCAACACCCACCGCTCCTCCGACCTGGATGGAGTCTTACACTTCAGTCCAGCCGGGACCCTGTGGACCGCAGTCCGCCCAGAGCCCGCCCACAGGCTAAGGGCTCAGCCCCACGACGGCCCGCTTCAGACGCCAATTACACGCCCCACTGTCGCCTGTGCTCCCGACCAACCAGCTAGGAATGGGGAGCCCACGCCCCTCCTCAGGTTTAAAAATTCGCCAGAATGGCTCACAGAACTCAGGGGAACACGTTCGCCGGTTCATTACATAACAAAGGATGTGACGAAGGGTACAGGTGAGCAGCAACCCGCGGCGGGGGCGGGGGAAGGGGCAGGCGCCCGCCGCACCTCCACGTGTTCACAAATCCAGACGCTGCCAACCCCGTAGCTGGGGGATCTGGTAGGCGTGGGCATGATGTATCATTAACTCCATTCCTGGCCCCTCTCGGTGACATGCGACCACGGCTTGGTCTCTCTGGTGACCAGCCCCGACCAGGAACCCCGGAGTGGCCTCCTACCGCCCAGGGAATTGCAGCAGAACCCGGGTCAAAGACCAAAGAGCAGCAGGAAGGGGGAGGGGCACAGAGCCATACGCCTCTTTCTCCTTGTCCCCCAGGACCAGCAGGCTGCAGGCTCCCCACGCCTCGGACACCCACACCGAAGATTCAGCCCCTTCCACAGCTCAGACTCCCCAGACCGCATGCCACCCCACTCCAAGGGCCCGCGCCCTTCAGCTGCTCCCATCACCGCCCATCAGGGCGTCCCCTGGGATGCGCAGGCGGCAGAGTCCTCTGGGTCCCCACGCCAAAGGTCGAGGCATTGGCGCCCAGCAGGAAGGTGACCAGGGTGGAAACTCTAAAGTCCGCCTGATCCCCCGGCAGCCCCTCCAGTTTGCACGCCCTGTGCCCCCCCTCCCACGGCCGCCCCGGGAGGGCGGCAGCCTCTGTCCGGGTGGCGGGACTCCTCTTTTAATCTCTGCGCTTACTTGTACTTGCTACTTTCCCCCAGGGTTCCTGAGGTTGTCAAGCCATCCTCAGTAAAGGAAAACAGGAGAAAGCTCTTTTTCGGCCTCATTCCAGCCGCCTGCGCACACCTGTGCGTCATGGCCAGGAGGGGGGCACCTGGTGGCTCAGGCTCCGGAAGCTGGCGCGGGACTTGCAGTCCGGCTCCTGCGCTCACTTCGCCTTCCTGGGCTGGAGGCGGCCACAGGCCCCCGCTTGCTGGCTGGGTGATCGTGAGCCCCAGGGTCCCTCCCCATCAGTAAATGGGGGCCGGACTCCTACCCCCCAGGGCGGCCACTGGGCAAAGAATGAGGGATATCGGGTGTGAAGCAGTCTGGCACACACGGCTCAGAGCAGGACGTGGGCACTGCCCAGCCGCTGCACCCAGAGGGCAAACGGCCCTGCAGGAGGGGGCCCGGCTCTTACCTGCTCCTCAGCGGGGCTGAGGCCGGGGGTCCTGACCGGGGCGTGGGGCAGCCCGGCCCGGCGTCCCCGGTTCTCTGGGAGAGGCCGCAAGGGCAGGCCGGAGCACAGCGCCTGGAGGCTGGACATGTCTGGCAGACGCGAGGCGGAGGCCCACTCTGCGGGGGCCGCGGAGGGACCGGGCAGTCGAGGTCCGGTTGGGCGGGGTCCTCTGGCCCCAGGCCCACCCCCTCCAGCCCCTCATTGGCCCCCGGGCCTCCGGAAGGAGCCGTGCGCAGGTCGGAGGTCGGAGGGTCACGGCCCCAGGCTGGCGCCCGCAGCGTTGACCTGGGGGCGGTGTCCTGGGACAGGCAGGCTCCGTGCCAGGGACGCCTGGGTGAGGGTTCCTTTGTCCTTTTAGTGGGGTGCTGGCCCTGAGGGGCGTGTCTTCCAGGACACAGCATGGGGAGCGCTCTCGTGTTCGGGTTTGTCTCATGGGGAAGTTACACCAGGCAGGCGACGTGGGGTCTGTGTCTTGATGATGGGGGGCCCGTGACACTGGCCCGGCACAGTGTGGTGCCCTCGTATCCCTCCTCCCTGCCCCCTGGGTGACAGGGGTGGCGGGAGCCCGGCCAGCGGCAGCTACACCCTCCTCAGCCCCCACTGGGGTGCGGGCCGCCCCACTCCTTCCCAGGCTCTCAGCGAGCCCCGTCCCACGAGCGCCCCTGTGGGAAGGTGCTGCTTCTTCGCTCCGCACTCCGGGTGGGGTGGCTGAGGCCCAGGGGCCGCTAGAATCCCGGGGGCCCCGGGGAGGCAGCACACCTGGCTGTGGACCCAGCTCAGCTGCGGGCCGGCCCTGCGGCCTCACGCAAGGGGTGGGAGGCACGCAGCCACCAGGTGGGTGCCCGGCGTGGGGCCTGCACTTGGCATGAGAGCAGGACGGCTGACGCCTCCGGAGGGTTACTCCTCGGAGCACCGCACGTCACCCGGGGCACCCTGTGCCCTCACCGGCCTGCGGGGCCCACTGTCCCGTTTCATAGGTGTGGAAACTGCCCAAGGCCACACAGCTAGTCCTGGTGGAGCTGGGATCTGGGCCCCTGGAGCCGAGGGGTCTGGATCCAGCCGCCCCTCGGCCTCCCAGATCTCCGGCCGGGCAGCGAGCGTACTCTTGTGTCCAGGTGGCGGGGAGGCTGCCTCGTAGGGTGAGCAGGAGACACGCACGCAGGCTCGCAGCCGTCCATCCAACGCTCTCTCCGACACCAGGGACCGGGCAGTGTCCTGGCCCGGCACCGCTACAGGCACTGGGGACAGGCCCCTGCCTGGGCCTGCAGGTCACGCAGCTGTGACCGCCAGCAGCCGGTACCTGCACCTCCCGCTCAGAGGGGGGTTGGAAGGGCTGGAGAATCGCCAGCCCCCTCCTCATCTGCTGGGGAGCAGCTCTCCGCCAGCAACAGCGGTGGGCAAATACCCCAGCGCCCTCGCCGCGGCAGGGCATGGGTGGAGGCAGCAGCTCTGGGGAGCCCCTGGCAGGAGTGGGCTGAGCTGCCCGGCGGGTATCCCCATCCCATGCTCCCAACGGACAGGCTGTACCGAGATCTCCACTCAGGATTTGCTCCTGGGCAAGGCCTCGAGAAGCCACAAATCTAACACTTTTTGTGAAATCTCACTTTTAAATGTTGGCAACCAATTAAAAACATTTTCCGCTGTCCTGAACCGAAGCAGGGACTGTATCCGTGTCCTGGTTGTGACCTCGGGCTACAGACAGCAGGACGCTACCACGGGGGAACAGGGCACCCGGGTCTCTCTTACTGTTTCTTACAACTGCACGTGACTCTACAAGGATCCCCAAATAAACAGTTTAAGTTTTAAACACCCTAAAAGCTATTTAAAACCACTGGGATCTCACAGATGTTAAATATGGCAGACAGGTAAGTGGAACCTGGCTATACCACTCACGAGCTGTAGGTCCTTGGGTCAGTTCCTTAGCCTCTCTGTGCCTCAGTTTCCTGGTCTGTAAAATGAAACCAGTAACAGTAGCTACCTCATGGGATCTGAGTATTAAACGAGGTAACACACGTGAAGGTCTTAGAACAGCACCTGCGCAGAAGCAGCACCGGATAAGATGTTATTTTTCTCATTGTTGCCACTATCAAAAAAGCAAGGAACAGAGCAATGTAATAGCACAGAAAGCAAAGAAAACGTATACACGTGGGCGTGAACTGTCTCTGAAGGATCCACAAGGAACTGGGAGAGAACAGGAGGAAAGGAGACCCTTCCCTGTAAGACTGCTGCTTTCCACATCGTCAGGGCACTAAATTGTACACTTTTCAATGAGTAATTTTATGGTACCTGAATTTCACCTCAATTCAAGAGAACTGTGGAGTTTTTGAATTTGGCTCCATGGACAAACCAAATAAATAAAATGTAAAACTAACAAGGAGTAAAGAAAGGCAGGCATGGGCTTCCCTGGTGGCGCAGTGGTTGAGAGTCCGCCTGCCGATGCAGGGGACGCGGGTTCGTGCCCCGGTCCGGGAAGATCCCACATGCCGCGGAGCGGCTGGGCCCATGAGCCATGGCCGCTGAGCCTGCGCGTCCAGAGCCTGTGCTCCGCAACGGGAGAGGCCACAACAGTGAGAGGCCTGCGTACCGCAAAAAAAAAAAAAAAAAAGAAAGGCAGGCAGGCCCTCAGCATGTGCCTCCCTGGGCCTCGGGCCTCGGGCTCCTGGTGCTGGCCGTGGCCTGTCCTCTTCAGCGTCGAGTGCCTGCCTCAGTCTCCCCTCCCGTCACTCCCAGCCACTACTCCTGTCCTGGCCAGCCTCTCTTCCTAGCACCTGGCGACCAGCACCGAAAGCCCAGCCCTGCCCGCCTGGTACCACCACCCAGGCCACACTGGGCCCCAATCTCTGCCGTGTCACCAGCAGGCCCATCAGGCCTTCTCGAGCCAGGCAGGACCTCTGTCCCTTGGACCATCAACCTAGTGCCTGCTTCCCCTCCAGCCACTCTGCCGCCCTGGGTGGCTTCTCTGAGGCACCCTGACCTCTGACCCCTCTACTTTCAAAGTATAGCCGGGGCCCTGAGACCACCGCACCCTGGTCCACACCCCTCACCTCTCCCAGAGTCGGCCCAGCCTCCCGCCTTCCCGCCTCCTCCCGCCAACCTGTAGGCCATCAGCAGCGGGGCAGTTAGAACAGCCCACACCGTGGCCCACGACGGGCTGGGGACGTGGACGCCCTATCTGCCTCTCCGACTTCTCCCATCCACCTTGTCCACCTCAGAGCCCCCCTGCTGCTTCCCGTTCAAGGAGCATGTGCATCTCTACGCCCTTGGTGCTTTTAAACATGCCGGTAAATCCTTGCTCGGGTGCTTCTCTGAGTGAGGCTGGGCCGGCCCTAGCGGTTCCCGGGGAAGCAACAGGAGGCAGCCTGAGGCTCTGTGGGAGCAACCCCCGGAGCCAGACCCCACCTGGGGCGTGAGGAGTGCGAGTGCTGCGGCGTCTGCCCAGCTGGGACGGAGCCGTCGGGTCGGCCAGCCTGGGCCGGCCTCCGGACGACCAGTCCCAGCTGCCGTCTGACACAGTAGCGTGAGATCCCCAGTGAAAAGCGCCCACCGGAGCCCCTCCCCCAATTCCTCACCCACTAAACTGTGAGCGAAATTGAAATGTTTAACGCCTGAATTTGAGGGCAACAGCTATAGCAGGCGCCTCAGGGCCTCCGCAAGGGCTGTTCCTTCTGCGGCTCGCCGCCTACGCACCTCTGCTGCTGTTACCTCCGAGGCTGGCCCTGCACACCTCCCTCTGCCCCACCCTTATTTTCTTCATAGCACGTTTACCACCTGCCGTGATCGCACATGTTCACCCCTTTTCCTATGCCCTCCCCCATCCATACTGTAGCCCACGAGGGCAGAGGGCGCCCTGTCCTGTTCTCCCCTAGGGCCTCAGCACCCAGTGGGTACCCAGTGCCTGTTGAACGAGGGATCGAATGCATGTGAACTCCCGTGAGAGGGCAGAGGCCGCAGCTGGCGTCTTCTCAGGGGAGCTGCCAAGGCCCTGGGCCTCTGGCGAGACGTGCTCACCCTCCCACCCCAGGACCCAACACTGGGCCCCCAGGGGCCTCCAGGGACTTTCCTGCATGGGAATGGGCTGAGATGTTGTCCTTAACTTTGGCCACCAGGTGGCAGCACAGGGACCGAGACTCCTTCCTAAGGACGCCAGGGGCTGGGACCCTACAGAGAACGCTGGTCCCAATGCAGGTGTAGGGGAGATTGGGGGCCGGCTGGGGGTGTAGATAACCGGGAATCCAGGCCCTGGGCCCAGAGCAGCAGCATCCCTGCCCGCAGGCCATTCTGGGCGTGAACTGGATGCTCGCCAAGGCTCTCTGTCCCGTTTGTCTGGAAAGTCATAATAGGGAGCTTCTGGTTTGTCTGTGAACTGTTTCCTGCCCCTCTGCCACTTGAGACCTATCATAGCATTTGAAGCCATATCTCTAAGACAGCAGAGCTATTATTTATTTAATATTCTCCTTTAAATAGACCTTTAAAACTTACACATACCGGGAACGAATTTTTATATCAGCACCTTAACAGAAACCAGGGTCACCTGCCAGAAACAGACAGTAACTGTAAAAATAAAATCATCACCATCGTCAAGTACTTAGATGGCACTCACTGAGTGCCAGAGCCGTGCCAAACACCTCCTGTGTCTCATTCAGTTCCCACAACATGATGAGGTGTGTCCTAGTACTATGCCACTGCAAAGGGACCTGGGGCACAGAGAGGTTAGGCCACTTTCTTGATCTCACACAGCACGTAAGTGGCACCACCAGGGTTGGAATCAGCAGATTCTTCAAAAGCAGTTCAGAAACGCAGCCTTTCCCACACACTCACACTGCTCAGTGTTGGCTCAAGCGCACACACCAGCACACACAGACCACCGTGTAAACACAAGGCTACAGGGTGGGCTTGGGAGGAGAAAGAGACACCCTTGGGCCTGATTCCGGGAAGGGGGGTTCCGGGGGAGTCACGTATAGGCGGCTAGTGCCCCAAGCCAGCCCCTGGACCCCTGGTAACGCAGCAAAAAGGCAACGGGACACCGTGCTCCCCCGGCCCGCTCATCCGCCAATGTGACAAGGCTTCTCGGCCTCCGGTAGAGGATGGCGCCCCCGGACGAGCGCAAGAGGACAGAGCCGCGCCGGCGACAGGGCTCCCTCCACCCAGTCTCCACCCTTCGCGCCCTGGACCACTGCTCGGCTGCCCCGCTGAACTGGGTAGGGGCCGGGCAGACTGGCCCGCCGATCCGCCTCGCCCACCTGCCTGGTCCCCAGCAGTCGCCGCCTCGCCCCCCAACCCCGCCCCTGGTGAGCAGAGCCCTCGCCCCCGCGCCGAGGGCAGTGGTGCGCGCCGCCGGGAGGGTCCCGAACTGGTCCCTGGTCCGGATCCAGGAGCGAGGACCAGTCCCTGGGCGGCCCTGGGGTGGGTTGGGGGTTGGGTTTCGGGTCCGGTTCCCGGTGAGCGTCCGGTCCGAGGACTCGTCCGTCGGCGGGTCAGCGGGAGGGCCTGGGGCGAGTTGCTCTGGGGCGGGCCTCGGGTCCTGGTCCGAGGACTCGTCTGTGGGCGGGTCCAGGGGCGGGGCGGGGAGGGAGGCCGGCTTCGGGTGCGGGCCGGGCCGGACCCCGCGGACAGCAGCGCGCGCCGGGCAAGCATGGGGAGGCGCTGGTGGCGGCGGCGCGCGCTGGTGGCCGCGTGTCTGGGCGCCGCGCTCCTGCTCCTGCGCCCGGGTGAGTGCCCGCCGGCCCCAGGGCCGCCCCACCAGCGGCCGGACCCCCGACCGGGCGGGGGCACCTGCGGTTTCCTCCCGGGCTGGGAGGCGGGCGGGCTCAGAAAGGCTCTAAACGCCCCGCCCTTGTCCCGGCTCCCCGCAAGGGTCTTGTCCCCTCGGGAGTGGGTCTCCCAAGGCCCGGAGAGGTGAGAGGTGACAGTCCGGGCCTACCAGCCGGGGCCCAGGGACCAGGTGAGTGGTGGGCGGCGGAGGGCATTAGGCCCACCCGGGAAGTTTGCCTCCTTTGCCTCGCGCTCACCCCGCTTAGCGCCCGGAAACCCCTCCGGGTCTGCGGCCGCGCAAGGGCGGCGGGCTTGACGCTCCGGGTCCGGAGGTGGCCCCTCCGCGCACCGCGCTGCGCCCTGGCGCCCCTGCTCCGCCTTAAGTTCGCACCGGGAAGGACTAGGGTCCTGAGCACCCACCTCATGGTCCGGCGGGGGAAACAGGCAGCCAGCCGTGACCGCCGTGCGGATTTCCAGCTCCGAGCCGGGCATGTGCTGAGACTTCACTCACGGGAGAGGCCGAGGGGCCCAGCCAGAGGCCCGTTCTGACCTCTGCTCTGTTTGCCTTTTCCTGGTGTGAGTGTGAGTGAATGCGAGAGTGTGTGTTGGGGGAATCTGTACCCCCCCCCCCCCGGCTCTGCAAGAATCCCTGGGATCACTCCTTTGGAGCCTTGCAGAGGGCGTCCGGGGAGGAAGTAACCGTGTCCCCCGGTGGGAGGGGACCATGGGAGTGGGGGTCAGGGTGGCTCAAGAGATGAGGCTGAGGAGACTTTGGGGGCAGCATGGACCCACCTGGCTGGGTCCGGGTGACCTATCCCCGCCCCCTGCCCAGGGCCTCAGTACGCCCATCTATAAAATGGGCTGCTCGAGTTCCTCCTTACAGGGTCTCTGGGGAAGTGCAGTTAAACGGGAGCAAAGTGGCTCCCAGCCTCTTCATCAAGCCAGAGGTCACATGGGTGGCCTGGTGCCCCCTGCATCCTGGGGTGAGGGGCTTCCTTCTCCTGCTCACCTCAAACCTCTGTGACTGCCTCCGGGCTGGGGTCGGGGTGAGCTGGGCTTGGGAGGCCTCCTCGGGGCTCACCAGGGTTCTGCCCAGTCACCCTGCTCTTCACACCGTCCCCTCCATGTCTGGACACAGCTGCCCAGACCTGGCCACCTCCCCAGGCCCACGGGAGGGAGCCGCAGTCAGTCTTTCCGTCCCCCGACCAGTTCTGAGAGCTGGGGGCCCATGGGGGTGGTGCTCCTGCCTCCTGGGGAGGGGGTTCCCATGCCCTAGCTGAGCCGAGCATCCCCCCACATCGCGTGGGCTGTAGTCCTAGTGTCTGCGGGCATGACACTGGCCACCCACTCTTTCTTGGACAAATGTTTACCAGGACCTAGGGCCGGGCAGGGCACAGTGGCTCCTGGCCCCCAGGGCTCAGGCTCGGGTGTGGGGGGAGAGAGGGGCTGCACTTTGTTCCTTCTGACCTCCTCCCTCTCCTGCAGGGTAGGAGGGTGCCTCCCGTGCCCCCTTCCTAGCGTTTGCTCAGGCCGTTCCCCACCTGAGCCGAACCTGCCTCACGAATACCCTTGGCCGTGACCCTCTCCCCCAGCAGGGCGGCCTCACTGCATCCGGCCTGGCAGACCCTTCTGCAACCCTCCTTCCAGCGCCCCCAGGCGGGGAGGGGCCTTTCCTCTGCTTCCCAGAGCCCCTCTCTGTTCCTTCTGCACTCTCAGACTTTTCCCCATGGCCTGCTGCCAGCCATCAGAGCTGTGAGGGTGACCTGGACACGCAAGGGCTAATCAAGCCAGCCTACCCTGCTGGCTCTTCTGCCCCCAAGCCCTGAGCTGAAGCCCCTGACCCCAGGAGCCAGTGAGGCTGTGCTAATGGTGGGCCTGCGGCATCTCCGAGTGTGTCCCGGCAGCGTAGCCCGAGTTGGAAGCGGGTGGAGCACGTGGCTTGTGGCAGGGGGCTAGGGCTCCAGGGCCCAGGAGGGACTGCAGCCCCCTCCTCCAGGCAGGTGAGTCTCCAAAGCGGCAGAAGTTGCCACAAGGTGGGCTGGAGACCCCCGAAGCGGGCTCTGCTGCCCCCTTTCCAGTGCATAGGTCTGGAGCAGCCCAACTGGTGCCCGTCAGGCCAATGCTGACCTAGTGGCCAGGGTCCTGGGGATGAGGAAGATGCCAGAGGAGGTGGGGCAGCTGCCTGGGGCACTGCTGCCCTCAACGCCCTACCCTCGCCCCGGCCCCACTGACAGGCCCACTGTCCCCCCTGCCCGCCCACCCTTGGCTTCCCCTGAGGCTTACCTGGTGGGGTGACGGCTTCTGTGTGATGCCCTGGACCACGTATTCGCTTGTGCCAGCGACAACCTGCCCTCCCAGCGTCTGTTTTAACATCAAAAACCCAGATCTGCAGTCTGTCCCCTCTGGCCCCAGAGGCACACCCAGGGGGGGCCGTGACGCTGCTGCTTTAGCTCCCCAGCCCTGGTGGTCCACAGGGGCCTTGCTGGGAGGGGCTGCAGCCCGCCCTGCCCCACCCCGTCCTGACCTCCATCCCCTTCGGGTTCACAGGGTTGAGCATCTTTCCTGAGGTTGGCGATCAGGGGTGTTTCTCTCAGAGCCAGGCTGGGGCTCTCCCAATTCCAGGGGACCCTGGGTGTGTGTGGGGGGGGCTTGTTTCCAGGGGGCCCGCCCCCCCCTTCTGGGCTGGACTGCTGCCCTCCTTGTCCTCTGGGGCATATCCCGTCCCTTAGGGCCCCGCTTCCTGGCCGAGGTCCGAGTGTGATGTGGGGTAACAGGGACCTTCTCCCCCAACAGCCTTCCTGGAGGGGCTCCAGGGGGAAGGACCCAGGAGGGTCGGGTGGGGACGGCGGCTCTGTCCCCGCTGTCCGTCCGCTGCCTTCTCGGGCACAGCAGCACCTGGGGATCCAGGCCGAGGGGACAACGGTCCACGATGGTCTCGGAGCCCCTGCAGTCGTGCAGTGTAGGGCCCCGTAGGCAGCCACCGTTTCTAATGAGACACCAGGATTTGGTCCCATGCAGAATAAATGCAGAAATGCCCAGTGACTCCTGGTGAGCCAACGTGCCAGGGCTGGGGGGGGGGGCGGTCAGTGAGGACAGGGTCTCTGAGGCCTCAGCAGCAGCTCCTCAGTGCAGGCGTCCGAGCTTGCCCCCGGCTGCCCTGTATCCGCCGCCACCCCCGGAGCCCCGCAGGCCCCAGCCCGCCAGGTCTCTCAACGCCTGCTCCGTGGCGCCCCAGCGCCCGACTGGACCCCCGACTCCTTTCTGTCCTGGCCCTAGAATCACAGAAGGTGACGGGTCAGAGACGGGGCGCCCCCAGAGGGCAGTGTCTCAGACTCACTGGGCCAGATGCTCTGCCGTCAGCGGCTCGAACCACGTCTGCATCTCTAGGTCTGGCTTTTCTCTGTGGTGGCCTCACTCCCCGCTCCCCAGCCAGCGCGCAGCGCCTTCACCCGTGGTTTCAGCCAGGGTCCCAAGGAGGCATCTCATTGGCCTAGATTGGATCACATGGTGCCCACCTCTGAGCCAATCGCTGTGGCAGAAAGGGATGGAATGCTCTGATTGGCCAGACCTGGTCACATGCCCAACCCAGCAGCTACGGGAGTGGGGAGCCTATCAGAACCACATGGAGGGAACAAGCAGGTTTGTGTCTGGAGGGGAATCAGGTGGGCGACCAAAAGGAGGGGGTGTGGCTGCTGGGAGCCCAATCAGTAGATGCTCACCACACTGCTGCCCACTCTCCCGAATTGCCGAAGGGTTCAGAGCTCTAAGGCACCTTCCGGGCCTCCAGAGAGTAAAAGTCAGCCGGCAAAGCAGAAGGCTCCAGAGTAGGGACTGGTCGTCCCCTTTTGCAGAGGAAGACGCTGAGCTCAGTAGAAACGAAGTGACTTGCTCAAGGCCACCCAACTAGGAAGTATGGGTGCCAGGATTTAAATCCATGTCTAAATCCCAACCCTTATGCTTTCTACTGTACAGGGCAGAGGTATTTGGGTTGGGCTTTGAAGGCTGCATAGGAGTTTACCAGGTGGGAAACAACGAAAGAGAATTGCAGGCAGAGGGAGTGGCACAGACAAGCATGGAGGAGTGAAATGGCCTGGTGTGCTAAGGGATGTGCTGCTCCCTCAAGGGTTCAGGAGAGGGAGCAGTGAAGTGGAGGCCAGGAAGGTACTGGAGGTTGGTGAGTGGCCTTGAATGACAGGCTAGGAATTGGGGTGATTGCCCCATGGCCAGGAAGGCGGCCATCACTCTTTAAATAAATACTCCCAGACACTAGCTGAGGTACAGGGATTATAAGAAAACAAGACAGTGCCCTCCTTGCAGAGCTGACCTTCCAGAGGGGCAGCCAGACATCAGCCCACACAAATCAGATGATCTCAGCAGTAATGAGTGCTGTGAATAAATTAACGGGAGGCTGTTCATTGGAGAGGCCCTCTTTCTGGTGGGACATTTGAGCTGAGACCTGAATGAGAAGGATTGACCCTAAAGTGTAGAGGTTTCTCCTGAGGTGGGGACGCACCTAATGTGTCCACTGACCAGCAGGAGGGCAGTGTGGCTGGAGCTGAGTGAGTGAGCAGGGAAGGGTGGGGCCGCGCCTGGAGAGGCCCTGGAAGGAACTGGGACTTGCCATCAGCCAGCGAGAAGCCACGTGGGCTTTACCATCACACGGTGGTGGGGATAAACCCTGTGATTGTCCCGGGCAGAGGGGACGCAGCTGTACTGGGAGTGATCTGACCAAGCAGGGTTCCGTTCTGGGCGCTGTGGAGCTCAGTGTCGAGTCTGAATCTTAAATACAAGTGAAGAGGCGGCTACTTAAAAAAAAAAAAAAAAGCGGCAGGATTGCTTTTTTCTTGTGAAGGGCTTGATCTCTGGAGGGAATATCCCTGCCCCGGGCCTGCAGGTCACGAGGGGACCGAATGGGCCAGACAGCGCTACTCCCGCCCATCTGTTCTTGCGACACTGGCCCAGCTAGAACTTATTAACCAGAAGCCGCCTCGTAACCTCTACTCCCCGGGCAGGGGGTCACCAAGCACAGCTTCCCCCACGGGTGCAGCCTCAGTGGCCCGGGCACAGCTGCGCCGGGCCTGTCCTTAGGGTGGGCGGGCCAAGGACGGTTTGTCGGTTTCTCTGTTTTCAGCTTACCTGTGCGGCGTGCCACCCCCTGGCCTGCGGTGCTGTGAGGATGGGCGGGGTAGTGTGCGGGGCAGGGTGGGCCTCGAGGGCATGGCAGTAAAGGACGGTACTCACGCCGTGGCCTGGGGTCAGGCCTGCTTAAGGCCCTTACTTGCTGTGAGGCCTCAGCAGTTTTCTTTAAGTCTTTAAGCCTCAGTTTCCCCATCTGTCAAGTGGGGATAACAATAGTCCCTACCCCCAGGAGTACGCGTGTCAGTGAGCAAAGCAAGGGCACGGTGCCAGGCTCTCGCCCACCCAGCACCTCCTGCCCGGCTCCCCGGCCTCCCTGCAGGCTCCTGTGCTGCCCAGGACACTCCAGCCCACGTGCAGCGGGCACTGGGCTGTCAGGCTGGGCCTCACGCTGGCCCACTGGGCCGGGACCCAGGCCTGCTCGTGAGTCTGGGGCTGCACGGCTCCCGGGCCTGGACCCCGTGGGCGTGGGCCCTGGGCGCCCCCAGATTGCGGGCAGCTCACCCCCTCTGCTTCCCGCCCCTTCACACCCAGCTAGTTTGCTTTGAGCTCTTTCCGACATCCTGCTGTTGTGTTTCACCTCCTCCCAGCCTCCGTCCCTGTCCTCCTGTGTAGCCGCCTTTGTCTCCGTCCCTCCCTCAGTCCCTCCCACCCTCCTTCCGCCATCCTCTCCCCCTTCTCTCTCTAGAACCTATTTTTGTTTCCTTTTCCAAAGGAGAACCCGCCTGCGGTTTTGCCAGTGGCTGCTCTGGGCTGGCCCAGGCCCCTCCCCGGCCGTGAGGCTGGGCCTGCCCATCTAAGCCTCTGGCCCGTCTGCTCCACAGCGCCCTTAGCAGGGAGGCCTGAGACCTGGAGGCTGGTGGAGGGGCTGAGGGCAGAGGACACAGGCAGGAGGGCTTGGCGATGGGAGTGGGGGTAGCAGGATGCCTCCGTGTGACCCTCTGGGAATGGCCCCTACCCTCGGAGCCCAGGCCTCCAGCTTCACGGAATGCCAGCGCATTCCCCTTCGACCCCCCTCCATGGCCAGCCTGCCCACCCCGCCAGAGCGGCTCTCCTGCTCTGTGCAGTGGCAGGGGTGGAGCTGGGCGGGGCGCGGCGGAGCTGGGCGGGGCGCGGCGCGGCGGCCCAGCCCTGTAATCACTGGCCTCGGCTATTCTGGGCCTCTCGCCTTCCACCCACTGGCTCCCGGGGTCTGGGATGGGGCCTACTTTCCTGCAGGCTGTGGTCCGGCCAGGAAACGAGAGGCCCCACACAACGCTTGGTGTTTCCGGAAGGCTGCGTGCTTCCGAGTCATGGGGCTCTGGGGTGCAGGTGGCCTAGGTCTGCTCCTCTGCATGCCCCCCGGTGGGCTCCAGCCTTTTCTCCATCCCCAGCCGTGACCCTGAGGGAAGCTCCTCCCCTCTCAGAGGCTCCACTATCCCCTCGGCAAAGTGGTGAGGCGGAGTCGCGCCTCCCAGGGCTGTGCGTGGTGCTGGGCTGCCGTGGTGTCCGCAGCTCCGGAGGCCTCCCTGCCAGCCGGCAGCCAGGAAACGGAGGTTCAAGTCTTGGGACCACCGACGACCCCCAAGACCCGGGCAGGCCCTGAGGGCCTCACCCCTCCACGTGCCCTGGTCACAGCAGAGCGTGCTCCTTGTTCTGGGGACACTGGAGTGGGGAGCGGCCCTGAGGCTGCCAGAGGCCTGGCAGGTGGCCTGGACAGCGGGCTTCAGGTACTCACAGAGGGCTCTGGAGGCCGGGGCACGGCCTGTCCGCCTGTCATTTACTGGTTCATCCAACCACCTCCACCAGACACTGCTCCGGCTCAGCGGTTCTCAACGTGCACTGCGCGCCAGCAGCAGCAGCACGCCTGCGCTGTCAGAAACACAGACTCACGGGCCCCGCTGCACACCTGCGAGGGCCAGAAGCTCTGAGTACGGGGCCAGGCCACCTGTGTTTCAACAGGCCCCGTGCACGCTTAAGCTGGAGAACCACTGCTTGTGGTCAGTCGGCCAACAGATCAGTGCATCAGATTTTCCAGGTCTGCTTGTTTGCCAAAGACTTATCTTAAGGAAAAGCCTTGAATCCTGGCAGCATTTTAAGACCCTTCGTTTGGTTGAAAGCCAAGGATCTTGGAACGCTTCGTTTTTTTTATGAATATATTATTTTCTCACATGATCCTGAATTCTTAAAGACATGCCTCTTATGAATATCCCATATTATTACGAATTCAATAATTTCTCAGTATCCATTGAATGTAGTTAAATTTGTAAACCAGACTTACACATGTTCTTGCATATATTACTTTTTACGGTCAATACTATTTATTTTTATTGAGATAATACTCTCATTCTAGAAAATTCACTTTTTTAAAGTGTACAGTGGTTTTTAGCATATTCAAAAGCTGTGCACTGTCACAGCTGTACAAACCCAGAACGTTAGCCACTAGCCCTGCCCACCATGTTCCCAGTGCCTGCCCCTCCCCCCATCCCACCCAGAGCCTCTGGAAACCACTCATCTACTTCCTCCCTCTATGCGTTTGCCTGTCCTGGGCGTTTTGTACAGACAGAGTCAAACAATGTGGCTAGCGCCTTCCGTGAGGCTTGTTTCGCTCAGTGTCAGGTTGCAAGGTGCATCCACACGGTAGCAGGTGTCAGCGCTTCACTCCTTTTTATGGCCATTAAGTGTGTTAGCTGTGGGGTTTTCCCAGACGGCCTTTATCAGTTTGACGAGGTTCCCTCCGATTCCTAGTTTGTTTAGTGTTTTCATCATGAAACGGTACTGACTTTTGTGCAGTGTTTTTTCTGCATCTCTTGATGACCATGTAGGGTTTTTTCTTTATTCTATTAACATGGTGTATTACCTTGATTGACATTTTTATGTTGAACCAACCTGGCATTTCTGGAGTAAATCTCAATCGGTCATGGCGTATAACCCTTTTCACAAGTTCATGGATCTAGTTCGCTAGTACTTCCTTGAAGACTTTGCATCTATATTCATGAGAGATATTGGTTAATAGTTTTCTTTTTTTTGTGATATCTTTGGTTTCGGTATCAGGGTAATACTGGGTTCATATAACGAATTGAGACGTGCTCTCTCCTCTTCTGTTTTGTTTGCTTGTTTGTTTGTTGAAGAGTTTGGTAGAGATTAGTGTTACTTTTTCTTTAAATATTTGGTAAAATTCACCAGTGAAGCAATCTGATCCTGGGCTTTTCTGGAAATTTTTCAAAATTACTAATTCAATCTCTTTACTTGTTATATGTCTGTTGAGATTTTCTTTTTCTTCTTGAGTCAGTTTCAGAAAGTTGTGTCTTTCTAGATTGTCAGTTTCATAGGTCAAATCTGCCGTTGTACAGGTGCTTATACTGTGTTCTTCAACCCTTTCTTATTTCTGTAAGGTCCACTACTAATGTCTCCTCTTTCATTCCCATTGTTAGTAATCTGCGTCTTCATTTTTTCTTGGTCAGTCTAGCCAGAGACTTGCCAATTTGGGTGATTTTTTAAAGACTGCATTATAATTTATTAGTTTATTAATAACTATAATCATATTTAAGAAAAACATGTGTTTGGTAGTTTTGGGAAGATTGAGGAATGCCGCGATGAGACAGAGAGCATCCCTGCCCTTGGAGGCTGCCAGTCTGGGCGAGAGCAAAACTTGCGTTTACCATGAGGCGACACACACGCCAGCAGGGCACGTACAGGCCACTGTAGGTGTCCCCTGCGGGTCACCTGAGCTGGTCACCTGCTCACCACCAGAGCCGGCAGCTTGGCTGTACCATGTCCGCTGCTGCCCAGCCCTTTCTGTCTGCCTGTGCCCGGGGCCAGGGGAGGCTGGACCCAGCCAGCCTGCTGAGCCCTAACCCTCAGGGCTCCATGCACGTGGCTGGCAGAGGTGGGGCGTGAGATGAAGGCAGATGGAGGTGGCAGAGGCTGGGGGTTCAGGGCATTCCCGGAGGGCAGGACGTGGGGGCAGGAGTGACACCAAGCACCCTGCCCTGGTGGACGACGGGCCCTGTCAGTGCCCCCAGAGGCAGGCGGGACACAGGCGGGAAACTGAGTCCCATAGGTGGATCCAACGTGCCGAGGTGAGTTAGCCAAGCCCCCAGGAACACGGCCAGTCTGTCTGGTGCAGCAGTGAACGCCCCTCTCCTTACACCCCCAGCGTTTGAAAACAGGGCCGTGGGCTCCAGCTGGCTTGGCGGCAAGAGGAGGAGTCCCCTGCAGATGCTCTACGACCTGGACCAGGTAGGCGGACAGACGCCCCGTCCCTCCCTCCGCCTCCAGCCACGGGAAACCCCGAGCTCCCACGTGGACCTGCTGCCGTGGGGCTGCAGCCACACCTAGCCTCTGTCTGGGAGGGAATGCTGGGCTGTGGCAGGGCAAATCGTGGGGCAGGCTGAGACCTGGGGTCTCCAGCTGTGGACTGAGGCCACGCTCTCTGCAGCACTGTTCCACGTGGCGGACAGAACGACCAGTGGGCTCTGTGCCACCCACGGCAACAGGCGGCAGCCAAGGGACCCCCGATCTCAGTCCTGCTGTGACGGAGGGAGACAGGCAGGCACCCCCTCACCAACGGGGGGACCTGCAGGGACCACACACTGTGCCCACTGGGAGCACACGTCCGGCTCACACACACCCCAGCAGGCACACTCAGCACTACCGAGCGCCTGCGGGTCACCTGGGTCCCTGCCCTCGAGGCGCTGACGGTCCCGCGGGGGCAGGATGGCATCTGATGGCTTCCCGCACCAGCCTGCACTGACTTGTGTCCAGGCTGCCCTGAGCTCTGGCGGGAGGGCGCAGTGTAGATGGAGACCGACCCTCTCTGAGAAAGGGACACAGGGCCTGCAGAAGGACAGGGGCACCAAGTACGTGGCGGTGGCCAAGGGCCATAGTGGGGCAAGGGCAATAGGGAGCCGGGGAGAAGGACCACACTGGGCTGGGGAGGCAGCTGCTCACCGAAGCCCTCAGGGCTGAGTCCAAGGCACCCACGCCCTTGGGGGGCAGGTGGGAGGCCTTGGTTCAGCGAGGGTGACAGGCTTGCCCTGGGCCACATGGCGAGCGGAGGGCAGGCCAGCCTCTCAGCAGGCTTCTGAGGAACAAGAAGCCTTGGTGGGGCTGGCTTGGCCCCCTCGCAGCCTGAGGGCCCAGTGGCCGTTACGTGTCAAGGCATCCTGCAGCTGGACAGACAACAGCAGAGAAACGGTCTGACCAACAAGTGCTGACCGTGCACCGGGCACTCGAGTTCTGGGAGCCCACGCAGGCCTCACGGCAATCCTGTGCGACGGGGCGTCATTATCCCCGTTTACCTACGGCACTGCCCCTTGGCACAGGAAGGCCAAGGACCCTGAGAAGGGCACAGAGCTCGTAAGGACTAGACCCTGGGAGAGGGTCAGCTAGGCCGGCAGGGATGAGGGCTGTGGCTGTAGGACTCCGTCCCGAACCGGTGGGCACAGCCCCGGCTTCTGAATCCTGAGGGACCCGAGGTGGAGTCCCAGCGTCTCTCCTTGACAGCTGCAGGCAACCCACTTCCTCTGAGGCTGTTTTCTCTTCTGTAAAATGGAGAAAGCAGTGCCTGTCTTGGTATTCATGGGGCTGCAAGCGACAGAAAAGCTAGCTGAGGCCAATCTAAGCCATCGGGACACGCACTGCTTACGTCTCAAGATGCTCAGAGACCAGCAGCCCTGGGTACGGCACAGGTCTCATCGCCATCCTCCGGACGTTACTACTGTGTAAGCTTCTGGTCTTACACCCCACCCCGGTTTTAGGGAACGGTGAGCAGATACTCAGTTTGCCCCGGCGCTTGGCGCTCTGACGTCAGACTTCTTTACCAGGCTGCCTCTGACGTCGCACGTCCGTTTTCCAGCTCTCGGGGTCCAGAGTGCCGTGCACGCGATCAGTCACATCCTGCACGTGCCTCAGGCCGGGTAGATTTATTTCCCCCCATCCAGGCCCCCTGACTCCCACGCGGCCCTGACCCACCCCCGTCCTGTCCCCCGCAGGGCCCGCGCTCCGCGCTGGCCGAGGTGCACCAGCAGCGGCGCGACCTGCTGCGCCGCGCCTGCAGCCACCACACGCGCCGGCAGCGCCTGCTGCGGCCGGAGGACCTGCGGCACGTGCTGGTGGACGACGCCCACGGCCTGCTCTACTGCTACGTGCCCAAGGTGGCCTGCACCAACTGGAAGCGCGTGCTGCTGGCGCTGAGCGGCCGCGGCCCAGGAGACCCGCGCGCCATCCCCGCGCACGAGGCGCACGCGCCCGGCCGCCTGCCCTCGCTGGCCGACTTCAGTCCGGCCGAGGTCAACCGGCGCCTGCGCGCCTACCTGGCCTTCCTGTTTGTGCGCGAGCCCTTCGAGCGCCTGGCCTCGGCCTACCGCAACAAGCTGCAGCGGCCCTGGGGCGCCACCTTCCAGCGCCGCTTCGGCACTGGCATCGTGCGCCGTCTGCGGCCGCGCCCGGGCCCCGACGCGCTGGTCCGCGGCCACGACGTGCGCTTCGCCGAGTTCCTGGCCTACCTGCTGGACCCGCGCACGCGCCGCGACGGGCCCTTCAACGAGCACTGGGAGCGCGCCCACGCGCTCTGCCACCCGTGCCGCCTGCGCTACGACGTCGTGGGCAAGTTCGAGACGCTGGCGGAGGACGCGGCCTTCGTGCTTAGCCTGGTGGGCGCGCCCGGCCTGCGCTTCCCCGAGCCGCCGTCCAGGGCCCAGGCCGCCGCGCGCGACCGTGCCGCGCGCCTCTTCCGCGACATCAGCCCTTTCTACCAGCAGCGCCTCTACGGCCTCTACAGGATGGACTTCCTGCTCTTCAACTACTCCGCTCCCTCCTACCTGCGGCTGCGCTAGCCCTGCGGGCGGGGGGATGGGGCGCGGAGACTGCGCAGGCTGCGGGGCCCTTACTCCGCCCGGAGAGTCGCCGCCCCCGCGCTCTCTCACCCTCGGCCCGCCCACCCCGCCCAACCGCATCTCCGGTGCAGCCCCCGTGCAGCCCACCTCCCCGCGGGGGGTGGCTGGACCCCTGGGTACCTGCCGCCTGCTTCCTCGAAGCGCCCCAGCCGGCGGGTGCTTCCCCAGGACCCCTGAGTGGCTGAGGATGGGATAATAGGTTTTTAGGTTGCGAGCGCCTGTTTTTTTCTTTTCTTTTTTTTTTTTTTTGCGGTACGCCGGCCTCTCCTTGTTGTGGCCTCTCCCGTTGCGGAGCACAGGCTCTGGACGCGCAGGCTCAGCGGCCATGGCTCACTGGCCCAGCCGCTCCGCGGCATGTGGGATCTTCCCGGACCGGGGCACGAACCCGCGTCCCCTGCATCGGCAGGCGGACTCCCAACCACTGCGCCACCAGAGAAGCCCATGAGCGCCTGTTTTTTGTCCACTCTGTCCCGGAACCTATCCGTGGCGCAAGATTAGAACGCTGGCTGGGCGCAGCCTGTGGCCCATCCCGGGGCCCTCCCCACCTCACCTGCCCTGGTGAGGACAGCCCTGGACAAGGAGAGAAGGCCGCCCCCCCTCCCGGGCCGGACCCAGGGCAGGACCAGCCTTGTCGCCAGCTCCGCCCAGGTGGCGATCGTGAGCTGCCGGCCACCTGGGCGTCCCGAGCCGGGAGCTCCGAGGGCCCTGTTCCGGCCCCACCCTTGGTCTCTGTCCCGCTCGGTCTTCCTGAGCCCACAGAGCCCAGGTTGCAACGTCGTGGCAGACTTTATACGGCCTTGGTGAGCTGGGGAGCTCACGTTTTTGAAGTAAATGTGTTTTGTTACTTTCTGACACTTCAGAGTTTCTGTGTCTCATTTTGCCATTTGTTCTGGGGGCATGAGGTTGTCTGATCTTGAGCCTGGGTCACCTTCACAGCAGCCCACAGGTGCCAGAGGTTATGTGGGGAGCGGGATAGGGAGGGGGTGCACCATGGGGAGCCTGCTGCATTCTGGCTCAAGAGGCGACAAGGACACTTGGGGGAAACCTATCCTTTTACTCTGCCTGGGTCAAGGCTTAAAGCTGAACCAGCTCAAGCCCTGCGCTTCGGGCTGTCTCCTGCCCTGGGTTTTGTGGGGTGTGTGTGTGTGTGTGTGTGTGTGTGCGTGTGTGCTGGGCTGCTTGGCAATGAGGATCCCCCCCTCATAAGCTGTACACACATTGTGTTACATCATGCCGTCGATGCCCCATGACACACAGCTTTGTTCCAAGCTCGCTCAGCGCCCACGCAGCCTGTGATGCGACCTGTTTGCTGAGTTACCTCCATCCAGAAGCCACACCCCAGGGGCATCACAATTACAAGTCACCCTCCTGATCTGCTGTGACACTGCGTGCTGTCACTCCCTCAGGTGGGGCAGCAGTGCACGCGCCCTGTGTCTCCACGTCACACCCTCCACAGCCCACCACGCGGCCCTCCCCTGTGCCCTGCCCTCGCCTGCCTTGGGGTATCTGCCTGCTCCGAGCTCTCTGGCTGGTGCCAGAGCACCTGTCCTCCCAGAGCACAGGCTGTCAGCCAGCCTCCCAGAGCTGGGTCCTGGCTGGGTCACTGGACGACCTGAGAGAGGCAGGGTCCCATGGGCAGAGCTGGACAAGTCGTGAGGGCGCCCAGGGGGCTCTCAATCAGGCAGCCCCGTCAGGGATTCTACTAAAACCAGACATAAGATCCTAAAGGGACTGAGATCACCAGCTGAAGGTCCCAAGCGTCTACCTTGCTCACCACTGTCTCGTTTTCCCAGTTCCTCAGTCTCCAGAACTGGGTGGTGCCGGTCAGCACCTTCCCAGGGATGGAAGGGATGTAGGTGGACTGGTTTACAGAGACTTGTTTAAAAGAAGTTGCAGTGTTCTTTTGCTTTTTAGAGCTTTCATTGTCAGGAAAATGTTTCCCAGATTTTTGTAGTAGTGGTGTCGGTTTCTGTTTTTTGTTTTGTTTTCGGTTTTATCTTGTGGCTTTTGTCATTCAAGCAGCTTCCTGGGAGGCCTATTTCCAGGGTTGAAAAGTTTGCTAGAATAACCCCCTGGCTCTTTGGGCTGGGGGGGTGGTGCACATTCCGTCTCCAGGCAGAGCCCCCCTTCCCACCCCACCCCCACCCCCCACCCGCCGGACCACGCCTTGAAGCTTCTCCAGCCGCAGCGGAGGCAGAGGGAGCGCCCTTCGAAAAGCCGTCAGCCCCGTCTGGTGGAACAAGGGGGCCCGCCCTGCAGCTTTTGCCCCTCAGGTGGGAAACTGCCGAGGCCTCCCGGGACTCAGCCCCAGGTGCCTGCGGTGAGGCTCTCCCTGCTGTTCGGTGGCGCTTCCCGGAACCTCCCCCCACCTGAACTAGTTGCATCCGCATCCCTGTCTCCAGACCCGCTCTGGGGAGGATCCACTGCAGACTTGCTTTTATTTCACCGGCCCCTCAGCGATAGGCATTTAGGCACACCTGCGTCCTTGCACACACCTGGTCCTACGCACGCGTGTGACTGCAGGAGAAACTCCTGGAAGGCGGGCCGGCACCCGCGACCTCCTCCTTAGGAGTCCTCAGACCTGTGCTGTGCGTTTGGCTCTGTTGGCATTCAGGGCACCAGGACAATCGAGGTCTGGGCGGCTGCCGCTGCACCCTGGCAGCACGCCCCATGCGCCACACGGGCCACCGTGGTCATTTCTCTGGTCCGTGGGGTGACTCTGCACCGAGAACCCCGCTCAGCCTCTCCTGCCGTCAGACGTGCAGCGTGTCGCGCGTTGTCTGTGAGGTGCTTCCCAAAGCTCCTTTTCCTGAGGCCCTCGTGTACGAAGGCTCGGCACACAGCGAGACCAGCAGAGAGTTCCTTACTCCCTAAACGTTCTCTCTTTAGCGAGAACTCGCAGGGGAGGAGCCGCTGAGGAGCAGCACATTTTAGGACTGGATTCAGGGGACGGGCTGAGCTTTTTCTACGACAGAACCCCGGCTTTGCCCCACGCGCCCTCCGGCTCCGTTTCCTAAACGCTCTGGGGCCACAGCCAGTGCAGCCTGGAGGTGGGGCTGAAGGAGCCTCTGTCTGTCAGCTGCTCATGGCCACGTGCAGAGGGACCCTCGGGAAACAGTGCGGTGCCTGCAGGTGAGGGTGGGTGCTCAGGGGCACTCTGGCCAGCAAGTCTTCTCCGGAGACAACGTGCCAGGGGACAGGACCGGACAGGAAGGCTCAGAGCAGCCTCACCCACCACAGCAAAGAGTGGAAACAACCAAACGTCTATTGGAAAGAGATGGACACTTGTCCACATTGCTAAGGCGGCCACCCTGGTCCTCCCCAGGGTCCCCACCCCCTTCTCTCTCCCAGGGGGAGGGCTACAGTGAGGGTCCCAGTCTGAGTGCTTTCCCAAGGCTCCAAGATGACGTCCTAGCCCCTGTCTCAGTAGAACAGAGGGGAACACTTACATCCTCAGCAGCCACCCTCCCACATACGCTGCCCCTACGAATGCCAGGGGGTTCCGCAGGCTGGACTGCAGCGGGCCGGGAGCCCCTCTTCCATTCCTCAAGTCTTCCCTTTAGAGTTGTGAAACACCCACAACGAGGCTGTTAGGTTCACGCAGTAAACATTAGAAAACGGTATGCCCGTCTCCAAGTCCCCAGTTTTTCTACCCAAAAGTTGTTACCTGCTCCACACTCGCACCCGCGTACACATGCCCACACACACGTGCACGCTCATACACGCACACACCGCTCTCTAATATACACAGATGGCAGCATTTTAGACACTCTCTGCTGTGCTCTAAAAAATATCTGAACGTCCTTTGTAGATTGTTCCAAATCGGCATGTAAAGGACTGCTTCTTGCTAATGCCTGTCTAACGCTTCGCGGTGCAGCTGTGGCAGGATTTAAAGCCGCCATTAACAGATATTTAGGTGGTCTCCAATCACTTGCTATTTCCCGCGGCGCTGGAATGAATATCATTGTCCAAACATCTTTACTTACATGTGTGAGCATAGCTTTGGGGTAGATTCTTGGAAATGATATTCACTCGCTGCAGAATTGACCGTCACCCCCTTTTATGGATGAGAACACACAGCCGGACATGCAGACGACCTTCCAAGGGGGTGGGAACCTGCAGCGTGTATTCGCGGGGCGACCTTTCCGGGGCTCCTCAGGGCTGCCCGCCTCCCCACAGGTCACCTTAGCCCGCTGCCCTGAGCGCCCGGGGAGCGGGTGGCCGAGAGAGAGGCGGCGCAGAGCTGGGCTCCAGGAGGGGCCCTCGGGGGGGCGGGCGGCATCGGCCGGTGGGGGGAAGCGCGGACCCGGGGAAGCGGCGGCTCAGCAGCACCAGCTCCCAGACGTTGCTTGGTGGTGACGGTGGCGGCCGAAGGCTGGACAGTGGAGGGAAATCCGGGGCCCCCAGCCTAGAGAAGCCACACAGAGCGCCGCGCTGACCCTCGGGAGCCTCCCCAACCCCCCTCAGAGAAGTCAGCCGGGGCGCAACCAAGATTCTGCTCCCAGCGCGGACACGCCGCCTCCCAACAGCCACCCGCCTAGGCATCCAGACGCCTCCCGCGCTCTGCCCCGTGCCTGCCCATCTTAGGAGGGACCGACAGCGTGTGCCACCACATCACAGCGTGTGCGGACTCCTACCGCCGGGGACCACCTTCCCCAGCCACCTTCCGAGACCACCCTCCCCTCCCCCTCCCCCTCCCCTCCCCTCCCCCTCCCTTCCCCTCCCCTCCCCCTCCCTTCCCCTCCCCTCCCCTCCCCCTCTAGGCCTCCTTCCCCACCTCCCCCATTGGACCACCCTCCTCGCTCCCCCATTGGATCACGCTCCCCACCTGCCCCATTGGACCTAACTCCCCACCTCCTGCATTGGCCCACCCTCCCCAGCTCCCCATTGGACCACGTTCCCCACCTCCCCCATTGGACCCCCCCATTGGACCACACCCCCCACCTCTCCCATTGGACCAAGCTCCCCACCTCCTCCAGTGGAGCACCCTCCCCAGCTCCCCATTGGACCAAGCTCCCTGCTCCCCGTGGACCAGGCTCCCCACTCCGCCATTGGACCACCCTCCCCAGCTCCACGTGAGGCCACCCTCCCACTCCTGTTTCCCAGACTTCAGTGGCTCCCATTACCCCTCAAATAAGCGCTGGCCTTTAGCACCTGGTGGTCTACCCACTGCAAGGGGCTCAGGGTGTGAGGGAGGGCAGTCCGGGGGGCAGGCCTCAGACTCCCTCCGTCCAGCACAAAGGAGCCGGCCACGCACAACCTGACTGCCAGCACAGGACCGTGACTTGCCTGCCCCTTCACAGGAGAAGCTGAGACCCAGCGACACCTGTGCCCCCAGCCCCCAGCCTGTCAGTGAGGGAGGGGTGCTGAGACGCAGGACCGCAGCCTGGGCCAGCGTGGGTGGGGGATGGGCAACATCTGCGCTTCCGTAGGGGTGCGTGTGCGGGTGTGCACGTGTGCGCTGCCTCTCGGGGTGTCCGTTCAGGGGAGGGTGTGCATCTTTGTGACTCGTCAGGGTTATACACGGAGTGTGGAGCCAGGGGCCTCCCGGTTCGGAACAGACACCGGCCTCAGCACTGAGGACCTGCGTGCCCACTCACGTCTCTTTGCTGGAGGAGTCGCAGTCCGTGGGCCTGGGGCTGGGGTCCTGGGGGGCAGCGGGGAGGCCCTTCTATGTCTAACACCTGAGTGCCAGTCCCGGTTCAGGGCGAGTGGGTGTGTCTGTGCGTCTTTAGGTTTGCACGTGCAGGGTCCTTATCAGGGTGTCTGGGTGTTTCGCTACGTGTCGTCCCCCCACCCCCGGTGTGTGTGTGTGTGTGTGTATGTGCGTGCGCGCGCGCGCTGCCCAGTTCTGGTCCCCTGCCGGCCCCTCCAACCCACTCTACGCTCGGCCCTGATTCCCCACCCGTGGACGAGGCCCCAGGTGAGGCCAGGCCCGCCTGAGCTGCCCTGCCGGCTGCGGGAGGGACCGCGGGCTCTAGTGTCTCCCCGGGGCCCCAGTTTCCTCAGCCTGGACGTGGTGTGTTCGTGTGTGGACCAGGTGGAAGGCCGGGTGGCGCGGTCCGCAGGCAGCGCCGGTGACATCCGGCCTGAGACTCACCCTCTGACCGGGACGGACCTCGTGGGCACCAACGTCTTCTGCAGGGGCAGCTGCTTCCGCAGCGAGCTGCTCGTCTTCGTGACCTCCCAGGGCTGCAGGGGCTCCGCGTTGGTCTCTGTCAGCCAGGAAAACCTACAGGAGCACTTGGCTTCTTGGGGGGCTGCAGCCCAGCCACGTGGAATAGCTCTCGCTCGCCTGGAACTTTCCATGTTCCAGGCACCGCTCTGAGTGCTTGGTAACCATGCCGGGAGGTAGGTATTGCTCTGCCCTTTATGGATGGGGAAACTGAGGCACAGAGAGGTTAAGTGACTTGCCCAAGGTCACACAGCTAGGAAGCAGTGGAGCTGAGATCTGGGCCAGCAGCTGGCCCAGAGCTATGTCTCGGCCCTGCAGCAGCGGCCTGGCCCCGGGAGCCCCAGGCCCCAGGTGTAAGCCTCCCCTTGCCTCACCTAAGGGCCACTCTGCCACGTGCATCTGCCACACTGGGCCTCACAGGACAGAGTCTGGGGCCTGGCGACAGAACAAGGGTGGAGGTGAGGTGTCCAGCCCAGCCTGCTGCGGGCGCTCGTGAGGAGGCCGTGTGCCCCGAAGGTTCTGCTCTGGGCAGCTGGCGGTCCTCCCACTCCCTCCCAGGCGCCGCCTGCCTGCTCAGCACACTGCGGTCTCTGCTGGCTCCTGAGTGCCCTGGGGCTTTGCAAACTCCTCCCCTGCCCCCCCCCCCCCGCAGCCGGATCCCATCACACCCTCACAGGAGCAGGTGCTGTGAACGGGTGTCAGGGCCACTGGTCCAAAGGAAGCGGTTGGCCATGGCTCTGGGGGGGCCCGGGGGCCCTGGGCCCCTCTCTGGAGGCCCTTGGCTCAGGGTGGGATGGGGGCGAAGGTGGACCCCCACCGTCACGGAGCGCAGAGCTGGTCAGGGAGCTCCCTGTGGACAGAGGACCGCCCCTCTCCGGCTCTGTGCCCCAGAGTGCGTTCCTAGGGTACCTGCGGGGAGGCAGGGCTTGGCCTGGGGTCAGGGTCTGGGGTCAGGGTCTGGGCTCAGGGCCCGGGGTCAGGGCCTGGGCTTAGGGCCCAGGGTTAGGGTCTGGGGTCAGGGGTCAGGGTCCACGCTCAGGGCCTGGGCTCAGGGTCTGGTACCTGTACGGAAACTTCCTGGCAAACTTCTCCTCGGTCCTGTTCTTACTCTTCTTACCCTGGTGGGACCCCTTGGGGACCTTCACGTCCATCGCAGAAGGGGGCTAAGCTGGGGTTCGCCCTTCAGCCACAGCTGCAAGACAGGCGGGAAGAGCCAGTCGGGACCTGGACGGCATGGCTTCCCGTTGACTGACCGCCCACCCTTGTCTGCCAAGGGGACGGGGCGAGGGGAGGGCTGTGAGCTGCCGGTGAGCCGGGGCCCCGCTCAGCACCCTGCTCCACGATGCTTGCTCTGCTGTGTGTATAGTGTGTCTGTGTCTGTGTGTTAGGGTGTACGGATGTTTGTATGTGGATGAGTGTGTGTGTGAGCGTGCAGCTCGATGCGGTTCTATGCCGTGTGCGGCTCCGTGTCGCCCCACGGTCGAGGGGACGCTCGGCTGACCGGCCCCAGGAGGCTCCCAGCCGCTCCCCTGCCGGCAGCCAGAGCCTCCCTCCACCGCACCCCAGCTGCGGCCACCACGGATCTGCTCCCCTCTGTGTGAGGACGTGGCTGCACGGGGTTGTACGGGTGGGATCGCGCGGCCGGCGCCCTTCGGAGACTGGTGTCCTCCTGCCGTCGCAGGGCTGGGTGTGCGGGGGCTCCCGCCCAGGGCTGAGCTGGACCGACTGTCACCCACGGGACCCCGGGGCAGTTCCCAGGCTGGAGGTGTTACGAATAAAGCTGCTGCAGAAGTTCACGTGCGAGTTTCTGCACGAAGACAAGCCTTTGTTCCTCTGTTGTAGGCGCCTAGGAGTGCAGTCACCAGGCTGACGGAGGCCCATTGTTAGTTTTAAAGGGAACTGCCACATGGTTTTCGAGTCGCTGGGTCACTTTCCCTGCCCAGCAGTTACGAGTGGTTCTCTTTTAAGGCACCCAAGAGTAAGGGTAACCCAAGTCAGGGCTGAGAAGGGCTGGGGTTAAGCCCTGACCACTGGGGCTTCACGTGCCCCTTGACCAGCTCCTCCGCACGTGCGTGACCTTCATGGGCCGATGCCGGCCACCTGCCGGCACCCCGTGCTCCACAGGCGCGGCGGCTCCCAGCGTGGGAGGTCCCGAAGCGCCGGCCCAGGCCCTGGTTCCAGGTGGGGATCGGGTGGATGCTGTCAGCCACCCACGGACGTACCTGACGGGCGGGTCTGACTGCGCCGGGCCAGACAGGTTCCCGGGAGCCAGTGCCCTGGAAGCAGCCCCGCTGGCGACGCAGGGACGGGGTGGGGAAGGAAAGCCGGGCTGCCCGGCCCCTTGACCAGGACAGCTCCGGGGCGCGCTCCCCACAGCACGGCCCGCGGAGGACCTGGCAGGACTGGGCGGAGTTGCCCACCGTGGGGACGCCACGTGGAGTGCCTCTTTCCCCGCTTTTCACCTCCCACCCCTGCCGAGCCGCGGGAGCCGCTCCCAAGTAAGGCATCTCACAGCAGCACGCACGTGTCCCCCGTCGTGGGACTGGCTGAGCCGCCAGGAACCAGGCGGAGAGGGCGAAGGCTGGTCAGGTCCCCCCAGCACCGCGTCTGACCACAGACAAGCGCGAGCACACGCGGACAGTCACACACACACACGCACACACGCACGCACGCGCGCGCGCGCCGTCCGGCCCCAGCATCACTCCCCCTGCCACACCCCTCTGCAGCAGGGCAGCCA